>NC_143029.1:13542500-13852500 GCF_057628025.1 Oncorhynchus mykiss
CCATTGGACATAAACATTACATAACAAGTTGGAAATCACAAATTCAACAATGAGTGGTTTGGAAGGAATCAGTGGCTAACTGCAAGCATTGTAAATCAATCATTAGCCTGATATTCAGTGGAGTGGTTGTGTGGTCCCAAGTCTAAGATTAAGGTTATCTTTTCCTAGTGTAAAATTATAAACATTGGCCATGCTGTCAATGAAGCATGATTTGTGTCGTCCTCAAAATAACTTAACTCGGAACTGCAAAATCTGACTTTAGTGAGTTCAAGACAACTGGGAACTCAGGTAAAATGAGCTACGACTGAGAAAATACGTTTTGAACTTTGATCCAACAAATTGTAAACATCGGGAACTCTGGCCTCTTTCTAGAGCCAGACTTTGATTACAAAATTTGCTCACGAAGGACTGCCTCGCCATCTTCCTGTTCAAGTGAGCACAGCACAACAAGGTGAGTCCAAACATGTAATGTATGCTGCTGCATAAATAATGTAATATGCCTGGGAGATATGTATACTGTAGCTAGAAAGTAATGCTAAGTGTATGTTGTGTAGTAGGCTGTTTAGCCCTTGTGCCTCACCCTAATAATTTGGTATATTTGCCCCTCTTAAATGTGCCTACTGTTCTGACTTGGTGGTGCACACAGCCTATAACCTGTTTTAGAGAAATGTAATCATCAACAAATATTTTATGAGCTTTCATTGTCTGCTTATTTGCCCACTCTATTTATCCTACGGTTCTGACTTGGTTTTATAGAGAGAACACTAATGTACACCGACAGAATTCTGTCGCTGTACATTTCAAAAGTGCTGTACAAATAGTTATATTGACTACGTCTGTCCTAGCTCGCTTAATGTCTTAATCAAAATTACAGCATGCCTCATATCCGCTTGTCGTCCCCGCACATGCTGACCAGACCGGACACGGCGCGTGCATCGCAAAATCCATGTTATTCAATTATTGCACCCACACTGCTCAAGCGCACCAACGAGCGTCTGCGATGCCAAGGGCTAAAATAGAACTCCTATTTCTGACGTAGATCGCGCTGAAAGTTCTGCCTCTCCCATCTCATCATTGGTTTATAGAAGCAGGTACCCACGTGCCATCTCCTCCTTGGTTATACCCACGTGGGTGAATGAAAGATGAACTGTTGCCGGTTGTCGTAGTAAAACTATGAAAGTTTAGATGCCAATCGCCATATAAGTTAAACGATTAAAAAAGCTTGGAAGGAGGAGAGATGACTAAACTATTCAGTTGGCCGTTTTATGTGTGGATTAATTGTCATAGTAGAGGACCTTGTGCATTTCAGGTAAAATAACAACTCAATGTTTATATCCCGGGACAAATTAGCTAGCAACAGCAAGCTAGCTAAATAGGACTCGCAAGTGCAAGCTAACTAACTAAATTGCCATACATGTTTAATGCTTTTCGACCTGTCCCCAAATTAATGTAATTGGTTCAGAGTTTGTTTTGATATTTTAACATGCGTGCCGTGATCGCGTTTGGTGTATTAGGACAAAATAAACTTATGCACGTTATCGCACGCGCAGCCGGTTTGGGTTCGGTGTTATGCCATAGTTTGTACATCTCAATTGTCAGTAGAAACCACATTTGTTTAAGCAAGTCAGCCACATCAGCTATGTTTTTTTAAAGTCAGTAGCTGCCAAACAGGTGTAGCAGTGGTATAGTGCAATTAATGTATTGTTTAGCGTTGTGTAGTGGCTTTGCTAGCATGCACCCTACGCAATCTGGCTATTGTATATATTTTTTGGTGGTGTGGCTTTCATATAAGCCCTTGGGCAGCCAACTCACACATCACTTGTTTTCTTTGGTGCAAAGATATTAAACTAAGAGCCAGCTTACTGTAAGTGTTGCTGTTTAGCTAGCAACAGCAGATACTGACATGTGAGTCTACAGAACATCTCCTCACAGACTGAACCAGAAGTGCCGACTCAACTCGAGATGGTCTCTCTCTACCTCCCTCCCTACTGGTCAAGTGGAAGGTCTGACAGGGGGATGCTAAGCTCAGTTAGTCTTAGGAGACATGCATCCATGTTACAATAATCAAGGGGAAAAACCAACATGTTCCTGTGAGGCTCAGTTGGTAGCGCATGGCATTTGCAACACCAGGGTTGTGTGTTCGATTTCCACATAGGACAAGTATGAAAAATGTATGAGCTCACTACTGTAAGTCACTCTGAATAAGAGCATCTGCTAAATGACTAAAATGTCATGTAAAATATAAAACCATGTGTGGGGAAACCACAAGGCCGAGAATACCACATGGAAGCTAGGGGACTGCTGGCCACAGTGACCAGTGTAACCGGTGTGAAATGGCTAGCTAGTTAGTGTTGACATCACTAGCTCTGAGACCATGATGAAGTTGTTTCCCTTGCTCTGCAAGGGCTGCGGCTTTTGTGGAGCGATAGGTAACGATGCTTCGTGGGAGGCAGTTGTTGATGTGTTCAGAGGGTCCCTGGTTCGAGGTGAGGAGAGTGTTGGAAGCAGTACTGTTACACCAGAAAGGACCCTGAAAGGGAAGACTTGGCACTGTGGGTTTCAAATGGGATGATGTTGCACACGATTGACCACATGGGTTCTGTCATGTTCTGCCTTATCTCAGAGTCAACATGCCTGCCATCTGCAGTGAACATTCCAGTTCACCTGAAAAAAACGTGTTTTATAATAGTGTTAATCATTTATTCTGTACAGGAGAAAGCATTCATCTTTAAGTCCACGCACGCGCGCACACAAACAAGCATGTACACACACACACACACACACACACAAAGTATTCAGATCCTTTGACTTTTTCCACATTTTGTTACATTACAGCCTTATTCTAAAATGGATTACATTTACAATCTACACACAATACCCTATAATGACAAAGCGAAAACAGATTTTTTGAAATTTAAAAAAATGTATTAAAAATAAAAAACAAATACTTTATTTACATAAGTATTCAGACCTTTTGCTATGAGACTCGAAATTGAGCTCAGGTGCATCCTGTTTCAATTGATCATCCTTGATGTTTCTACAACTTGATTGGAGTCCACCTGTGGGAAATGTAATTGATTGGACATGATTTGGAAAGGCACACACAGGTTTATGTAAGGTCCCACAGTTGAGAGTGCATGTAAGAGAAAAAAAATCAAGCCATGAGGTCAAAGGAATTGTCCGTAGAGCTCTGAGACAGGATTGTCAAGGCATACATCTGGGGAAGGGTACCAAAAAATGTCTGCAGCATTGAAGGTCCCTAAGAACACAGTGGCCTCCATCATTCTTAAATTGCAGAAGTTTGGAACCACCAAGACTCTTCCTTGAGCTGGCCGCCCGGCCAAACTGAGCAATCGGGGGAGAAGGGCCTTGGTCAGGGAGGTGACAAAGAACCAGATGGTCACTCTGACAGAGCTCCAGTTCCACTGTGGTGATGGGAGAACCTTCTAGAAGGCCTGATTGCAGCACTCCGCCAATCAGGCTTTTAAGATTGGCCGACAGAAGCCACTCCTCTCTCAGTAAAAGGCACATGACAGCCCACTTGGAGTTTGCCAAAAGACACCTAAAGAACTCTCAGACCATGAGAAACAAGATTCTCTGGTCTGATGAAAACAAGATTGAACTCTTTGGCCTGAATGCCAAGCATCGCATCTGGAGGAAACCTGGCACCATCCCTACAGTGAAGCATGGTGGTGGCAGCATCATGCTGTGGGGATGTTTTTCAACGGCAGGGACTGGGAGACAAGTCAAGATCGAGGGAAAGATGAACGGAGCAAATTGGAGAGAGATCCTTGATAAAAACCTGCTCCAGAGCGTCCAGGACCTCAGACTGGGGGCGAAGGTTCACCTTCCAACAGGACAGCGACCCTAAGCACACAGCCAAGACAATGCAGGAGTGGCTTCGGGACAAGTCTCTGAACGTCCTTCAGTGTCCCAGCCAGAGCCCGGGCTTGAACCCAATCGAGCATCTCTGGAGAGACCTGAAAATAGCTGTGCAGCGACACTCCCCATCCAACCTGACAGAGCTTGAGAGGATCTGCAGAGGAGAATGGGAGAAACTCCCCAAATACAGGTGTGTCGAGCTTGTAGCATCATACAGAAGACGACTCAAGGCTGTAGTTGCTGCCAAAGGTGCTTCAACAAAGTACTGAGGTCTGAATACTTATGTAAATGCGATATTTCAGTTTTTTCCTTCGTCATTATGGGCTAATAGATGGTGGGTAGCTGGTGGGTAACCTGGCTCATTCTCTCCTGCTCCACATACCTCTGGTAGTGTAGTGTTGCAGTAACACTTGAGTTAGTCTAGGGACTTACCAGGCTCCACGCACACCTCAGTGTAATCCAGACAGCAGTTTCCCTCTTTCTCACAGGACAGGTCACAGTGGCACGATGCAGACTTGTCCCTGCTGCCCGTCACACACCTGTTTTTACAGCTTGACACTACAGGGGATGAGGAAAATATGTAATTGTGTTACTCAGGATGTCAACTACACTAATCAGAATGTCATTTGTTATTCAGAATGTGACTTGTTACACAGAATTACATTTATATTACTCAGAACGTCAAATGCGTTACTCAGAATGTTATTTACATTCCTCAGAATAATTGGGGAACATTTGACAGATTACAAAAAGCAGGAAAAAGTACATATGATTGGTTAGTTATGGCTGAAAACACATTGAATGCTGTGATTAACATGGATGTTAATGCTGACCCTTGGCTGTTTTTTGCCTTTTCTCAAAATAAAATATTGAACCATTTAAACTGGACATTCAATGCATTAAATTAGACTAGAACAGGATTTCTATTTTTACTGAAAAGCGTCTATTCAGTGGGCGAGCTCATAAAGACAATGGCGGGTTTTGTTTCTGTGTTTACAAATGGTCAGTTTTGCACAGCTGCCAAGCACAAAAAAAGGGCTGTAGACAGAGATGGCTCGTTGTTAACTAAACCGTACCTTTAACATCGCAGCGCTGCTTCAAGGCAAATACGACCACGATGACAGTGATCATCAGCAAGCAGAGCAACAGTACCTATTGGTGAGACGAGATAAAAAAACATTATAAAATTCCCCAAGTGTAGGAGTCCAAGCAATCAAATGTATTTCTAAAGTCCTTTTATATCAGCAGTTATCACAAAGTGCTTCACAGTAACCCTGGCCAAGAACTCAGAGGAAGAAACGCAGAAGCAGTGGCAGGAAAAGGTTCCTACAAGTAAAACATCTGGGAAGGAAAAGAGATACATTTAGCATCTTGTATAGTCCACTATTACCATTTTCACAGTATTCTGCCGACTCAAACCATACAGTGCTGGTTTGGATATTTTATTGTCACATTATCTTTCCAGCACAGTTCCAGTACCTACAGTGCATTCAGAAAGTATTCAGACCCTTTAACTTTTTCCATATTTTGTTGCATTACAATTTTTTTAAAAATTGATTAAATTGTTTTTTTTTCTCCATCAATCTACACACAATACCCCATGATGACAAAGCAAAAACCGGTTATAATTTTTAGCAAAATTGTGTGTGTGTGTATATATATATATATATATATATATACACACACACACACTGCTCAAAAAAATAAAGGGAACACTTAAACAACATAATGTAACTCCAAGTCAATCACACTGTCCACTTAGGAAGCAACACTGATTGACAATACAATTCACATGCGGGGATTGTGCTTACAGCCCAACACTGTGCAGGACGTTTGGCATTTGCCAGAGAACACCAAGATTGGCAAATTCGCTACTGGTGCCCTGTGCTCTTCACAGATGAAAGCAGGTTCACACTGAGCACGTGACAGACGTGGCAGAGTCTGGAGACGCCGTGGAGAATGTTCTGCTGCCTGCAACATCCTCCAGCATGACCGGTTTGGCGGTGGGTCAGTCATGGTGTGGGGTGGCATTTCTTTGGGGGGGCCGCACAGGCCTCCATGTGCTCGTCAGAGGTAGCCGGACTGCCATTAGGTACCGAGATGAGATCCTCAGACCCCTTGTGAGACCATATTCTGGTGCAGTTGGTCCTGGGTTCCTCCTAATGCAAGACAATGCTAGACCTCATGTGGCTGGAGTGTGTCATCAGTTCCTGCAAGAGGAAGGCATTGATGCAATGGACTGGCCCGCCCGTTCCCCAGACCTGAATCCAATTGAGCACATCTGGGACATCATGTCTCGCTCCATCCACCACGTTGCACCACTGACTGTCCAGGAGTTGGCGGATGCTTTAGTCCAGGTCTGGGAGGAGATCCCTCAGGAGACCATCCAATCTGGTCTCAGAGCTGGTCATGGGTGCACCTCAGCCACGCTCAAGGTCGTAAACGATATCTTAACCGCCATCGATAAGAAACAATACTGTGCAGCCGTATTCATTGACCTGGCCAAGGCTTTCGACTCTGTCAATCACCACATCCTCATCGGCAGACTCGATAGCCTTGGTTTCTCAAATGATTGCCCAGCCTGGTTCACCAACTACTTCTCTGATAGAGTTCAGTGTGTCAAATCGGAGGGCCTGTTGTCCGGGCCTCTGGCTGTCTCTATGGGGGTGCCACAGGGTTCAATTCTTGGATCGACTCTCTTCCATGTATACATCAATGATGTCGCTCTTGCTGCTGTAGAGTCTCTGATCCACCTCTATGCAGACGACACCATTCTGTATACTTCTGGCACTTCTTTGGACACTGTTAACAACCCTCCAGACGAGCTTCAATGCCATACAACTCTCCTTCTGTGGCCTCTAATTGCTCTTAAATACAAGTAAAACTAAATGCATGCTCTTCAACCGATCGCTGCCTGCGCCTGCCCGCCCGTCCAACATCACTATTCTGGACGGTTCTGACTTAGAATATGTGGACACCTACAAATACCTAGGTGTCTGGTTAGACTGTAAACTCTCCTTCCAGACTCACATCAAACATCTCAAATCCAAAGTTAAATCTAGAATTGGCTTCCTATTTCACAACAAAGCATCCTTCACTCATGCTGCCAAACATACCCTTGTAAAACGGACCATCCTACCGATCCTCGACTTTGGTGATGTCATTTCCAAAATAGCCTCCAATACCCTACTCAATAAACTGGATGCAGTCTATCACAGTGCCATCCGTTTTGTCACCAAAGCCCCATATACTACCTACCACTGCGACCTGTACTCTCTCGTTGGCTGGCCCTCGCTTCATACTCATCGCCAACCCCACTGGCTCCAGGTCATCTTCAAGAACCTGCTAGGTAAAGTCCCCACTTATCTCAGCTCACTGGTCACCATAGCAGCACCCACCTGTAGCACGCGCTCCAGCAGGTACAGTGCCTTGCGAAAGTATTCGGCCCCCTTGAACTTTGCGACCTTTTGCCACATTTCAGGCTTCAAACATAAAGATATAAAACTGTATTTTTTTGTGAAGAATCAACAACAAGTGGGACACAATCATGAAGTGGAACGACATTTATTGGATATTTCAAACTTTTTTAACAAATCAAAAACTGAAAAATTGGGTGTGCAAAATTATTCAGCCCCTTTACTTTCAGTGCAGCAAACTCTCTCCAGAAGTTCAGTGAGGATCTCTGAATGATACAATGTTGACCTAAATGACTAATGATGATAAATACAATCGACCTGTGTGTAATCAAGTCTCCGTATAAATGCACCTGCACTGTGATAGTCTCAGAGGTCCGTTAAAAGCGCAGAGAGCATCATGAAGAACAAGGAACACACCAGGCAGGTCCGAGATACTGTTATGAAGAAGTTTAAAGCCGGATTTGGATACAAAAATATTTCCCAAGCTTTAAATATCCCAAGGAGCACTGTGCAAGCGATAATATTGAAATGGAAGGAGTATCAGACCACTGCAAATCTACCAAGACCTGGCCGTCCCTCTAAACTTTCAGCTCATACAAGGAGAAGACTGATCAGAGATGCAGCCAAAAGGCCCATGATCACTCTGGATGAACTGCAGAGATCTACAGCTGAGGTGGGAGACTCTGTCCATAGGACAACAATCAGTCGTATATTGCACAAATCTGGCCTTTATGGAAGAGTGGCAAGAAGAAAGCCATTTCTTAAAGATATCCATAAAAAGTGTCGTTTAAAGTTTGCCACAAGCCACCTGGGAGACACACCAAACATGTGGAAGAAGGTGCTCTGGTCAGATGAAACCAAAATTGAACTTTTTGGCAACAATGCAAAACGTTATGTTTGGCGTAAAAGCAACACAGCTGAACACACCATCCCCACTGTCAAACATGGTGGTGGCAGCATCATGGTTTGGGCCTGCTTTTCTTCAGCAGGGACAGGGAAGATGGTTAAAATTGATGGGAAGATGGATGGAGCCAAATACAGGACCATTCTGGAAGAAAACCTGATGGAGTCTGCAAAAGACCTGAGACTGGGACGGAGATTTGTCTTCCAACAAGACAATGATCCAAAACATAAAGCAAAATCTACAATGGAATGGTTCAAAAATAAACATATCCAGGTGTTAGAATGGCCAAGTCAAAGTCCAGACCTGAATCCAATCGAGAATCTGTGGAAAGAACTGAAAACTGCTGTTCACAAATGCTCTCCATCCAACCTCACTGAGCTCGAGCTGTTTTGCAAGGAGGAATGGGAAAAAATGTCAGTCTCTCGATGTGCAAAACTGATAGAGACATACCCCAAGCGACTTACAGCTGTAATCGCAGCAAAAGGTGGCGCTACAAAGTATTAACTTAAGGGGGCTGAATAATTTTGCACGCCCAATTTTTCAGCTTTTGATTTGTTAAAAAAGTTTGAAATATCCAATAAATGTCGTTCCACTTCATGATTGTGTCCCACTTGTTGTTTATTCTTCACAAAAAAATACAGTTTTATATCTTTATGTTTGAAGCCTGAAATGTGGCAAAAGGTCGCAAAGTTCAAGGGGGCCGAATACTTTCGCAAGGCACTGTATATATTATTGTATATATATATATATATTTTTTTTTTCTACTGTATTTTTGACTGTATGTTTGTTTTACTCCATACTCTGTTGTTGTATGTGTCGAACTGCTTTGCTTTATCTTGGCCAGATCGCAATTGTAAATGAGAACTTGTTCTCAACTTGCCTACCTGGTTAAATAAAGGTGAAATACAATTTTAAAAATCCTCCTTTTTAAAAGGAAGAAAAGTTTTTCCCACCTCTAGTTTAATATGAAGTGTGTTGCTGTGGTTTGTTTGTTGTCGTCTTGCTTCCATAATAAATCTCAACAGATTGCTTCAGACGGTTGAGGTTCCGACTGTTTTTGGTAAAATTATATAACAATTTCATGTATCTAGATAGCATCTGTACTCACCTTCGCCATAACCTCGAGGCTTGACCAGAACAGCGGTTTAGTTTAGGGCATTCCTGATTCAGAAAATCCAGACAAATGATTTACTGTATGACAAATGATAACTACTAGCAATATTCTGAATACAAATTTCAAAAACAAATGTCAAAGAGAATAAAAATACACAGTTTAAGGCCTCCCGGGTGGCGCAGTGTTTAAGGGCGCTGTATTGCAGCGCCAGCTGTGCCATCAGAGTCCCTGGGTTCGCGCCCAGGCTCTGTCGTAACCGGCCGCGACCGGGAGGTCCGTGGGGCGACGCACAATTGGCCTAGCGTCGCCCGGGTTAGGGAGGGCTTGGTCGGCTTGTCTCATCGCGCACCAGCGACTCCTGTGTCGGGCTGGGCGCAGTGTACGCTAACCAAGGTGGCCAGGTGCACGGTGTTTCCTCCGGCGCATTGGTGCGGCTGGCTTCCGGGTTGGATGTGCGCTGTGTTAAGAAGTGCGGCTTGGTTGGGTTGTGTATCGGAGGACGCATGACTTTCAACCTTCGTCTCCCCTGAGCCCGTACGTGAGTTGTAGCGATGAGACAAGATATTAGCTACTACAACAATTGGATACCACGAAATTGGGGAGAAAAAGGGGTAAAAAATACATTTTAAAAATACACAGTTTAAACCATTTTTCCCCAAATGGGGTCTGCTGTATGGTCTGCTGTATGGTTGGGATATTTTCCTAAGGGTTGGCCCTCTAACTCCCTGACCCTGTAATTTTGCAGTGAGATTGCCAAGATGATAGGGACTATAAGCCCATTTGGGGAAAAATGGTTTAAACTGTGTATTTTTAAAATTTATTTTTTACCCCTTTTTCTCCCCAATTTCGTGGTATCCAATTGTTGTAGTAGCTAATATCTTGTCTCATCGCTACAACTCACGTACGGGCTCAGGGGAGACGAAGGTTGAAAGTCATGCGTCCTCCGATACACAACCCAACCAAGCCGCACTTCTTAACACAGCGCACATCCAACCCGGAAGCCAGCCGCACCAATGCGCCGGAGGAAACACCGTGCACCTGGCCACCTTGGTTAGCGTACACTGCGCCCAGCCCGACACAGGAGTCGCTGGTGCGCGATGAGACAAGCCGACCAAGCCCTCCCTAACCCGGGCGACGCTAGGCCAATTGTGCGTCGCCCCACGGACCTCCCGGTCGCGGCCGGTTACGACAGAGCCTGGGCGCGAACCCAGGGACTCTGATGGCACAGCTGGCGCTGCAATACAGCGCCCTTAAACACTGCGCCACCCGGGAGGCCTTAAACTGTGTATTTTTATTCTCTTTGACATTTGTTTTTGAAATTTGTATTCAGAATATTGCTAGTAGTTATCATTTGTCATACAGTAAATCATTTGTCTGGATTTTCTGAATCAGGAATGCCCTAAACTAAACCGCTGTTCTGGTCAAGCCTCGAGGTTATGGCGAAGGTGAGTACAGATGCTATCTAGATACATGAAATTGTTATATAATTTTACCAAAAACAGTCGGAACCTCAACCGTCTGAAGCAATGTCGACAATGGCATTCAGTATGGTCCTGCACCACTGCTACCGTGACACTTGAGTCCGAGCCAGCAACCTGTACACAGTATCCAGTCAAAGCCATCAACTGCCTTTTCTCTCATGTCTTTTTCTCTCACGCTGTGCGACATGAGTCCACGTAGAGTGAGCATGGAGAGAGATCCTGTCAACTTCCTTCATGCTGCTGGTGTACTGGTAGGAAAATGGACAATACATAACGGACTGTAAAGGACAGTGAACATGTGCCATTTGGGAGGGCGAACTGAAACACTATCTGAAGAAGAACATGAAGACACGCCAGAAGGATGAGTGCCGGGAAATAGGGTGTGGTCAACCATGCCTGTAATTGATTTAGCCTTATCCAAAATTACAGGTGACCATTGCTGTACATTCATATCCTGGGTGAGGATAACTTGACTATTGTAGTGGAACATCTGAAAGAGCTCAGCAGTGATCTCGCAAACTAACACCAACCAGACAACGATTGGAATCCATTTCGAAGGGTTCAGTTATTATTTGGTGTTATGGGAACTACAATGTTTATTTGATTGATTTGTGTCTTGGAAATGTGTTTTTTCAATAAATACTTAACGGTCTAAGGCACTGCATCTCAGTGCAAGAGGCATTACTACAGTCCCTGGTTCGATTCCTGGCTGTATCACATCTGGACGTGATTGGGAGTCCCATAGGGCGGCGCACAATTGGCCCAGCGCCGTCCGGGTTTGGCCGCCATTGTAAATAAGAATTTGTTCTTAACTGACTTGCCTAGTTAAATAAAAGGTTAAATAAAAAAATTGTGTTAAAAAAATTGTGCAGCTAAACTGTTGACATTTCTTGCCATGCCAGTACTGACCCCTGAAGGAGACACCTCAGAACCCTATTTACCGGATTTATTTCCTATGCCTGATTACATGTCTGATGAAGACTATGATAATCCATAACGACAAGGTAAAAACATTGACTTAATGGTGCAACATGTCCATAGGCCATGCTCACGGCGGAGGTTATGTGAATGGTGCTCCCAAGGTAGAGTGAACCATAACCTGCTCCAGAGCACTCAGGAGTGTTCATCAATCTCTCTGTACTTTGCTCTGTTCATCTTTCCCTCGATCCTGACTAGTCTCCCAGTCCATGCCGCTTAAAAACATCCCCACAGCATGATGCTGCCACCACCATGCTTCACCGTAGGGATGCTGCCAGATGTGATGCTTGGCATTCAGGCCAAAGAGTTCAATCTTGGTTTCATCAGACCAGAGAATCTTGTTTCTCATGGGCTGAGAGTCCTTTAGGTGCTTTTTAGCAAACTCCAAGCGGGCTGTCATTTGCCTTTTACTGAGGAATGGCTTCCGTCTGGCTACTCTACCATAAAGGCCTGATTGGTGGAGTGCTGCAGAAATGGTTGTCCTTCTGGTAAGTTCTCCCATCTCCACAGAGGAACTCTGGAGCTCTGTCAGAGTGACCATCGGCTTCTTGGTCACCTCCCTAACCAAGGCCCTTCTCCCCCGATTGCTCAGTTTGGCCTGGTGGTCAGCTCTACAAACAGTCCAAACTTCTGTCATTTAAGAATGATGGAGGCCACTGTGTTCTTGGGGACATTCAATGCAGCAGAATTTTTTTTGTACCCTTCCCAAATATGTGCCTTGACACAATCCTGTCTCTGAGCTCAACGGACAATTCCTTTGACCTCAAGGCTTGGTTTTTGCTGTGACATGCACTGTCAACTGTGGGACCTTACATAGACCGGTGTGTGCCTTTCCAAATCATGTCCAATCAATTGAATTCACTACAAGTGGACTCCAATCAAGTTGTAGAAACATCTCAAGGATGATGATCAATGGAAACAGGATGCACCAGAGCTCCATTTCAAGTCTCATAGCAAAGCATCTGAATACCTATGTAAATAAGGTATTTCTGTTTTTAAATCAGTTTTCCCTTTGCCAATGTAGGGTATTGTGTGTTGATTAATTAAATAAATATTTTCCTCATCAATTTTAGGATAAGGCTGTAACGTAACAAAATGTGGAAAAAGGGTTCTGAATAGTTTCCAAATGCACTGTATGTTGGATAGGTACGAGGCCAGCACAGTACATATCATGGGTATATAATGTTATGGAAGCATTGCGTCCTGAAAAACCATCTTGGATCTCTTCTCATCCGATCAAACTGTTATCCCTATTGTGACGCTACGTAGCACTCACTCTGGTTAAACCAGAGTACTTCTTTCTCTGCTTTATCCCAGTATTCAATCTTCTGGGGATTGTTTTGTGGCTTTTTTTATATTGTGTACATGGGATTTTAAATCACTTTCACTGTTAGTAAGGCCAGTAAATCGAGACTGCAAAGTGACATCGCATACCACAGAAAAGTATTGTCAGAAAAATTATGAAGAGACGTTTGGCAGCAGTCTTTCCTGCTGTGACCTTGAGAAATATTATTGTAACTTGTGTATGAGGAAAACATCTAGTCGTTTATAATCGAGAGAAACCAAACTTTTTTTTAAATAAAAAAAAATAAAATAATAGACATCCTAGAATAATAATCAACCAAAACAATAAATGAAATACTAAAGACCATACCCAAATTAATCTTCTTGAAAATGTGTCGTATGACACTTTAATCTTTCCCATTCAAATGTATACCTCTCTTCTGGGTACAAATAAAAAGTCAGTAATTCTCCACATCTGGGTGTTGGCCCTCTAACTGAGAAGTAAATGCTGGTCGTAAGACAACTCCCCTCCTCTTGGCTGCCTGGTGGTCTGCTCTGACTGGCTCCTCTGGCCATGGAAGGGTGCACGGCTTGCCACATGTTTAATTAGTGGGCGGTTCAAAGACTGTGGATCTCAGTGGTTTAAAGTTTCAACTGAGTCAGCCATGTTAAAAGGGAGGGATATACAGAAGTTTAATAATCAAGGCTTGAAGAGAGTCAAGAGTCTCATTAGAGGCTAGCAGGACCTGTCAGGATTAGAACTGGGCTCTAATCAGTATGGCGTGTTCTCATTGTGGGTTAAAACCAATAACCTGTAGTAAAGAGCATAAAAGACAACTCGGGTCCTAATCTTGGAGTGCTTTGAAAACTCTTGAGGACTTTGTTTCATGAATCATATGCTGTACATGTGTGATGTCGTAAGTCGAATATGGCTTACTGGAAAAGCCATATTAGAACGAAATATTGTGCAAGTGTGTATATGTGTGTGTGTGTAGATGTGTTTATGTTTGCAAGTGTGTGTGTGTGTGTGTGTGTGTGTGTGTGTGTGGTGTTTGAGAAACCTGGCTGATGTCCTGGGAAAGCCACGGGTAAAGTACCGAGGTCCAGTGAAAGTAAACACCCTGTCCGGTGGAAAGCTACAGCAGGCGCCTCAGGACACTAAACAGAATATACATCTCACAACCCAAATGTTGGGAGTAGCTATACACACCCCAGGTTAATTGAGCAAGACTACTCAAAAATGTAAATTTGCTTCATGTAATCATGAAGGATTCCTGTTATTGGTTGACTTTTTGTATTATTATTCTGTATGTAAATCCAAGACATTCAAGGGTTTTTCTTTATTTATTATTATTTGTTCTACATTGTAGAATAGTGAAGACATCAAAACTGTGAAATAACATATGGGATTGTGTAGTAAGAAAAAAAGTGTTAAACAAAAAAATATATATATATATATATATATATATATATTATATATATATATATATATATATATATATAATATATATTATATATATATATATATATATATATATTTGAGATTCTTCAAAGTAGTTACCCTTTGCCTTGACAGCTTTGCACACTCTTAGCATTATCTCAACCAGTTTCATGAGTTAGTCACCTGGAATGCATTTCAATTAACAGGTGTGTCTTGTTAAAAGTACATTTATAGAATTTATTTCCTTCTTAATGCATTTGAGCCAATCAGTTGTGTTGTGACAAGGTAAGAGTGGTATACAGAAGATATCTCTATTCGGTAAAAGGCCGAGTCCATATTATGGTAAGAACAGCTCAAATAAGCAAAGAGAAATGACAGTCCATCATTATTTTAAGACATTTCAAGAACTTTGAAAGTTACTTCAAGTGCAGTCGCAAAAACCATCAAATGCTATAATGAAACTGGATCTCATGAGGACCGCCACAGGAAAGGAAGACCCAGAGTTACCTCTGCTGCAGAGGATAAGTTCATTAGAGTTATCAGACCAATGGACAGATTTCCACCAGTGTAACATCCATTGCTCGTGTTTCTTGGCCCAAGCAAGTCTCTTCTTCTCATTGGTGTCATTTAACCAATATTGGAAAAAAATATGTGGCCTTTTAAGCATTCTAGTACAGTTAAATAGTTAACTGTTAATAGTTAACACACACAAGGACGCAGCGATCTAAGACACTGCATCTCAGTGCAAGTGCACTAGTCCCTGGTTCGAATCCAGGCTCTATCACATCCGGCCGTGATTGGGAGTCCCATAGGGCGGCGCACAATTGGCACAGCGTTGTCCGGGATTGGCCGGGGAAGTAGTCATTGTAAATAAGAATTTGTTCTTAATAACTTGCCTAGTTTAAAAAAAAGGTTACACACACTGATCAAAAAATTATTTTGTTGGCATTTACACGTCCCCATTACCAGTAAAACATAATCAAAAACTATTTATTTCACTTACTTGCTGTGCTGTTTCATTGTGAATTTCATTCTCAACCAGGATATCTATGGAACGCCGTTTGGGTCCTTGAGTCAAATAACACTATTTGACGTGTCCTAAGCTTGTTGACCATTCAGGATCTGAATGGGACTGCGCGTTACATAATACATAACCCGGTCCGGTCGAGCCTCACTAGCCAGATGAAGCTAGCTGGTTGCTTATAACGTTGGATTTGGGCAACAGGGTTAAGTAGCTGGCTAGCTATTTAAACTCAGCAAAAAAAGAAACGTCCCTTTTTCAGGACCCTGTCTTTCAAAGATAATTTGTAAAAATCCAAATAACTTCACAGATCTTCATTGTAAAGGCTATAAACACTGTTTCCCATACTTGTTCACTGAACCATAAACAATTAATGAACATGCACCTGTGGAACGGTCGTTTAGAAACTAACAACTTACAGACGGTAGGCTACTAAGGTCAGTTATGAAAACTTAGGATACTAAAGAGGCCTTTCTACTGACTGAAAAACACCAAAAGAAAAATGCCCAGGGACCCTGCTCATCTGCGTGAACGTGCCTTAGGCATGCTGCAAAGAGGCATGAGGACTGCAGATGTGGCCAAGGCAAAAAATTGCAACGTCTGTACTGTGAGATGCCTAAGACAGCGCTACAGGGAGACAGGATGAACAGCTGATCATCCTCGCAGTGGCAGACCACGTGTAACAACACCTGCACAGGATCGGTACATCCGAACAATACCTGCGGGACAGGTACAGGATGGCAACAACAACTGCTCAAGTTACACCACGAACGTACAATCCCCCCACCAGTGCTCAGACTGTCTGCAATAAGCTGAGAGAAGCTGGTCTGAGGGCTTGTAGGCCTGTTGTAAGGCAGGTCCTCCCCAGACATCACCGGCAGCAAAGTCTCCTATGGGCACAAACCCACCATCGCTGGATCAGACAGGACTGACAAAAATTGCTCTTCACCCTCCGAGTCGCGGTTTTGTCTCACCATGGGTGATGGTTGGATTCGCTTTGATCATCGACGCCTGTACTCTGGAGCGGGATTGATTTGGAGGTGGAGGATCAAATCAAAGTTTATTTGTCACGTGCGCCGAATACAACAGGTAGAACTTACAGTGAAAGGCTTACTTACAGGTTCTGACCAATAGTGCAAAAAAAACTATTAGAGGAACAATAGGTAAGTAAACAGCCTATATACAGTAGCGAGGCTACATACAGACACCGGTTAGTCAGGCTGATTGAGGTAGTAAGTACATGTAGATATGGTTAAAGTGACTATGCATATATGATGAACAGAGAGTAGCAGTAGCGTAAAAGAGTGGTTGGCGGGTGGAGGGACACAATGTAGATAGCCCAGTTAGCCAATGTTCGGGAGCACTGGTTGGTCGGACCAATTGAGGTAGTATGTATAGTTAAAGTGACTATGCATACATGATAAACAGAGAAGTATGCCTAAGACAGCGCTACAGGGAGACAGGACGAACATGGCTTGGGGGTAAAAACTGTTGAAGCCTTTTTGTCCTAGACTTGGCACTCCGGTACCACTTGCCATGCGGTAGTAGAGAGAACAGTCTATGACTGGGGGTGGCTGGGGACTTAGACAACTTTTTGGGCCTTCCTCTGACACCGCCTGGTGTAGAGGTCCTAGATGGCAGGCAGCTTAGCCCCAGTGATGTACTGGGCCGTATGCACTACCCTCTGTAGTGCCTTGCAGTCAGAGGCCGAGCAATTGCCGTACCAGGCAGTGATGCTCTCGATGTTGCAGCTGTAGAACCTTTTGAGGATCTCAGGACCCATGCCAAATCCTTTTAGTTTCCTGAGGGGGAATAGGCTGTCGTGCCCTCTTCATAACTCTTCATAACGGCCTCGTCAATGAGAATGGGGGCGTGCTTGGTCCTCCTTTTCCTGTAGTCCACAATCATCTCCTTAGTCTTGGTTACGTTGAGGGATAGGTTATTATTCTGGCACCACCCGGCCAGGTCTCTGACCTCCTCCCTATAGGCTGTGTCGTCGTTGTCGGTGATCAGGCCTACCACTGTTTTGCCGTCTGCAAACTTGATGGTGTTGGAGTCGTGCCTGGCCATGCAGTCGTGGGTGAACAGGGAGTACAGGAGGGGACTGAGCACGCACCCTTGAAGGCTCCAGTGTTGAGGATCAGTGTGGATCTGTCATGGTCTGGGGCGGTGTGTCACAGCATCATCGGACTGAGCTTGTTGTCATTGCAGGCAATCTCAAAGCTGTGCGTTACAGGGAAGATATCTTCCTCCCTCATGTGGTACCCTTCCTGCAAGCTCATCCTGACATGACCCTCCAGTATGACAATGCCACCAGCCATACTGCTCGTTGTGTGTGTGATTTCCTGCAAGACAGGAATGTCTGTTCTGCCATGGCCAGCGAAGAACCCGGATCTCAATCTCATTGAGCACGTCTGGGACCTGTTGGCGCAGAGGGCTAGGGCCATTCCCCCCAGAAATGTCCAGGAACTTGCAGGTGCCATGATGGAAGAGTGGGGTAACATCTCACAGCAAGAACTGGCAAATCTGGTGCAGTCTATGAGGAGGAGATGCACTGCAGTACTTAATGCAGCTGGTGGCCACACCAGATACGGACTGTTACTTTTGATTTTGACCCTCCCTTTGTTCAGGGACACATTATTCAATTTCTGTTAGTCACATGTCTGTGGAACTTGTTCAGTTTGTTTCAGTTGCTGAATCTTGTTATGTTCATACAAATATTTACAAATATTTACACATGTTAAGTTTGCTGAAAATAAACGCAGTTGACAGTGTGAGTTTATTTTCATGAACTAAAGTTTAATTTCAATAGGCGAACAACAATACTTACAAGGATTCCTAAATCATTGCTAAGAATAATGAAAATGACTGCAGTTTCTACTGGTCATTGTTTTCACGCTGGTTGTATTGGTGCTAGCTTGGTACCAAGCTAACGCTAGCTACCCCTGAAGTTGAGGTCGAACAAATATTAACTTTATTACCAATGCGGTATTGAAAACACATTGTTCGTGGCTGGTGTTTACAGACTTCTTTGTACAGCTTTGACAATGCTACTACACATGTTTTGAGACCCAAACGGCGTTCCACAGTATGTATGTTGTGAAGCTAATAGCAGTGACGCTATTACGACACGCAAAGACCCAAACGGAGTTCCATAGTATGTATGTCGTGAAGCTAATAGCAGTGACGCTATTACTGTGTAACTCTGGTAGGGCAACATCTGAAAAATAGCGCACTTGATAGTGTGTACCGGTGCTCGACCAGTCGGCGAAAGCCAACATCACCCACGACAGAGAACGGTTGATTGTCAAGGGAAATGAATTCCATTATCTTGGAATCCACACACCAGATATTGTTGGCTAGTTTAGGGATGCTGTATTGCACGTGTAGGGCAACATTTTACATGGTGTCATTACGTCATATATATGTATGCATGGCAGCTTTGACATCGATATTTTAACATCAGCGTTAAACTAGACATCGGGCTGATACCGATGTTGGCATTTTTAGCTAATATTGGCCGATTCCGATATGTTAACCGATATATTGTACATCCCTACTCAACACACCTCCAGGCTGTGTAAGGGCCATTTGACCAAGAAGGAGAGTGATGGAGTGCTGCATCAGATGGCCAGGCCTCCACAATCACCTGACCTCAACCCAATTGAGATGGTTTGGGATGAGTTGGACCACAGAATGAAATAAAAGCAGCCAAAAAGTGCTCAGCATATGTGGGAACTCCTTCAAGACTGTTGGGAAAGCATGAAGCTAGTTGAGAGAATGCCAAGTGTGCAAAGCTGTCATCAAGGCAAAGGGTGGCTACTTTGAAGAATTTCAAACATAAAATATATTTTGATTTGTTAACACTTTTTTGGCTACGACATGATTCCATGTGTGTTATTTCACAGTTGTGATGTCTTCACTATTATTCTACAATGTAGAAAATAGTACAAATAAAGAAAAACCCTGGAATGACCAAACCTTTGACTGGTATCGTATGATATGTATTCATTTGCGGATGTCGATCATCCCTTTCGTATGACATGTTACGAATTTGCAAAATGTACATTTATGTTCAAAATTTGCAAAATGTACATTACAAATGTTATGAATTTGCAAATGTATGATACAGTTACACATTCCAATTTGTTGTGGCTAATGCTAGCTAGGTGGCTAATGTTAGCTAGCTCTAGGGGTTAAGGTTAGGATTTGGGTTGTGTTTACATAAGAACCTAAGACATTGATTAAAGATATCTTGTTTTGTAAAAAAAAATATATATATATATATTCTTATTAATGGGCCTATACTCAGTTATTTTAATAGGAATGTGTGAATTGTGATTGACCAATGTGTTAAATTCCTCCAGGGACCCTATTTGTTCTGAAATCTGCATAGAAAACTGTCCTAATTATATATGTATTGGGTTGTGTATAGAGGTGACGTTAAATAGTGGCTGTGTTTTAACACGTAAAGGACACAATTATGGATGTTGGAAATTCAATGAGAATTTCATACGAATGAATGAATGATAGATGAACCGAATCTGCAAGTAAAAATGTCCTATTTTGATACGTTCTGTACTATCGAATAAGGTCTTGTGGAGGTGTGGTTATAGTTGAATTATAGATGAACCGAATCTGCAAGTAAAAATGTCCTATTTTGATACGTTCTGTACTATCGAATAAGGTCTTGTGGAGGTGTGGTTATAGTTGAATTATGGATGAACCGGATCTGCAAGTAAAATCTCCTGTTGATACATATAACATCGAATAGGTCTTGTGGAGGTGTGGTTGGATTGAATGAATCTGCATGAAAAATGCCCTATTAAAAAAGCTGTGTATTATTTAATAGGTTTTGTAAGAGGTGTAGTCGAGTAGATACAGGATATGTAAGTTTGGCGTTCCACAAGACAGAGATCGGGAATGAGGTGGCTATTGCACATCAAACAATAAACATAATATGAACCAGAGTTGACATTCCATGATTTGGAGATGGGGGAAATTAAATTGAAATAAACGTTTGTCGCGGAGTAGGTTGGGATACGTAACTGGGCTATTAGGCACACGTGCTGATAGACAAAGCCACCTTAGTATCGAATGGCCGTGCAACTTTGATTGACAGCAGCCGGGCTGGAATACTGATTTTCGTTTTTTTTCATTCCTGTTGATATTGCCTAAAGTTTAAAATTATTCTGACAATTGCTATAGAATCGCTCGAATTTACTGATATAAGTTCATAAAGGAATTTACCGAATGGTTTACAGAAAGTATTTAAATAATTCGCTGAACAAATCTATATTTCCTAAAGAGCTAGAATTACTCTGAAAACTGTTATAGAACCGCATATATTCACTGATATATTGTTCCAAAAGGAAATCGCCGAATCATTTCTAGAAAATACCTAAACGAATCTCTGAACAAATTCAAATAAAATACCGGAGAAACACACGTGGCGGGCGTCACATACGGATAACCCCCTTTGTATGCGAGGGTGAGGGTGGAAGAGATAAGCCACAGCCAGTACAGCAGTACGGGCTAAGCATACAACGATAGAAATAAACACCACATAGTAAGGATTGAATATACCTAAATAACGCATTATACACATTATCAGACGACTTAGATAAAATGTCTGCAGCCATCACACCCAAACAAATGATTGCAGTAGAAACTCAAGACCAAGGGGAGCAGCCAGATAACACTCAGATCGTGGCACAGACTGTCTCTCAGATGATCCAACAGCAGGCAGCCCCACCACCCCATTACCCTCCCCCACAGCGGTATATCCTGCAACGGCAACGGGCTCAACGAGGCCCCTACACTGGACCATACAGAGGGGGAAACTACCAGTGTTTTAACTGCGGAATTCCCGGTCATTTTGCCAGAGATTGCATGAAACCACTCTCCCCGCAGCAACAGCAATGGAGAGCAAGAGGAAGTGGGGGAAACCCACCTCTGCAACATCAGCAACCAGGACCCACACCCATGCATCAGCAACAGCCAGCATACAACCACCCAGAATCTAGCCACATGCAGCAGGAGCAGCAAGATTACAACCAACCCTCCCACTTCAACACCTGATCACCCAGTAAGAATGATGAGGATGCCACTCCTGCCGATGACCACACTGTCTGAAGCCCAAGAAGTGTACTGGCTAAAATGCCTACCCACAGGGCCTGCCACCCCTCACATCCAGTTTAAGTTCAACCAACTGAAAGCTCAAATCTACACTCTGCACCCATATAAGACTCCCCAAGCTGAGATCCATTGCACACTCAATGCAACAGAAACTGATGACTGCCTCTACACTGCAGACTGGGACGAAGACATGATGCACCTGACCCCTCCTATCAGGTGTTGTACCATTGGGTGTGGCCCAGAGGGGGTGGCAGCACCGGTCATCCTACGATCAAGGAACCTCCATGCACCCCTGGCCTGGACGGCTGAAGCATCAACAGCCATAGCACTCCTGAAAACAGATCTATCAGCGGCAGCAGCTCTGACTGCACCTGACTACAAGAACAGGTTCCATTTGGATGTTTCTGAAAGGGAAGGATTCACCTCATCCGTCCTATTCCAGAAACAAGAGGGGGAGAGAAGGGTCTTGATGTACTACTCTTCAAACTTGACCACATTGAGGTAGGACAGTCAACATGCTCCAGATACGTTGCTGCAGTAGCAAAAGCTATTGAAAAAACAGCTCACCTCGTGATGTCACCCTTCAATCAGCCATCATCCCTCAACCAGCATCGGCCAAATTAGCTGAAATCATCGGATTGACGCAGGTCCTCATCAGAGGAAAAGGAAAGACTGAATATCTATACAGACTCAGCCCATGCCCATGAAGCAGGCCACACTGATGGACCCAGAACTTTTATGAGAAACACATGGCCCCACACACGAAGGCAAACTAAAGACCCTCCAAAAAGGCCTCGCACATCTGGTGGCACCCTCACATAAAAAATATGACTGACTTATTTTATGACGATGATTTATTTTGTGACGAATGCAATGGTTGTGACAGACACAACCCAAAGAAACCATATCAAACACCAATGGGCTCATACGTAATACCTAATGCATGTTTTCAGGATATTAGTATAGACTACACCGACATGGGCCCCGAAAATGTATCTAAAGGCAAACTCTATCTCCTAGTCATAGTAGATAGGTTCTCCAAATGGGTAGAGGCAATAATAACAAAAGGGGAGGATGCTAGGTCAGTCTTTGAGTGGCTACAAACCAAACTAATACCCAGGTATGGCATCCCAAGACAAATCAAATTTGACAAATGGCTTACATTTAACAAACACCTGAGACAGGTGGAAGAAAGATTTGGCATAACCCACAGATTTGGATCTGTGTACAGGCCCCAATCCCAAAATCTGGTGGAACGTCAAACCAAAAGCAAAAGCTAAGATAGCTAAAGTATGTGCCTCATGGGATAATGACTGGTAGAGTCATGCATGGTCCACCAAGGGAGGGAGGTCATATGCCCGCCCTTGATGTACAACAAATTGTAATGTCTAATTATGTGAAAAAACTGACGGTTCTCTCTGCAGCACTCTCTACCCAGGTTCACAAGGTCCAGGAGGGGGAGCTGCCGGGGGACACGCCACTACTGAAGGTAAAGGTTGGTGACGGGGTGAGGGTTACAGTCCACAAGAGAAAGTGGCTGGAACCCAGGTGGACTGGACCGTACGAAGTGAAGGAGGTTACTTCACACTCAGTCCAGGTCAAAGGTAAATCAGGCACACCTTGGCACCGCCTTACACATTGCACCCCAGCCCCAATTCCTTCTAGAACACTGACTGAAGTCAGAGCTGATTTGAGCGGCCTAAATTCGATTCCAAATGAAGACACTCCTTCCTCAGGTGATGCGGCATCAAACTCTGCCTCCCCTGAGAAGGGAACCTCGCCCAGTTAGAGGGAAATTTCTCCCTCTCTGGGTGAGGCTGGGGATATCTGGTCCCTTATTTGTGATATTCCTACTGATATTTGGAGTAACCCGAGGACTTTCACATGGTTAATTGAACAACTATTTCACCCTGCCACATCACATACACCAACCCCTACACATGTCCCTAACTCCTTTCCTGATATCACTCCCTCCAATCACTCCCGTCCCAAACGTAGCACTACACCTACAGACCCACCATGCAAACCAGACAAGGTTAGGAGCACCACCTTATGTATACCCACGATTGCAACCGCCACCTTTCTGCTATAGTTTTCACGTCTAATAGACGTGAAGAGAGGGATTTGTTATATAAGTATTCATACACATAGCTCATATAAACAAAGACATTCCGTAGTAAGAACACATACACCCAGCCATAAGACTGACCCCCTCTTCCTTATATAAACACACATCTCATCTCCCTCTAACTGGCCGGTCCCAAGAGCAAAGAACTTTTGCTGTGCACCAATGGGGCCCGCTCTGGCTAGAGCAAGGCCCGCCTCCAACCCTCCGACCAGTCAAGAAGACCGAAACGACAAGACTCCACCTACTTTATTCTATGTATAAAAATGAATGTAACCGTAGTATAAGGTCTCTTTTTCACCTGGCTCCTTGCCGAGTTATGTGAACTAGGTCCGTGCACGTAAAACTGCGGGACAAGATATCTCTGACTCATTAAAACTGTCTTTTGTTACAACTGAAATCCACTCTGTCCAGCGTCCGTGATTTGGTCTCAACTCTCCAGTTTTTGAACACTAACAGTTGCTAGGCATTCATGTTATACACCTGCCCATCCACTCAGACCAACCACCCCTCCTTATGTTTTTGCCTTAAGTAATCTTATGCAACCATACCAAATGTAACATATATATACTAAGTTGAGTGTCCCGGCATTACGTTTACTATGTTATGTCTAGTCTATGAGACCAGTCTGTATGGCAACAAGCTCTAATATTGCCATCTGTTGTAATATTTCACAACTCTAAACCGACGTTTGCAGAATGATTCCTGAAGAGAGTTGACTCATGTCTGACAGGACACATTGCCCAAGTGCACGCAAGCTGATTGTTGAGACATTGCGCTGTAAGTAGCGCACGTAGGCTACTGAGACATTCTTGAACGTAAGGATATAGTAATTGCAGGTTCAGACAACCACAACGTCAATGGCTGGCACAGGCAAGTAGGGAAGTGAACTCAGGTCGCTGGCAAACACCCTACCCGTCACACGAAAGAGGTTAACTGGCTTGGTGGGAATTGGTGAGGATCGCTAAACGGCCCCTCCAAATGGGAAGGCAGGTCCTTGTGCTTTGACCTAGCATGGCCCCCTCACATGTCCTGTAGTGCGTTCTGATGGCCTCACTGTAGTAAAACAGCCGGGCAAGGAAGTAAACCCAGGTCCCTGGTGTGAAATGCAAACACCCTACGAATCGTGCCAATCGGATTAATCCGCTAGGTGAGAATTGTAACGTGGCTCATATATGGAGGATCGCTACTATATCGCCATTAATGATTGAACATCATTGCCCCAGGGCAGTGATATGGGACATTGCCCTGTTTAGGGTGCCATCTTTTGGATGGGACGTTAAACGGGTGTCCTGACTCTCTGTGTCACTTAAGATTACATGGCACTTAATCATAAGAGTAGGGGTGTTAACCCTCATACCATCATGGCCACCTAATCATCCACAACTTCCAGTTGGCTCATTCACCCTCTTTCCCCTGTAACTATTCCCTAGGTTGTTGCTGTAAATAAAAACATGTTCTCAGTCAACTTACCTGGTAAAATAACGTTTAAAAGAAATACAATGTAAAAATACCTCATCAGCTTAGTTTAACTGTCTTACCCAATCAGAACCCAAAATATAAGATCGTTTTAGCCTACTCAACTGTTTGTAAACAATGTCATTGCTCCTTTATGTAATTCAATAGCCTATCAAATTCGATAACATAAACACCTGTTCGCCTATGAACGAATCATTGAATGTGTGCCATCCAAAATATAACACAAAATGAATTGAAATATATGGGCTATGCATGCTGGTAATTGGCTTTAAAGTTTGGCTAGGTTACATTGTATCATCATGCGATATAACATCACCAAGAGTGCAGACTGCACAGGTACACTTGATCCTAGTTTTACCATAGCCTACCCAGCCCGAAAAGTTACAGTAATTCCACTCACCGCAACGATGACCATGCGGTTCTTCGACCTCTTTTTGTGGACCTGTCCACTCTGTCTCATCTGATTGTCTCGACCAGGTGAACCTAGTAAATTGGCAGCCTGCTCAGACGAAAGGTCATCTGCTTTGGATATTTCCATTCTGGAGAAAGTTTTTCCCGGGGGTTTGTTACAGAAAGTTTTTGCAGACTTGAGAGAAAATAGTCTGGTCTCTTTTGCCTTTGGATTTTGTAGGGCTCAATGAAGAACCGCCTTCTTTTAGTGTTGACGTCTCGAAGTTAGCGTTGTAGCCTAATCCTTATACAATATGTGCAGCCAGCTGAGTCAGGGTGAAGTACAGTATTGGAGTAGTACCATTAAAAAGTCAATTACAAGACTACCGCGACCAAGTACTGCCACACCACCCTCACGAATGGCAGAGGAAACATCGAAAATAGACGCCACAATAGGTATGGAGAGCTAGAGTTGGACGTTTGTAATTATGTTGAGAGGATATTTGTAATTAGCCAACATTCGCTTTATGTACAATAACTACTCACTGTAATTATTACAATAGACTACCTCGGACATGTATAAAGACAGCTAAACTTCAGTTTGAAGGTGGTATACTGTTTAGGCTACACAACTCAACATCGCTCAAGGAAACATTCTACAAGTTCAGATAATGCATCACTGCCGCCACCTTTTGGTGATCATGAAGCTTGCAACCGCCAACCTCATAACCTTCAAGACTATGGCTAATACGAGTGCTTAATTTGTAGATTGGGAGGTGCCGGAACAAAAAGTGAGCGCGAGAGTTGGCTGACCTGGGGAGTTCTGAGGTACCAGAAGGCATTGCATGCATATCATCGCATTTGCGTTGTGACATAGAGCAGTAGAATAAAAGCACTTACATAAGTTACACACGAGAAAACATTGTTGTAGTCTATTATCCGGAAAAATGTTTGCCTTTTATAAACACATTTCGTGCAATTCTATGTCATTTTACATGACTGGAGACTCTGGCAGCATCTTTTTAAAATACCGCACAAAACGACCAGCTGAGATCAATAAAACGGCCTTGTCTTGAATCCATATATAGCCTAGGCCTAGGTGGAGACATTGTAGGCTACAATATGAGGAGGAAATTATAGTCCTAAAAATGACTCGCGCAGCTCACTCCTGGCTGGCAGATGCGCTCGTGCCAAAGCCTATTTCGCTCTCTCCCTCTTGTAAAACAATCAATGGCGATATTAGCATGTACATCTTAGTGGGACAAACTCAACTTTTTTTAAATGCATTTTAGCAAAGCCACAACACGACACTAAACAATACATTAATTGCACTATAACGGTGCCCACAAACTGTTAGGACCTACATAAAGCTGTCTCAACAGCAGAGATTTATTTTCAGAACCATGGAGTGAATCCTTATCATTGCTACACCTGGATATCAGCAGAGCCTTGTCTGGCAGCGAAACAGTTCATGAATTTTGTCTTGCTGCTTTTTGTTCTATGTTGTTCTGTCTGTATGCTACGTCTTGCTTGTCCTATGTTGCTCTGTCTGTATGCTACGTCTTGCTTGTCCTATGTTGTTCTGTCTGTATGCCACGTCTTGCTTGTCCTATGTTGCTCTGTCTGTATGCTACATCTTGCTTGTCCTATGTTGCTCTGTCTGTATGCTATGTCTTGCTTGTCCTATGTTGCTATTGTCTATATTGTAATTGTTTTTAATAACCTGCCCAGGGACTGTGGTTGAAAATGAGCCGGCTGGCTAAAACCGGCACTTTTACTGAAACGTTGATTAATGTGCAAACTCAAACTCAAGTTCTCAGTTGTCTTGAACATGGAGTCATGCTGGATTGACAGTATGGCCAATGTATTCAACCTTTTCTGGCCCATGGTGTTGCATGTGAATATTTTTCCATTTAAGCTTGGAAAATAGACCCTTAAACCCAGACTTGGCCCACACATCATCTCCATTGAATTGCTTTGCAATGCTTGCAGTTAGCCACTGATTCCTTCCAAACCACTCGTTGAATTTGAGATTTCCAACTTGTTGTGTAATGTTTGTCCAATGGCCGATGAGCACCGAAACATTTAATCTATAATTTCTTTATATGACAAGGTTTGAAAATAATTTGCCAGTAGATTGTCAACTTGATTCACAATGATGAATGCTTGTCTAGCTAGCTAAGATTTTGACAGTATTATGTTGACATGTCAGTCCAATCAAAGCTACAGTAGATTTAACATGATTTGAAATGTTATCTGTGGCCATTTACCTTGAGCCTTCTTAGATGGGCACTTCTAATGTAAATCTATGGCAACACCCAAGGGGTTTGAATTTTTGAGCTCTCCCCTGTAGATTTTGCACTACTGACGTAGTGTCCCCATGAGTGACAGATCACTGAGCCAATCACGGCGCAACTAGAGAACATTACCAACCCCTACGCTCTGTATTTTCCACTGGTTGCCCCACCACCGACAGAAGCACTGAGCTAGGCTTAAACACCTGTATTTTGGAGCTGCCTTACTCAAGAAAGCAAAAAAGAGACTATGTTTGTATGCGGCTTTATTAACTCAAATATATTTTTTACATTGTTTGCAAACTGATATGTGACACGTATTTATGCCAAAATAACATGCAAAACAGGCAACAACTGCAATGTGTGCGATTTCATTTATTTCTGAAGAGACTGCAGTCATTCTATAACTTTGACAAATGTATTTCAATTGATCAGGGGTGCTGCAGTTCCTTCAGAACCCTTCGTGCGGGTATGATTCCATATGGAAATAAATGATGATGTGCAACACTGGATAGATGAGAGTTGCAGGCTCATGTATATCAGAGAAAAGAGGGAGAGATATTATAAAAAGTGAATGTCATTCTCGTTATGTGAGAGATACTGGCGCTCTTCTTACACAGCCGCGGCCAAGCGTTGGTTTCAAACAGAGGTTACAATGTTGCGCAAACCATAAAACCGACCGAACCCAAAACAACTCTGAGAATATTAGCCCCGTGCTGAAAATCTACTTTTTGACATTACGTTTTTTTTTGTGGGGGACAGGATAATTAATGAAGAGGCAACTCGAATTGAACTTTGATTGATTTTATTAGAATTGTTACATTGCAAAAACATTGATTTTCATGCCACGAAAGTTACTGGATCCGACCAAATAGGCTCGGAACAAAACAGTCCAAAACGGAGAGGTGCCAGGATCCGGCTCAAATTAAGCACTGGTTACTACTATGTCATCATAGTTCATGGCCATACCATCGAGGTATACGTTGTAAATTCTAAAGTGAGGTGAGGCCTCATTTAACCACCGACTCAGTGAATGACTGTCATATGTACTACCCCTCAATAAAGGTAGCTACCAAAACATTCAAAGTTTTTTACCACCATGAACGAATTTAGGCCATTAAAACATCCTCTCTTGCAGTGTAGCCATATGCAAAGCAATTATAGTGGGTTGAGTCTTCCTTAATTGTCTAGGAAATGATTCACGGTCTCCAGGGCTAGGCCTATTTACTGTATTCAGGTGGAAGCCGTTCAAATACACAGTGTTAACTCCCATCTACACCCACAAGGTGGTAGTGTTGTAACTGTCATTACTAGAGTCATAATGGCTGAGGCTTGACTTTGACAATGGACAGCACCTAATTTTACAGCAATTTTTCCCGCGACGGCATATTTATTTATTTCAAACACGTTTTCCATAGCATTGTACATTGTATGTTTTTACAGCATTTGGGGTTGAGGTTAGGGTGTTCCACTGTCCCTCTGAGAAACGTAGTGATCATGATGTCATGATGGCGATCACATTGCCAGCACTGGGGCAAGAACACGCGACCTCTGACCTCTCCCTTGTGTGACACTCAGGATTTACAACATGCCTGGGACTTACTGTTTCTAGTGCTGCGTGTTTATCTTTCTTTCTCTGTTTGTGTGTGTGTTTATTTACTGTGAGTGAGTGATGTGCAGTGTCCTATGCTCAGTGAACTAGTTTTGCCGCAGCAGTGTGTCTCAGCAGAGAGCCTACAGCTGTCCTCAACCCAGCTGGCCATTAGAATATGACCTTATCTGTGACCCTCACATTCAGCACTTATTGTCTCCATCGCACATTCTCCCTTGTTCTTAGAATCTTCTCTCACATTTTGCTCTTGAAAAGGCCTATATTGTCAATTTGATGGTGATGGGTAAGGTCTATAAGTACAATTCAATTGCTATCTGGGTTCAATGGTTATGCCCCAAATGGCACCCTATTCCCTACAGTATATACTATATTAATATACAGTATGAATCTACCATGTGTTCTCTCTCTGCTTCTCTCCCTCTCTTTCCCTCAGGGGTCAAGGCATACTTAAGAGTTTTTTATTTGATAGGGTTGCACGATTTAGAAAAATAAAATTGCAGTATTTTCACCATTAATTGCGATCTTTACTTACCATATGATTTCTTAACAGATCTTTTCACGTCAGATTTTCTTCAGAGCAGATCTGATTGGTCAAAAATCCAATTAGTGAAACACATTTCAGAATTGGGCTGCCTTTCTGTCAGGTAGATAGATGTGTTTTCTTATGTCCTTGAGTCACGGAAAGTAAGCCCGGTCTAGTTCACTGGAGGCCTCTGTGTTTGAGATAGTTGTTTTGACATAATGGCTCAATGGCTGTGTCTACACTTGACAATTAATGCATTGTTTGTATTCTGATCATGGAGTTCTGATAATGGAATTCCGAACACATCATGCGTTTACACCTGGATTTAAATGTGTTTACCATGCCCATATTGCGTGCACTACTTTTGACCAGGGCCCTATGGAATAGGGTGCCATTTGGGACTCATATTGACTAAGGCCGAAACATACCAGTTAGATCCATCAGGCATTTATGCCCAGGAGCAGAATTAGATGTCCAACAAGTGACAGCATAACTTCCCCTGGTCTCTTACTGCTAATCTCACAGGGATTCATGGGTAATGCTAATAACGTCAGAATGCCCTAACTTTTCCAAAGGCTGTTGCTGTTGAGGCTTTGGGGTTTATTAGCTTAGCTGCACCGCGTGTCATCACCGTGTTTGAAAAATCAATCCGCCTCAGTGGTACTTGAGGGGACGTCAAGTGGCTTCTCCAGCTCCGTCCCAGGCGAACAATGACACTTGAATAATGTAATATGAAGTGGTGGGAGTCGTTCTTTAGTTTAAGAATTCATCAGCTGACAGTTATGAGCACGACTCTCGTCTTCCCTTGGAGAGAACGTAGGCCACTTATAAAAACGAGGTAAAAATGTAATGCTCGGGTGAATTATTCATTGGATGTTCGACATGCTCCTCAAAACGTTGCCATATTGAAATCGTCCTTCGTCTCAGCAATATCCGTCCCAGATGTCATGTACTGTACATCAGCCATCAAGACTATCTGAACAAATGAGTGGTTGATTGACAAGCTAAGCCAACCTGGTTGCTCACAGTATTTATGTCCTGGAGAAGGACAGCCTTAGATAACTAGAAACTTGATTGGCTCCATTTGTGTGTATGAAAGAGACCGCTGGTAGCATTGTTCTCGTTAACAATGTTGTGAACATACAGAGTGGGCCCTCCAACTGTCACTACACAAACATAGTACAATGCTGGAGGGTCTTGTTTGAAGCCGCTCATCCATGGTGGCTGTGCCAGGGTTTTTAAAGTTGTGGAGGCAGCTAGGCTGGGGCTGAAAAAGGAGAAGGGAGAGAGCTCACTTCTATTTTTCAGCTCTGGGTTTGGAAGGATTTGATCATATAGCCCACATCACCCCCTCCTCTCTCACTATGAGTAATGTGTTCGCCCCTGGTTATCCTCCCCCTCTCTCTACCTCCTCTCCCTCTCTTTCTCTCTCTCTTTCCTGCCTCCCCCTCTCTCTCTGCCTCTCTCTGTCGCTCTGTCTGTATTTCTCTCTCTCTCTCTCTCTCTCTCTCATCCTCTCGGATTCTCCCAATCATGGAGCACAGTCTGCATGATTTCTGCAGATCACTCCATTCCAATCAGTGCATTTGTTAAGGGTCACAAAACAAAAAACCTGTTATTCGCTTCATTTAAGCATTGTGGTGTGTTCTGTGTATAGGTCTGCCTGACAGAGCCATAAGGATACACCATGCAGTATACAAGTCTAATTGTTTTGGACATATGTGTTATGTCACTGCTTTTTTGCTTTCACTTGTGTAAGATTTTGTGTATCTCAGTGTCTTTTTTTAAGGATACGGCTCACGTCTTCACTGTAGTCTGTAGGAAACAAAGAACAACACATACAAATTCAACAGAAGCATTTTCTTCTCTTTCAATTTGATGCCGAGCAGTTGCCATACCAAGCAGTGATGCAATCGGTGAGGATGCTCTCATTTTGTATACAAAACAAACATCCTTCCCCGAAAAATACCTTCCTAAGGATTTCATTTCAGGAAGATCCAAAGCACCATAAATATCTTTGGACCAATCTCTTGTGGAATCGCTCTAATGTTGGATATTTGTGCCACATCTCTCCTGCTACAAGGCTTTTCAATGTGTGAGAGGTCAAAGGTCATATTCAGAGGTTAAACCAGGCACACTACCATGGACATGCTATGGGAAGGCCTTTATGCTTTTTAAATGGTGAACACAACGTGGAAATATCATAGCCTTCATTCATCACATTTGGACGGAGGAAAAGCAGGTTCCGTACAAGGTCGTTGAATATAACTGTCAATTTAAAGGCACACCTTATAAAGGCACAATGTGCAAGATGTCCTGCTGTTCAATGGCCATTTCAATCTGTGATATACTTGACTTTATTGTAATATTGATGGTTATTAGTGACTGACAGCTAGAGTAAGCTCAGAACAGCTGCCTGACACATGTCTGACACACATTGATGAAGCACTCCACACATCTTTAGCACTACAGCTGCGTCTCACACAGTTTAACCCCCTGCCTGCCTATCTGATTGCCTGTCCATCTGTCTGTTCATCTGTCTGGTGTCTGTCAGTCTGTCTGTCTCACAGTTTACCCTGTCTGTGTGTGTGTCATGTCTGTCTGTCTCACAGTTTACCCTCTATCTGTCTGTCTGTCTGTCTGTCTGAACATAGGCCTGTGTGTTTGTCAGTTTGTCTGTCTGTCTGTCTGTCTGTCTGTCTGTCTGCCTGAACATAGGCCTGTGTGTTTGTCAGTTTGTCTGTCTGTCTGTCTGTCTGAACATAGGCCTGTGTGTTTGTCAGTTTGTCTGTCTGTCTGTCTGTCTGTCTGTCTGTCTGTCTGTCTGTCTGTCTGTCTGCCTGAACATAGGCCTGTGTGTTTGACAGTTTGTCTGCCTGTCTGTCTGTCTGTCTGTCTGTCTGTCTGAACATAGGCCTGTGTGTTTGACAGTTTGTCTGTCTGTCTGTCTGTCTGTCTGTCTGTCTGTCTGAACATAGGCCTGTCTGTCTGTCTGTCTGTCTGAACATAGGCCTGTTTGTTTGTCAGTTTGTCTGTCTGTCTGTGCCTTATGGCCAATATCCTTCACTTAACAAATCAAGGTTATTCTCCACAAGGAGTTTTTAGTCGAGGTTTACCAATGGTCCTTGCAGGATATATATTTGGTTGAGGTTAGCCAGCATGGTTCTTGGCCGTTGTCTATATCAAACACAGTTGTATTAAAAGCTTTTGTAATATGTTCCTAAACCCCAAAAGACTCCTCTTACATTCATAAGCAACTTACCCCTTCGGCTCAGCTTACCCCACTCTCCCCTACTCAAACTTTGACATCACAACACATAGAAAAATTCTGAGAACAGCTAAACTATCAATCAAATGCAATCAAATGTATTTACGTCAGCTGTCATGTCTAACCTTTAGTAGTTGGGTACACATGCCAGTATATGACTTGCATTCACGGATACGGTTTGGTGGGAAAAACAATATGAATCACAATTGATTTTTATCAAGATTGTTGCTTTTGTCCATTTTCCTCTCTACAAAAGGCCTTATGTACAAAATGTGCAGGGCTGCAAAAAAAATCTGTCCATGTTTTCCAGGATTTGGCCAATATCCTTATTCAGACTTACTGGTTTTGTGAGTATTTTCAACAACTGCCATGTTCCCCAGTCCCACTCTATTTTGCTTTCATTATTCATACATTTCTCTTCACATACAGTGGGGAGAACAAGTATTTGATACACTGCCAATTTTGCAGGTTTTCCTACTTACAAAGCATGTAGAGGTCTGTAATTTTTATCATGGGAACACTTCAACTGTGAGAGACGGAATCTAAAACAAAAATCCAGAAAATCACATTGTATGATTTTTAAGTAATTAATTTGCATTTTATTGCATTTGATACATCAGAAAAGCAGAACTTAATATATGGTACAGAAACCTTTGTTTGCAATTACAGAGATCATACGTTTCTTGTAGTTCTTGACCAGGTTTGCACACACTGCAGCAGGGATTTTGGCCCACTCCTCCATACAGACCTTCTCCAGATCCTTCAGGTTTCAGGGCTGTCGCTGGGCAATACGGACTTTCAGCTCCCTCCAAAGATTTTCTATTGGGTTCAGGTCTGGTGACTGGCTAGGCCACTCCAGGACCTTGAGATGCTTCTACGGAGCCACTCCTTAGTTGCCCTGACTGTGTGTTTTGGGTCATTGTCATGCTGGAAGACCTAGCCACGACCCATCTTCAATGCTCTTACTGAGGGAAGGGGGTTGTTGGCCAAGATCTCGCGATACATGGCCCCATCCATTCTCCCCTCAATACGGTGCAGTTGTCCTGTCCCCTTTGCAGAAAAACATCCCCAAAGAATGATGTTTCCACCTCCATGCTTCACGGTTGGGATGGTGTTCCTGGGGTTGTACTCATCTTTCTTCTTCCTCCAAACACGGCGAGTTTTGACCAAAAAGCTCTATTTTTGTCTCATCAGACCACACAACCTTCTCCCATTCCTCCTCTGGATCATCCAGATGTTCATTGGCAAACTTCAGATGGGCCTGGACATGCGCAGGCTTGAGCAGTGGGACCTTGCGTGCACTGCAGGATTTTAATCCATGAAGGCCTAGTGTGTTACCAATGGTTTTCTTTGAGACTGTGGTCCCAGCTCTCTTCAGGTCATTGACCAGGTCCTGCCGTGTAGTTCTGGGCTGATCCCTCACCTTCCTCATGATCATTGATGCCCCACGAGGCGAGATCTTGCATGGAGCCCCAGACTGAGGGTGATTGACCGTCATCTTGAACTTCTTCCATTTTCGAATAATTGCGCCAACAGTTGTTGCCTTCTCACCAAGCTGCTTGCCTATTGTCCTGTAGCCCATCCCAGCCTTGTGCAGGTCTACAATTTTATCCCTGATGTCCTTACACAGCTCTCTGAGTCTTGGCCATTGTGGAGAGGTTGGTGTCTGTTTGATTGAGTGTGTGGACAGGTGACTTTTATACAGGTAACGAGTTCAAACAGGTGCAGTTAATACAGGTAATGAGTGGAGAACAGGAGGGGTTCTTAAAGAAAAACTAACAGGTCTGTTAGAGCCGGAATTCTTACTGGTTGGTAGGTGATCAAATACTTATGTCATGCAATAAAATTGAAATGTATTACTTAAAAATCATACAATGTGATTTTCTGGATTTTTGTTTTAGATTCCGTCTCTCACAGTTGAAGTGTACCTATGATAAAAAATTACAGACCTCTACATGCTTTGTAAGTAGGAAAACATGCAAAATTGGCAGTGTATCAAATTGTTCTCCCCACTGTATGGCTTTCTTATTACAGATAAATCAATCTAAGCAAACAACGATCTGCTGCCTAAAGCCACAGGACAAATTAGCTAACCTTTCCACCAAACATACTAATTAAGTTCCTGCTGTCCATGCTTATTCAAATTATTTGGCACGCATGGAAAAGTACCCGGATGTAGAGATGTGGAGAAACAATTCACATAGGCAGATGGCATAGGCTAATATGATATTTGACATAGTGTGTTCTATTGCAGGTCACTTGATGATTAAAAGGGACATCCTAAATTGAAGTTTGTCTAACGTTTTAAGACTTAAAGTTGTCTAATGTCAAGATGAATCCCCATCCCATGCCATCGATTGTGTCGATCCAGCTACGTTCCTCAGCCTTATGCCTCAACCCTAAATGAATGAACAACACAAGCATTGTATAGAATTAAAATGTAACATGATATGGTGCTAATGTTTTTCATTCATTTAGGGTTGTGGCATACAGGTGAATCTACAAAATAGATGGCCTGAGACATGGATTTATCTCAACATGAGACCACAGTAGCTAGGTTTCCATCCAGTTGGCGACAGATTTTATTGCGGATATTATAAAATCTGTATAAAACAATATACACCTTTTCTCACCAGAGATGTGTCTGTCTGTCTGTCTGTCTGTGTTTCCATCAAACATACTTATTGCAGATAAAAGGATGTACGTGATGACGTAGTGCACCTAAAAATTACTTTTGCGGTTAAATTCCCATGTATCGAATAAAAAATACAGTGCCTTCAGAAAGTATTCACACCCCTTGACTTTTTCCACAATTTGTTGATCTACAGACAATACCACATAATGTCAAAGTGGACTTATGAATTAACAATGAAAAGCTAAATGTATTACGTCAATAAGTATTCAACCTCTTTGTTATGGCACGCCTAAATAAGTTCAGGAGTAGAAATGTCATTAAAAAGTGTCATAATAAGTTGCATGGACTCTGTGTGCAATAATAGTGATTAACATGATTTTTGAATGATTACCTCTTCTCTGTAACCCCCACGTATACAATTATCTGTAAGGTCCCTTACCCTTTGAGCATGGTGAGCATGGTGAAGTAATTAATTACACTTTGAATGGTGTATCAGTATACCCAGTCACTACAAAGGTACAGGTGTCCTTCCCAACTCTGTTTGCCTAAAAGGAAGGAAACCACTGAGAACCACAGAGTTGAATGGCTGTGCTAGGAGAAAACAGAGAATGGATCAACACAATTGTAGTTACTCCACAATGCTAACCTAAATGACAGAGTGAAAATAAGCAAGCCTGTGCAGAATAAAAATATTTAAAATAATGTTTGCATTAAGTCAAAGGTAAGGTAAAACTGCAAAATACAAAGCGTTATGTTTGTGGCAAAATCGAACACATCACTGAGTACCACTCTTCATATTTTCAAGCATGGCGGTGGCTGCATCATTTATGGGTATGCTTGCTGTCGGCAAGGACTAGGGAGTTTTTAGGATAACAATAATTGGAATAGAGCCAAGCACAGGCAAAATCCTAGAGGAAAACCTGGTTCAGTCTTTTTTCCAACAGACACTGGGAGACAAATTCACTTTTCAGTAGGACAATAACCTAAATCACAAGGCCAAATATACTCTGAAGTTGCTTACCAAGATGCCATTGAATGTTCCTGAGTGGCCTAGTTGCAGTTTTGACTTAAATTGGCTTGAAAATCAATGGCAAAATTTGAAAATGGCTGTTTAGCAATGATCCACAACCAATTTGACAGAGCTTGAAGAATAAAAAAATAACAATGGGCAAATATGATTTAATCCAGGTGTGCAAAGCTCTTAGACACTTACCCAGAAAGACTCATAGCTGTAACCGCTTTCAAAGGTGATTCTAACATGTATTGACTCAGGAGTGTGAAAAACTTAGGTAAATTTATATTTTTGTATTTAATTTCCACCCAAAACTCTTACATGTCTCAAAACATCATCATCATTATGTGGTATTGTGTGTAGATAGTTGAGATGTTGTTTGTTTTAATTCAGCCTCTAACACAACAACAGTTTGAATAATATGTCAAATGGTATGAACAATTTCTGAAGGCACTGTCAATGGGTTTCCATCGCATTTTCAACGCTGCTGATGATTTTGTCACAAAAGCCTGCGTTGTATAGCGAATGTGCCCTATCAATCAATCAAATGTGTATACAGTTGAAGTCGGAAGTTTACATACACCTTAGCCAAATACATTTAAACACGGTTTTTCAGTTCTGCCCACAAATTTTCGATAGGATTGAGGTCAGGATTTTGAGATGGCTACTCCAACATCTTGACTTTGTTGTCCTTAAGCCATTTTGCCACAACTTTGAAAGTATGCTTGGTCATTGTCGATTTGGAAGACCCATTTGCGACCAAGCTTCAACTTCCTGACTGATGTCTTGAGATGTTGCTTCAATATAGCCAAATAATTTTCCTGCCTCATGATGCCATGTATTTTGTGAAGTGCACCAGTCCCTCCTGCAGCAAAGCACCCCCACATGATGCTGCCACCCCCGTGCTTCACGGTTGGGATGGTGTTCTTCGGCTTGCAAGCCGCCACCCTTTTTCCTCCAAACATAACGATGGTCATTATGGCCAAACAGTTCTATTTTTGTTTTATCGGACCAGAGGACATTTCTCCAAAAAGTATGATCTTTGTCCCCATGTGCAGTTGCAAATCGTAGTCTGGCTATTTTATGGCGATTTTGGATCAGTGGCTTCTTCCTTGCTGAGCAGCCTGTCAGGTTATGTCGATATATGACTCGTTTTACTGTGGATATAGATACTTTTGTACCTGTTTCCTCTAGCATCTTCACAAGATCCTTTGCTGTTGTTCTGGGATTTATTTGCACTTTTCGCACCAAAATACGTTCATCTCTATGACGGCTGCATGGGAGGGGGGGCAGTTCTCTTTTGGCTGTGCTGGGTGGAGATTATAACAGTACATGGCCAAGATGTTCAAACCTTCATAGATGACCAGCAGGGTCAAATAATAATAATCACAGTGGTTGTGGAGGGTGCAACTGGTCAAAACCTCAGGAGTAAATGTCAGTTGGCTTTTTTCATAGCCAAGCATTCAGAGTTAGAGACAGCAGGTGCGGTCAAGAGAGAGAGTCGAAAACAGCAGGTCCGGGACAAGGTAGCACGTCCAGTGAACAGGTCAGGGTTCATAGCCTCAGGCAGAACAGTTGAAACTGGAGCAGCAGCACGACCAGGTGGACTGGGGTCAGCAAGGAGTCATCAGGCCAGGTAGTCCTGAGGCATGGTCCCAGGGCTCAGGTCCTCCGGGAGGAGAGGGAGAGAGAATTAGAGGGAGCATACTTAAATTCACATAGGACACCAGATAAGACAGGAGAATTACACCAGATATAACAGACTGACCCGTGTCACGACTTCCGTCGAAGTTGGTCCCTCTCCTTGTTCGGGCGGCGTTCGGCGGTCGAAGTCACCGACCTTCTAGCCTTCGCTGATCCTCTTTTCATTTTCCTTTGGTTTTGTCTTGTCTTCCATCACACCTGGTTCCAATCCCATCAATTACATGTTGTGTATTTAACCCTCTGTTCCCCCTCATGTCCTTGTGGGTGATTGTTTGTTGTAAGTGCTTGTGCACGTCTGTCCTGGTGTGTGTCGGGTTATGTACCCATTTATGTTATTATTCTGTTTTCCGGTGGGTTTTGTAAATAAACTGCGCCGTTGGAAACACAGTTATTTCTCTCCTGCGGCTGACTTCTCTGCCGCCATTTTGCACCCATTACACCCCGACACATAAACTATTGCAGCATAAATACTGGAGGCTGAGACAGGAGGAATCGGGAGACACTGTGGCCCCGTCAGATGATGCCCCTGGACAGGGCTAACCAGGCAGGAAATAACCCCACCCACTTTCCCAAAGCACAGCCCCCACACCACTAGAGGGATATCTTCAACCACCAACTTACTACCCTGAGAAATGGCTGAGTATAGCCCACAAAGATCTCCCCCACGGCACAAACCTGAGAGGGGGCGCCAACCCGGACAGGAAGATCACGTCAGTGACTCAACCCACTCAAGTGACGCACCCCTCCTAGGGGCGGCAAGGAAGAGCACCAGTAAGCCAGTGATTCAGGCCCCGTAATAGGGTTAGAGGCAGAGAATCTCAGTGAGAGAAGGGAACCGGCCAGGCAGAGACAGCAAGTACAGCAAGGGCGGTTTGCAGCCAAGCATCGATCATCATGTCAACAGAATAAGACAGAGCATCAAGCTCATCTCCTTGCACTTTCACCACTCTGTGAAGTTCATCATAACTTATTTCATCTGTAGCCTAACACACTGCATGGTTTCCAGACAAGTCATAGTGGGAGGACCACACACCACATGATTCCAGATGTACTTTGATAGGATGGTTATTATAGAAATATTTGCACATGAAGGCATTTCCACTGCCATTTCTTGCATAATTGTTTTTACAGACACAACATGTTTTGAACATTTATAAAATTGTACCGGAATTTCCTGTTTCCATCAGCCCGGTCTTGACTTTTTTTCATGTCTCAGGTAATTCCTCCGCATGAAATGGTTGGGTGGAAACCTGGTTATTGAGGTCTGAAAACATCTGACAAACTTTGATTTCGGAGTGTAATGTCTCTTTAAGTAATGTCTTTTTTAACGGCAAGTGCATGTTAATTTGGAGAGCATTTACATGGTGTTGGAAAGGGTCAGTTGGATGTACCAGGCTTTTGGAAAATGGATGCTTGTTGTTATGACTGCAATATAACCACACAGACATACTCCTTTGAATATGTGTAATTTGTGTCACCCTAAATATAAAGGTGCCAACAGTTTCCAACAGAATTTATTCCAAAGTGAAATCTATTTCAAGGATACATTTTATGGATAAAGTGTTTAATCATTCAATAAAATACTTAATTAGAAATCAAATGCCTGCTAGCCCCTAGAACGAGCTAATCAGTTTCAATAATTGACACATTTCACGGGGTAATAGGGGGGAGGGGGGGTATCAGAGATGTAGGTGTTTTGTCTGAATGGGCACAAAATCTAAATGCATTATCGCTTCAGGAGACGATATGGATTTGTGCCCTCTAGCCCAATACCCTTTTAAGACCCAACTAGGTTGTGTGAATGGGACAATGAGGATCGTTTAGTTATTTTTTACATGGCGCACAATATATGAAAATATATGTATTCAATCAAATGTATGCATATGAAGACCATTAAAGGGAAATAAAATATTTAAAGGGAAAAAGGCATTGCCATTGAGTTGCCAGGTTGATTGACTTCCCCCACACAGCTTTAGTATGTCAAGATGAGAGTTAAAAGGAGTGTAAGGGCGTTCGTCTGTAGGAGGAAGAGAAGCGGACCAAAGCGCAGCGTGGTGGTTATTCATGTTTTACTAAATCACTACACATGAACAAACTAACGAAAAAACAAGAAATGTGAAAACGCAAAACAGTCCTATCCTGTGACAACAAACACAGTGACAGGAACAATCACCCACAAACACACAGTGAAACCCAGGCTACCTAAGTATGATTCTCAATCAGAGACAACTAATGACACCTGCCTCTGATTGAGAACCATACTAGGCCGAAAACATAGAAATGCCCCAAACATAGAAAAACAAACATAGACTGCCCACCCAACTCACGCCCTGACCATACTAAATAAATACTAAACAACGGAAATAGAGGTCAGAACGTGACAGTACCCCCCCCCCAAAGGTGCGGACTCCGGCCGCAAAACCTTGACCTATAGGGGAGGGTCTGGGTGGGCGTCTGTCCGCGGTGGCGGCTCTGGCGCGGGACGCGGACCCCACTTCACCATTGTCTTAGTCCGCCTTATTGTCCGCCTCCCTGGCTTACTCACCATGACCACCCCTCTCAATGACCCCACTGGACAGAGGGGCTGCTCGGGACAGAGGGGCAGCTCGGGACAGAGGTGAAGCAGCTGCTCGGGACAGAGGGACAACTGCTCGGGACAGAGGGACAACTGCTCGGGACAGAGGGGCGATAGCAGCTCGGGACAGAGGGGCGATAGCAGCTCGGGACAGAGGGGCGATAGCAGCTCGGGACAGAGGGGCGATAGCAGCTCGGGACAGAGGGGCGGCAGCTGCTCGGGACAGAGGGGCGGCAGCTGCTCGGGACAGAGGGACAGCTGCTCGGGACAGAGGGACAGCTGCTCGGGACAGAGGGACAGCTGCTCGGGACAGAGGGACAGCACTGGCGGCCCCTGGCTGACGGGCGGCACAGGCGGCCCCTGGCTGACGGGCGGCACAGGCGGCCCCTGGCTGACTGGCGGCACTGGCGGCCCCTGGCTGACTGGCGGCACTGGCGGCCCCTGGCTGACTGGCGGCACTGGCGGCCCCTGGCTGACTGGCGGCACTGGCGGCCCCTGGCTGACTGGCGGCACTGGCGGCCCCTGGCTGACGGGCGGCACTGGCGGCCCCTGGCTGACGGGCGGCACTGGCGGCCCCTGGCTGACGGGCGGCACTGGCGGCTCCTGGCTGACGGGCGGCACTGGCGGCTCCTGGCAGACGGGCGGCACTGGCGGCGCTGGGCAGACGGGCGGCACTGGCGGCGCTGGGCAGACGGGCGGCACTGGCGGCGCTGGGCAGACGGGCGGCGCTGGCGGCGCTGGGCAGACGGGCGGCGCTGGCGGCGCTGGGCAGACGGGCGGCGCTGGCGGCGTTGGGCAGACGGGCGGCGCTGGCGGCGCTGGGCAGACGGGCGGCGCTGGCGGCGTTGGGCAGACGGGCGGCGCTGGCGGCGCTGGGCAGACGGGCGGCGCTGGCGGCGCTGGGCAGACGGGCGGCGCTGGCGGCGCTGGGCAGACGGGAAGCGCTGGCGGCGCTGGGCAGACGGGAAGCTCAGATGGCGCTGGGCAGACGGGAAGCTCCGATGGCGCCGGACAGGCGGGAGGCTCCGGCAGTGCTGGACAGGCGAGGCGCACTGTAGGCCTGATGCGTGGTGCTGGCACTGGTGGTACTGGGCCGAGGACACGCACAGGAAGCCTTGTGCGGGGAGCTGCTACCGGAGGGCTGGGGTGTGGAGGTGGTGACGGATAGACCGGGCCGTGAAGGCGTACTGGAGATCTTGAGAGCAGGGCTGGCACTAACCGCCCTGGCTGGATCCTCACCCTAGCCCGGCAGATGTGGGGAGCTGGGATGTAGCGCACCGGGCTAAGCACGCGTACTGGGGACACCGTGCGCACAACTGCATAACACGGTGCCTGACCAGCACCACGCCCGCCACAGTTAGCACTGCTAGGAGCACTGTAGTGCTGAGATGGCACAGGACGTGCAAGGCTAGGGAGATGCACAGGAGGCCTGGTGCGTGAGGCTGGCACAGTCTTCACCAGACCCCTCGCACGCACCTCAGGATGAGTATGGAGAGCTGACCCCGGTGCCATTAAATCCCTGACACGCTCCGTCGGGCGAATGTCGTGCCTCATGCACCAAACCAGCAAGTCCCTCATATCACTCTCCTCCAATTTCCCCATTAACTCCTTCACAGTCTCTGCTTCGCTCACCTCCAACACCAGCTCTGGTTCTGAGCTCCTCCTTGGCTCCTCACGATAAACGGGGAGAGTTGGCTCAGGTCTGACTCCTGACTCTGCCACACTCCCCCTGTGCCCCCCCCCAAGAAATTTTTGGGGGCGACTCTCGGGCTTCCGTCCGCGCCGCCGTGCTTGCTTCTCAGAATGCCGCCTCTCTGCTTTTGCTGCCTCCAGCTCGGCCTTGGGGCGGCAATATTCTCCTGGCTTAGCCCAGGGTCCTTTCCCGTCGAGGATTTCCTCCCATGTCCAGAATTCCTTACTACGTATCTCCTGCAGCCGCTGTTGCTTCTCCTGCTGCTCCTGCCTGTTGACACGCTGCTTGGTCCTGTTGTGGTGGGTGATTCTGTAAGGGCGTTCGTCTGTAGGAGGAAGAGAAGCGGACCAAAGCGCAGCGTGGTGGTTATTCATGTTTTACTAAATCACTACACATGAACAAACTAACGAAAAAACAAGAAATGTGAAAACGCAAAACAGTCCTATCCTGTGACAACAAACACAGTGACAGGAACAATCACCCACAAACACACAGTGAAACCCAGGCTACCTAAGTATGATTCTCAATCAGAGACAACTAATGACACCTGCCTCTGATTGAGAACCATACTAGGCCGAAAACATAGAAATGCCCCAAACATAGAAAAACAAACATAGACTGCCCACCCAACTCACGCCCTGACCATACTAAATAAATACTAAACAACGGAAATAGAGGTCAGAACGTGACAAGGAGCTTAGAATCCATGATGTTTATTGGTTCTCTTAGATCTGCTGTATGTGGGCATCAGAGAGACTGATCTGCTGTATGTGGGAATCAGAGAGACTGATCTGCTGTATGTGGGAATCAGAGAGACTGATCTGCTCTATGTGGGAATCAGAGAGACTGATCTGCTATATGTGGGCATCAGAGAGACTGATCTGTCTGTGGGATTCAACGAGACGGATCTGCTGTCTGTGGGATTCAATGAGACTGATCTGCTGTTTGTGGACATCAACGAGACTGATCTGCTGTCTGTGGACATCAGAGAGACTGATCGTCGGCTGTGAGCATCAACGAGACTGATCTGCTGTCTGTGGACATCAGAGAGACTGATCGTCGGGTGTGAGCATCAACGAGACTGATCTGCTGTCTGTGGGCATCAGAGAGACTGATCGTGGACTGTGAGCATCAAAGAGACTGTATTGCTGTCTGTGGGCATCAAAGAGACTGTCGGCTGTGGGCATCAAAGAGACTAATCATGGGCTGTGGGCATCAAAGAGATTAATCATGGCCTGTGGGCATCAAAGAGACTAATCATGGGCTGTGGGCATCAAAGAGATTAATCATGGCCTGTGGACATCAAAGATACTAATTGTGGGCTGTGAGCATCAAAGATACTAATTGTGGGCTGTGAGCATGTCACTGCAACTCGCAAAACTGACTGGGTTGAGTGTTTTTTCAACCCAAGGGACACACAAGACTAGACAGAATCACATCTCAAAGTGCAGGTTACAACAAGTACAGGTTGTTGTTGTTGCTTCCAGGATATGAACCACAAGAGAGAGGAAACATAGTGTATATACGCTTAGGAAAACATAGGTAATGGGCTGAACACTGGGTATGAATACCCTCTTCATAATGCAATAGTTACTTTTATAATGCCTTGTGACCTATGCAAAATGCATTATAATGCATGACATAGGTGCTAGTAATTGCCTATAAACAACTATGACTGCATTTATAGTGCCTTATGACCAAGCCGTTTATGAAGCAAAGTCTTACAACATTGTTGTGAGGTCACAACCCTCACAAACACAAACTTTACATGGGGTCACATGCGAGCCCCTTAAACTCACCCGCCAGTGGCTGAGGCGCTTTTACATATCTCAAACGATATGCTTCAAAGTGTGTGCCATCAAACTGAAGGCCTGCTCATGTGAAAGGGAAATGAATGGACAAATTTGTTTTGCATGGCCCATTGGTCAAATCGCCACCCACCGGGGCACTGGGCCGTGCAAATCAAACTTGCCCAATCACTCCATAGTAAATCACAGGAACACACAAATACAGTGTGACACTGATTATGTCGGGTGAGCTTTTCCCCTTAGTATGTCTCCTTAGTGCTTAAGATCCCACAGTCTTAAAGGTCCACTCCTAAATTCTGAAAAACAACAAAACAGCAGCCCTGCTACTGGGGAAATGTAACCACTCTAAAATTTGTAGATGGGTCTATGGATGCAAGGACTGAGAAATGGGCTCAAATTATCACAGTGGGCCTTTAAAGGGCCAATCAACAGTTGAAACACTGACAACCCTGTGGGTTAACTGCCTTGCTCAGGGACAGAACGACAGCTTGGGGATTTGATTCAGCAACCTTTCGGTTACTGTCCCAACACTCCTTCCCACCAGGCTACCTGCCACCCCTAGGCTATACAGTGTTTGTTTACATTTATTTGTTTATAAATATTTGTTTTAAAAAAACATTATATTTTGGGCTCTGATGGGGTACGATATTTGAACTAAGCTCATGGGGCATTTATATTCTTCAAGAATCAATGGGTACATATCAATAAGTCCAAAAATGGATGTAGCAACTGAAGATTTCCCCTTTAAGGAGGCACCAAGGCTTGAGAGGATGGCTAGAATGGAGGATAGTGTGCTTTGTTTTTTAAACGAGTGTAGGCTCATCTATGTGGCTATAATGTTTCACAGACTTTATCCTGTTCTATTTCTTCTGCGTCTGCTGCTTTGAGATAGCGGAGCTCCTTTTGATTTCTTGACTGAAAATCCGAGCTAGCTTTGTAACATCGATCTTGCAGAAATATAGATAAAAACAGAGCAATAAGATGGTATCTTATAAATAAATAATGCTATTTGGGGCTGGCTATTTCCTCCTTTCCCACAAATGGGTTCCTGCTGACCTCATCAGTGCATAGTTTCTACTGTACAGTTTCTACTGTATCTACTGTACAGTTTCTACTGTATCTACTGTACAGTTTCTACTGTATCTACTGTACAGTTTCTACTGTATCTACTGTACAGTTTCTACTGTATCTACTGTACATATCAGATACTGGCGTATCATAATAGAAACCTGCGACACAACAACACATCACTTTTCCATTTGAATGGCATTCTGATATGTTGTGGCCGAAATAAAACATTTTTCCAATAATATATAATAGAATATGTCATTTAGCAGATGTTTTTACCTAAAGCGACTTACGGTCATACATATTTTCTGTATGGGTGGTCCCTGGAATCGAACCCACTATCCCGGCTTTACAAGTGCCGTGCTCTACCAACTGATCTATAGAGAATCACCAATAAAACAACAAATATTTTGTTGTACAACATTGGTAAACTCAGGACATCGTTTTTAGAGCTTGACAAGTTGACACTTCAGTGGGCCTTTAAACATGACTTAACATGGACTGAAATGAGATGCAAGCAAATTTGACTTGATTTGATGTAACTAATGCTAGCTCAGCTTACCATGTTCCCTTACCGCTTCCAAAGAACACTGTACAGTACATTTGGGAGGTATTGTATGCATAATGAAATATTTCAGTCTTGTTTTCCTATTAAAGTCATTGAGGTAACAGGGGAGTGTTTGTGTTCAGAGTCCAATCCCCCAAATTACAAAGTTACACTTTCTTAATTATACCAATGCACATGATGAGTCTGACTCTAATGTACTGTAAAAGTTTTTCTACAGTAATACACTCCCAAGAGTGATGTCCCTGGGCCCCCTGGCTCTCCCTGTCCCACTTCCTCTACTTCCTGTCGCCTGCCCAAATTGTATTAATAAAAGGCCCCGGTCAACCCCTATCGCCCCCAGTCAGGAGTCAAGCCTGGTTACCAACTGGACCGATGATCCGTGCAGCCACAGCCCATGACATGTCCGGGATCATGCCTGTGTCTTGCTGACTGTGGGGGGAAATGGCATTGGGCCCCCCCCCCCCCCCCCCCCCCATCCACATTGCCTGGAGCCTAGGGCCTGGGGCCTGAAGAATGGAGCTTGGTGTTTGAAGTGTTCACATTGCTTCTCACAGAAGCTTGGTCAAGTTGCTTGTTGATCATTGCTAGACACCTATTTTTAAGTCTTGCCATAGATTTTCATGACAATTTAAGTCAAAATTGTAACAAGGCCACTCAGAAACATTCAATGGCATCTTGGTATTCCAAACTGGTATTCCAGTTTATATTTGGACTTAATTTTGGGGTTATTGTCCTGCCGAAAGGTGAATTTGTCTTTGTTTTGCAAAGCAGGCTGAACTAGGTTTTCCTCTAGGATTTTGCCTGTGCATAGCTCTATTCTGTTTATTCTGACCCCCCCCCAAAAAACGTAATCCTTGCCGATGACAAGCATACCCATAACATGATGCAGCCACCACTATGCTTGGAAATATGAAGAGTGGTACTCAGTTATGTGTTGTGTTGGATTTGCCCCAAACATAATGCTTTGTATTCAGGACAAAAAGTTAATTTCTTTGCCAAATTTGTTGCAGTATTACTTTAGTGCCTTATTGCAAACAGGATGCATGTTTTGGAATATGTTTTATTCTGTACAGGCTTCCTTCTTTTCACTCTGTCATTTAGGTTAGTATTGTGGAGTAACTACAATGTTGTTGATCCATCCTCAGTTTTTTCCTATTACAGCCATTAAACTCTGTAACTGTTTTAGAATCACCATTGGCCTCATGGTGAAATCCCTGAGTGGTTTCCTTCCTCTCTGGCAACTGAGTTAGGAAGGACGCCTGTATCTTCGTAGTGATTGGGTGTATTGATACACAATCCAAAGCGGCTGTTCACTGGACATCCTACCTTGTCCCAGACCTGCTGTTTTGGACTCTCTCTCTACCACACCTGCTGTCTCTAACTCTGAATGATCGGCTATGAAAAGCCAACTGACATTTACTCCTGAGGTGCTGATCTGTTGCACCTTCTACAACCACTGTGATTATTAATATATGACCCTGCTGGTCATCTATGAACGTTTGAACATCTTGGCCATGTTCTGTTATAATCTCCACCTGGCACAGCCAGAAGAGGACTGGCCACCACTCAGAGCCTGGTTCCTCTCTAGGTTTCTTCCTAGGTTCCTGCCTTTCTAGGGAGTTTTTCCTAGCCACCATGCTTCTACACCTGCATTGCTTGCTGTTTAGGGTTTTAGGCTGGGTTTCTGTATAGCACTTTGTGACATCGGCTGATCTAAAAAGGCCTTTATAAATACATTTGATTGATTGATTGATTAATAACTTCACCATGCTCAAAGGGATATTTGGTGTCCTGATATAGGTGCCATTCTTTGCAAGGCATTGGAAAACCTCTGGTCTTTGTGGTTGAATCGACTTCCGGCGCCGACAGAGATGGCCGCCTCACTTCGCGTTCCTAGGATACTATGCAGTTTTTTGTTTTTTTACGTGTTATTTCTTACATTAGTACCCCAGGTCATCTTAGGTTTCATTACATACAGTCGAGAAGAACTACTGAATATAAGATCAGCGTCAACTCACCATCAGTACGACCAAGAATATGTTTTTCGCGACGCGGATCCTGTGTTCTGCCTTACAAACAGGACAACGGAGTGGACCCTATGCAGCGACCCAAAAAAACGACTCCGAAAGAGAGGGAAACGAGGCGGTCTTCTGGTCAGACTCCGGAGACGGGCACATCGTGCACCACTCCCTAGCATTCTTCTTGCCAATGTCCAGTCTCTTGACAACAAGGTTGATGAAATCCGAGCAAGGGTAGCATTCCAGAGGGACATCAGAGACTGTAACGTCCTTTGCTTCACTGAAACATGGCTCACTGGAGAGACTCTATCCGAAGCGGTGCAGCCAACGGGTTTCTCCACGCATCGCGCTGACAGAAACAAACATCTTTCTGGTAAGAAGAGGGGCGGGGGCGTATGCCTCATGGCCAACGTGACATGGTGTGATGAAAGAAACATACAGGAACTCAAATCCTTCTGTTCACCTGATTTAGAATTCCTCACAATCAAATGTAGACCGCATTATCTACCAAGAGAATTCTCTTTGATTATAATCACAGCCGTATATATCCCCCCCCAAGCAGACACATCGATGGCTCTGAACAAACTTTATTTAACTCTCTGCAAACTGGAAACGATTTATCCGGAGGCTGCATTCATTGTAGCTGGGGATTTTAACAAGGCTAATCTGAAAACAAGACTCCCTAAATTTTATCAGCATATCGATTGCGCAACCAGGGGTGGAAAGACCTTGGATCATTGTTACTCTAACTTCCGCGACGCATATAAGGCCCTGCCCCGCCCCCCTTTCGGAAAAGCTGACCACGACTCCATTTTGTTGATCCCTGCCTACAGACAGAAACTAAAACAAGAGGCTCCCACGCTGAGGTCTGTCCAACGCTGGTCCGACCAAGCTGACTCCACACTCCAAGACTGCTTCCATCACGTGGACTGGGAGATGTTTCGTATTGCGTCAGATAACATTGACGAATACGCTGATTCGGTGTGCGAGTTCATTAGAACGTGCGTTGAAGATGTCGTTCCCATAGCAACGATTAAAACATTCCCTAACCAGAAACCGTGGATTGATGGCAGCATTCGTGTGAAACTGAAAGCGCGAACCACTGCTTTTAATCAGGGCAAGGTGTCTGGTAACATGACCGAATACAAACAGTGCAGCTATTCCCTCCGCAAGGCTATCAAACAAGCTAAGCGCAAGTACAGAGACAAAGTAGAATCTCAATTCAACGGCTCAGACACAAGAGGCATGTGGCAGGGTCTACAGTCAATCACGGACTACAGGAAGAAATCCAGCCCAGTCACGGACCAGGATGTCTTGCTCCCAGGCAGACTAAATTACTTTTTTGCCCGCTTTGAGGACAATACAGTGCCACTGACACGGCCTGCTACGAAAACATGCGGTCTCTCCTTCACTGCAGCCGAGGTGAGTAAGACATTTAAACGTGTTAACCCTCGCAAGGCTGCAGGCCCAGACGGCATCCCCAGCCGCGCCCTCAGAGCATGCGCAGACCAGCTGGCCGGTGTGTTTACAGACATATTCAATCAATCCCTATACCAGTCTGCTGTTCCCACATGCTTCAAGAGGGCCACCATTGTTCCTGTTCCCAAGAAAGCTAAGGTAACTGAGCTAAACGACTACCGCCCCGTAGCACTCACATCCGTCATCATGAAGTGCTTTGAGAGACTAGTCAAGGACCATATCACCTCCACCCTACCTGACACCCTAGACCCACTCCAATTTGCTTACCGCCCAAATAGGTCCACAGACGATGCAATCTCAACCACACTGCACACTGCCCTAACCCATCTGGACAAGAGGAATACCTATGTGAGAATGCTGTTCATCGACTACAGCTCGGCATTCAACACCATAGTACCCTCCAAGCTCGTCATCAAGCTCGAGACCCTGGGTCTCGACCCCGCCCTGTGCAACTGGGTACTGGACTTCCTGACGGGCCGCCCCCAGGTGGTGAGGGTAGGCAACAACATCTCCTCCCCGCTGATCCTCAACACTGGGGCCCCACAAGGGTGCGTTCTGAGCCCTCTCCTGTACTCCCTGTTCACCCACGACTGCATGGCCACGCACGCCTCCAACTCAATCATCAAGTTTGCGGACGACACAACAGTGGTAGGCTTGATTACCAACAATGACGAGACGGCCTACAGGGAGGAGGTGAGGGCCCTCGGAGTGTGGTGTCAGGAAAATAACCTCACACTCAACGTCAACAAAACTAAGGAGATGATTGTGGACTTCAGGAAACAGCAGAGGGAACACCCCCCCTATCCACATCGATGGAACAGTAGTGGAGAGGGTAGCAAGTTTTAAGTTCCTCGGCATACACATCACAGACAAACTGAATTGGTCCACTCACACAGACAGCATCGTGAAGAAGGTGCAGCAGCGCCTCTTCAACCTCAGGAGGCTGAATAAATTTGGCTTGTCACCCAAAGCACTCACAAACTTCTACAGATGCACAATCGAGAGCATCCTGGCGGGCTGTATCACCGCCTGGTATGGCAACTGCACCGCCCTCAACCGTAAGGCTCTCCAGAGGGTAGTGAGGTCTGCACAACGCATCACCGGGGGCAAACTACCTGCCCTCCAGGACACCTACACCACCCGATGTCACAGGAAGGCCATAAAGATCATCAAGGACATCAACCACCCGAGCCACTGCCTGTTCACCCCGCTATCATCCAGAAGGCGAGGTCAGTACAGGTGCATCAAAGCTGGGACCGAGAGACTGAAAAACAGCTTCTATCTCAAGGCCATCAGACTGTTAAACAGCCACCACTAACACTGAGTGGCTGCTGCCAACACACTGACACTGACTCAACTCCAGCCACTTTAATAATGGGAATTGATGGGAAATGATGTAAATATATCACTAGCCACTTTAAACAATGCTACCTTATATAATGTTACTTACCCTACATTATTCATCTCATATGCATACGTATATACTGTACTCTATATCATCGACTGTATCCTTATGTAATACATGTATCACTAGCCACTTTTAACTATGCCACTTTGTTTACATACTCATCTCATTTGTACATACTGTACTCGATACCATCTACTGTATCTTGCCTATGCTGCTCTGTACCATCACTCATTCATATATCCTTATGTACATATTCTTTATCCCCTTACACTGTGTACAAGACAGTAGTTTTGGAATTGTTAGTTAGATTACTTGTTATTACTGCATTGTCGGAACTAGAAGCACAAGCATTTCGCTACACTCGCATTCACATCTGCTAACCATGTGTATGTGACAAATAAAATTTGATTTGATTTGATTTGAATCAGTGCTTGAAATTCACCACTCGACTGAGACGGTGACGGTGAGAGAGACGGTGTAATCGTAAACAAATTATGTTAACCACTATTTTTGCACACAGAGTGAGTCCATGCGACTTGTTTTACTTTATACTTGCTATAACAAAGGGGTTGAATAATTATTGACTCAAGATATTTCAGCGGTAAATGTATTATTAAAATCAAAACTCTAAAAACAAAATTCCATTTGACATTGTGGGGTATTGTGTGTAGATCAATGACACAAAGTCTAAATGTAATCATTTTTAAATTCAGTATCACAACAAAATGTGGAAAAAGTCAAGGGGTGTGAATGCTTTCATAAGGCACTGTAAGTTCATGAAACCCAATATTGCAAGCTCTGATATTGCTAAAATGTTGATTACAGGTAGTCAGTTGTCTGCCCTAAATACACAAACAAACAATTAGTCTTGGAAATATAGACCTATAAACACAGAGATACAATAGGCAGAAATATCAACTATTAATATTTAAGATGCATGTAAGCATTACATTTTGGTAGCTGAATAATAGACAACTTTAACTCAAATCAAATCAAATTGTATTCATCACATACAGCCCCTACTCTGCAATTTAGTAAGGGGGCCACGACAGATTATCTTTGTGACAACCCTAGATTTAGCCTCAAATCCAAAATGGTGTCCAAAATCTAAATGGCTTCCATAATACAATTTGATGGTAATCACGTGTAAATATGAATTTTGTAGATGACAGGCTTTTTTTTTCCAGAATTGTGTACAACACTCATGTCCATAAAGAATGTTTAGGCATAAATCTATTTTATTCTGAATCCAATATGGCCAACATAATTACACTCAAATGCCTGCATATAAATTGCCCATGTGTTATTCTGTCTTTAAAATGGTTTCATAAGACTATTTCATGACACAAGCACATAGTAGGGTAACTACTATGACCAGGTTGTACAGCTAACAGTAGTGGTTGTAGTTCTGGAGCCTGACCAGGTTGTACAGCTAACAGTAGGGGTTGTAGTTCTGGAGCCTGACCAGGTTGTACAGCTAACAATAGGGGTTGTAGTTCTGGAGCCTGACCAGGTTGTACAGCTAACAGTAGGGGTTGTAGTTCTGGAGCCTGACCAGGTTGTACAGCTAACAGTAGGGGTTGTAGTTCTGGAGCCTGACCAGGTTGTAGTGCTAACAGTAGGGGTTGTAGTTCTGGAGCCTGACCAGGTTGTACAGCTAACAGTAGGGGTTGTAGTTCTGGAGCTTGACCAGGTTACACAGCTAACAGTAGGGGTTGTAGTTCTGGAGCCTGACCAGGTTGTACAGCTAACAGTAGGGGTTGTAGTTCTGGAGCCTGACCAGGTTACACAGCTAACAGTAGGGGTTGTAGTTCTGGAGCCTGACCAGGTTGTAGTGCTAACAGTAGGGGTTGTAGTTCTGGAGCCTGACCAGGTTGTACAGCTAACAGTAGGTGTTGTAGTTCTGGAGCCTGACCAGGTTGCACAGCTAACAGTAGGGGTTGTAGTTCTGTAGCCTGACCAGGTTGTACAGCTAACAGTAGGTGTTGTAGTTCTGGAGCCTGACCAGGTTGCACAGCTAACAGTAGGGGTTGTAGTTCTGGAGCCTGACCAGGTTGTACAGCTAACAGTAGGGGTTGTAGTTCTGGAGCCTGACCAGGTTGTAGTGCTAACAGTAGGGGTTGTAGTTCTGGAGCCTGACCAGGTTGTACAGCTATCAGTAGGGGTTGTAGTTCTGGAGCCTGACCAGGTTGTACAGCTAACAGTAGTGGTTGTAGTTCTGTAGCCTGACCAGCTTGTACAGCTAACAGTAGGGGTTGTAGTTCTGGAGCCTGACCAGGTTGTACAGCTAACAGTAGTGGTTGTAGTTCTGTAGCCTGACCAGCTTGTACAGCTAACAGTAGGTGTTGTAATTCTGGAGCCTGACCAGCTTGTACAGCTAACAGTAGGTGTTGTAGTTCTGGAGCCTGACCAGCTTGTACAGCTAACAGTAGGGGTTGTAGTTCTGGAGCCTGACCAGGTTGTAGTGCTAACAGTAGGGGTTGTAGTTCTGGAGCCTGACCAGGTTGTACATCTAACAGTAGGGGTTGTAGTTCTGGAGCCTGACCAGGTTACACAGCTAACAGTAGGGGTTGTAGTTCTGGAGCCTGACCAGGTTGTACAGCTAACAGTAGGGGTTGTAATTCTGGAGCCTGACCAGGTTGTACAGCTAACAGTAGATGTTGTAGTTCTGGAGCCTGACCAGGTTGTACAGCTAACAGTAGGGGTTGTAGTTCTGGAGCCTGACCAGGTTGTAGTGCTAACAGTAGGGGTTGTAGTTCTGGAGCCTGACCAGGTTGTACAGCTATCAGTAGGGGTTGTAGTTCTGGAGCCTGACCAGGTTGTACAGCTAACAATAGGTGTTGTAGTTCTGGAGCCTGACCAGGTTGTACAGCTAACAGTAGGGGTTGTAGTTCTGGAGCCTGACCAGGTTGTACAGCTAACAGTAGGTGTTGTAGTTCTGGAGCCTGACCAGGTTGTACAGCTAACAGTAGGTGTTGTAATTCTGGAGCCTGACCAGGTTGTACAGCTAACAGTAGGGGTTGTAGTTCTGGAGCCTGACCAGGTTGTACAGCTAACAATAGGTGTTGTAGTTCTGGAGCCTGACCAGGTTGTACAGCTAACAGTAGGGGTTGTAGTTCTGGAGCCTGACCAGGTTGTACAGCTAACAGTAGGTGTTGTAGTTCTGGAGCCTGACCAGGTTGCACAGCTAACAGTAGGGGTTGTAGTTCTGTAGCCTGACCAGGTTGTACAGCTAACAGTAGGGGTTGTAGTTCTGGAGCCTGACCAGGTTGTACAGCTAACAGTAGTGGTTGCAGTTCTGGGGCCTTACCAGGTTGTACAGCTAACAATAGGGGTTGTAGTTCTGGAGCCTGACCAGGTTACACAGCTAACAGTAGTGGTTGTAGCTCTGGAGCCTGACCAGGTTGTACAGCTAACAGTAGGGGTTGTAGTTCTGGAGCCTGACCAGGTTGTACAGCTAACAATAGGGGTTGTAGTTCTGGAGCCTGACCAGGTTGTACAGCTAACAGTAGGGGTTGTAGTTCTGGAGCCTGACCAGGTTGTACAGCTAACAGTAGTGGTTGTAGTTCTGTAGCCTGACCAGCTTGTACAGCTAACAGTAGGGGTTGTAGTTCTGGAGCCTGACCAGGTTGTACAGCTAACAGTAGTGGTTGTAGTTCTGTAGCCTGACCAGCTTGTACAGCTAACAGTAGGTGTTGTAGTTCTGGAGCCTGACCAGCTTGTACAGCTAACAGTAGGTGTTGTAGTTCTGGAGCCTGACCAGCTTGTACAGCTAACAGTAGGGGTTGTAGTTCTGGAGCCTGACCAGGTTGTAGTGCTAACAGTAGGGGTTGTAGTTTTGGAGCCTGACCAGGTTGTACAGCTAACAGTAGGGGTTGTAGTTCTGGAGCCTGACCAGGTTACACAGCTAACAGTAGGGGTTGTAGTTCTGGAGCCTGACCAGGTTGTACAGCTAACAGTAGGGGTTGTAATTCTGGAGCCTGACCAGGTTGTACAGCTAACAGTAGGTGTTGTAGTTCTGGAGCCTGACCAGGTTGCACAGCTAACAGTAGGGGTTGTAGTTCTGGAGCCTGACCAGGTTGTACAGCTAACAGTAGGGGTTGTAGTTCTGGAGCCTGACCAGGTTGTAGTGCTAACAGTAGGGGTTGTAGTTCTGGAGCCTGACCAGGTTGTACAGCTATCAGTAGGGGTTGTAGTTCTGGAGCCTGACCAGGTTGTACAGCTAACAATAGGTGTTGTAGTTCTGGAGCCTGACCAGGTTGTACAGCTAACAGTAGGGGTGGTAGTTCTGGAGCCTGACCAGGTTGTACAGCTAACAGTAGGTGTTGTAGTTCTGGAGCCTGACCAGGTTGTACAGCTAACAGTAGGTGTTGTAGTTCTGGAGCCTGACCAGGTTGTACAGCTAACAGTAGGGGTTGTAGTTCTGGAGCCTGACCAGGTTGTACAGCTAACAATAGGTGTTGTAGTTCTGGAGCCTGACCAGGTTGTACAGCTAACAGTAGGGGTTGTAGTTCTGGAGCCTGACCAGGTTGTACAGCTAACAGTAGGTGTTGTAGTTCTGGAGCCTGACCAGGTTGCACAACTAACAGTAGGGGTTGTAGTTCTGGAGCCTGACCAGGTTGTACAGCTAACAGTAGGGGTTGTAGTTCTGGAGCCTGACCAGGTTGTACAGCTAACAGTAGGGGTTGTAGTTCTGGAGCCTGACCAGGTTGCACAGCTAACTGGTAATTCTGGGCAAGCTGCAGAGCAGGATCATTCCTGTATGTTTGACAGGGTATTCAGGGCTGTGTGGTGATCAATTTCAATTTCTACAACAGTTGGGTGCAGGCACTCAACAGATGCAGCTTGCATGCCAGCGCCACCTATTGACTACCCAGAATGTTACCTCAGCCTGAATGATGCTGAGGATACTCCAGTAGTGGAATGGCTTGTGTTCGTTCTGGTTGTGAAGGAGTCTGTGAAATGTCTGTCACAAACAGAACTCCGCTTTAGATCTAGTCACGCCCTGACCTTAGAGAGCCTTTTTATGTCTCTATTTTGGTTTGGTCAGGGTCTAATTTGGGTGGGCATTCTATGTTCTGTTTTCAATTTTTTTGTATTTTTATGTTTTGGCCGGGTATGGTTCTCAATCAGGGACAGCTGTCTATCGTTGTCTCTGATTGGGAATCATACTTAGGCAGCCTTTCCCCTTTTGTCATTGTAGGAAGTTGTCTTTATTATGGGCGCTCTAGCCCTTGTCTGCTTCGTTTCTTGTTTTGTTGGAGACATAATAATAAAGATATGTACGCTCACAACGCTGCGCTTTGGTCTTCTTTTAACGACGGCCGTGACAGATCTTTCCAACACCTAATTGACCTGTGGTTGGAATTATTTACAGTTGAAGTCGGAAGTTTACAAACACTTAGGTTGGAGTCATTAAAACTTATTTTTGAACCGCTCCACAAATTTCTTGTTAACAAACTATAGTTTTGGCAAGTTGGTTAGGACATCTACTTTGTGCATTACACAAGGAATTTTTCCAACAATTGTTTACAGACAGATTATTTCACTTATAATTTACTGTATCACAGACTGTCTGGAAGAAGCTATGTGCCAGCTCAACCGGAACAGGATAAGGGTGCACCGGAACATCCCAATGTGCATCACAAATGCAGTGACCCAGCGGAAGGTCATGTTGGATTCAGGCAGACGTTTTAGGCTAGCAATTAATCAAAGCTCACTTCTAGATAATGAGGTGACTTAAGAGCCCAATCCTGGAGGCACAAGTTATACTACAGTGGGGGCAAGTTGTAGAGCTCGGGAGAGGGTGTCTGAGTCCAGGGTTGGATGCTCTTTCCTTTCGTCAGAGCCTCCCAGTTGCCCCATTGAGCCTCAGAGGCTCGTGACTTAGAATACTTGGTTTTGCCATGCCAAGCAGTCTGTTGCCTTATCTATATCCAGACAATGGGCTTTTAGTGTCATCATGGCTGGCCTACTGGATTACCAACATTGTTGAATTACACAAAAAAATACTCTTGAGTACAGGTACACAAATCTGAAAGATGTTTCTAATTTAAAACACATTATTAAACCACCATTTAATGGTATTGTGGCAGCCATATTGGATTTTGGACACCACAATGGATTTGGAGTCAAACCTAGGTGGGCCCCCCAACGTAATTGCAAGAGGCTGAACATATAAATCCTGAGAGGAACCTTGAACTGACAAGAAATTAGAGTTTTCACTGTCTCAGCCCACTTGTTTTCCTTAGAGACGATTAGATTATCACAACATGTGTAACTGTATGCATTTTTGTCAGACAGGACCACACAGCACTGAATGAGAACACATTTGGCACGGAAAGGTGTCTGTTAAACAGTTACCACCGAAAAGTAAATCTTACATTCATCATTCATATTCATAATTTTTATCTGTGTGTTTACAGGTCTATATTTCCAAGATGCATTAAAAGTTCTTCGGGATCGGTGTCCCTTCCACGGGACAGTTGCGCTAACGTAGGCTAATGCGATTAGCATGAGGTTGTAAGTAACAAGAACATTTCCCAAGACATAGACATATCTGATATTGGCAGAAAGCTTTCATTCTTGTTAATCTAACTGAACTGTCCAATTTACAGTAGCTATTACAGTGAAATAATACCATGCTATTGTTTGAGGAGAGTGCACAATTTTGAGCATAAACAGTTTTTAATTTTAAAAAAATTGCATATTTGGGCAGTCTTCATACAACATTTTGAACAGAAATGCAATGGTTCATTGGATCAGTCTAAAATGTTGTACATACACTGCTGCCATCTAGTGGCCAACATGTACATTGCACCTGGGCTGGAATAATACATTATGGCCTTTCTCTTTCATTTCAAAATAATGGTGTTTTTTTTCTTTGTATTATCTTTTACCAGATATATTGTGTTATTCTCCTACATTCCTTTCACATTTCCAGTATTTCCTTTCAAATGGTACCAAGAATATGCATATCCTTGCTTCAGGGCCTGAGCTACAGGCAGTTAGATTTGAGTATTTCAGGCGAAAATTGAATAAAAGGGGCAGATCCTTAAGAGGTTTTAAGATATAATGTTGTTTGTGTATGTAGGGAAGACAACTGACTGCTTGTATTCAACATTTTTGCAACATCAGAGCTTGCCATATTGGGTTAACTGAGCTTAGATGGCCCATCCCCCCTTCCACCTAGGCATTATTCTGGACTTTTTGAGTTTGTGTCACAATATTGATCAATTTACAAACTTTCATGTAAAATATTTTTTCACAACCATCCATTTAATAAATGGGAGACATTAGAGATGTGAAAAAACATGGTTGTGTTTTCCTCTACCTGGGTAGGGATATCTCAAAATCGAATCCCCTTTTTGAGGATTGGCCACTAGCCTATAAGGTCTTCCTATCATCACCAATGAGAGGTGAGCATATCAGATTGATGTTTCCTTTGTTGATGGACTCTGCTGCATTTCAATTGAACTGAAATTAATCGTTTTTTGGGGGGGTTTTGGATTTAAATTACTGCTTAGCTTTTTTCTGTGTTTGTGCATATTTAGATGCTCACTGTTTACATACTGTACTGCTTGCTATACTGCGGAAAGGTCAAGGGGTGAAATTATATCCTGCATGGTACCCAATCCTGCTTTAATTTAGCACATCTTTTCACGAAACAATGGGTCCTTTTGTTGTTCTACTTTTGGAGTGCTTGAAGGATCCCCACAAGAGCTTGGCCTAAGTTACACTTTATCTTGGCCAAAATACAGCCCGTAAATGTCTTGTCCTGGTTTGCACGACAGCACTCTCACTAATGTGAAAGTATTTACTGCGATGTGGACATTTTCGTGGTTTAAATTTATCACAATCGTCAAGGCTACGTGGAAAAACAATTTTTAAGAGGCACCTTTTTGGAATTAAATGTCATTGATTCATTGATCGTATCGACCGTTTCAGAGCCTGTGGTCTTTGGACCACAATGGAAAGGGCTCAGTCTCGGTTCAATACACTGAGCTGAATATTGAAGATAAAGCTATTTTTAACATGCCCCACATGTGCAATAAAACACTGACTGCACCAGGAACTGCCACAATGTTACAAAGACCATAGAGAATCAGTGTTTAAGATATGTTCTAATATTCTCTTCCATTTTTATGAATTCAGGTTTATTCCTGTTGCATTCCCAACATGCTGTGCGTGCGTCATTCATGATTGTTCATGAAATGCCTTGAGACACTAGCTAGATTCTATGCGATGACACAGCAGGGGAAAAAAGTGTTTGTAAGCTATTATTCACTCCCAAAACTTATCTGTGCACACATCGAAATCGCCAACGTCACAGGACGAGATAAATACAGTGACATGGTGAAACAAAGGGGCAGGGGAGTGCACATCCTTATCGTAGCGGGAACAACATTAAATCAAAATGAGGACCAACAGGAAATAATAAAAGCTGATAAAGATAGCCTTCAGTTTCTATCTGAGCCCTCAGTCAGCACTCCCTTGCAGACCTGGGTTCAAATTGCATTTGAAATCATTACAAATACTTTAGCTTTGCTTATTTGAGCTTGCCTGTTGCAATACAACCAATAAAAATGTATCTAAAAAGTAAACCCTGCCCATCAGGCACCACAGACAGGCTAAAGTAAACACTTAAAGTCTATTTGAGTGATTTCAAATGGCTCCCTTGGCAGTTGATTGAGCATCACACTCATCATCTATTGGTCCCCGGCTCCCATTGACGTATCACAGACCAGATTCTAGGATATGACACTGTGGATCCTATTTGATTGAACATTGTAATTATTCCATTATTCTCCAGCTCCCACTGACAAAGCCTATCAGAGAGCGAGAGATCCTAGGTTGTTATGACACAGTTTTTACTGGATGCTTATCTCTAACTGAACCTTCATAAGCATGACTGATGATCTTATTAACTTAGGAGCTGACTCTTAAATTGTTGGTTGATGCTTGTAGATGTACCTTTATTTGGCTTATAGACAACCTGCCAAGTACACATCTTCAACTTCCATGAATTACAAATGTAACAGAGTGGTCCAACCATTCACATATGACAATCCATGACCATCACTGTAAGTATAAAATAAAGTATGCATATCAAACAATGGCTAGTCATGTCTCTCACCCAGTGTACTGTATAGAGTTGCAAAGTGAGGCATTTCTACGAAATGTCTTGTGGATGAAATAATAGTTGACTGACATTTAGGCAGGTGTGAAATAGCCTTGAGCAAAAGCCAAGCCGAGCAGCAGGCATAAGAGATAAGAAATTACAGATTGCTTGTCAACAGGGACATGCCAGTACTGATAGCCTAGCTTTTTGTGTCTGTAGCTCTGCATGTTATGGAAGCTCATTCCTGCCACCAAAAAAAGGACAATGTCAAATCAAATCAACTCAAAATTGTATTAGTCATAATAGCTGAATACAACAGTGAAATGCTTACTTACGAGCCCCTAACCAACAATGCAGTTTTAAAAAATATGGAAAATAATAAGAAATAAAAGTAACCAGTAATTAAAGAGCAGCAGTAAAATAACAATAGCGAGACTATACTGTATAGAGGGGGGTATCGGCATAGAGTCAATGTGTGGGAACAGCGGTTATTTGAGGTAATATGTACATTTAGGTAGAGTTGTTATAGTGACTACGCATAGATGGTAACAACAGAGAGTGGCAGCGGTGTAAAACAGTGGGAGGGGGGGAATGGAAATAGTCTGGGTAGCCATTTGATTGAATGTTCAGGAGTTTTATGGCTTGGGGGTAGAAACTGTTTAGAAGCCTCTTGGACCTAGACTTGGCACTCCGGTACCGCTTACTGTGCTGTAGCAGAGAGAACAGTCTATGACTAGAGTGGCTGGAGTCTTAGACAATTTTTAGGGCCTTCCTCTGACACTGCCTGGTATAAAGGTCCTGGATGGCAGGAAGCTTGGCCCCAATGATGTACTGGGCCGTTCGCACTGAGGGGTAATAGGTTTTGTCGTGCCCTCTTCACGAACGTCTTGGTGTGCTTGGACATGTTAGTTTGTTGGTGATGTGGACACCAAGGAACTTGAAGCTATCAATCTGCTCCACTGCAGCCCCGTGGATGAGAATGGGGGAGTGCCCAGTCCTCTTTTTCCTGTAGTCCACAATCAACTCCTTTGTCTTGATCACGTTGAGGGAGAGGTTGTTGTCCTTGCACCACATGGCCAGGTCTCTGACCTCCTCCCTATATGTTGTCTTGTCGTTGTCAGTGATCAGGCCTACCACTGTTGTGTCATCAGCAAACTTAATGATGGTGTTGGAGTCGTGCCTGGCTGTGCAGTCATGAGTGAACAGGGAGTACAGGTGGGGACTGACCACGCACCCCTGAGGGGCCCCTGTGTTGTTACCTACCCTTACCACGTGGGGGCAGCTCGTCAGAAAGTCTAAGATCCAGTTGCAGAGGAAGATATTTAGTCCCAGGGTCCTTAGCTTATTGATGAGCTTTGAGGGCACTATAGTGTTGAACGCATTGTCTCTGGATCTGTTGGGGGCATTATGCAAATTGGAATGGGTCTAGGGTTTCTGGGATAATGGTGTTGATGTGAGCCATGACCAGCCTTTCAAAGCACTTCATGGCTACAGATGTGAGTGCTATAGGTCAGTAGTCATTTAGGCAGGTTACCTTAGTGTTCATGGGCTCAGGCACTATGTTGGTCTGCTTAAAACATGTTGGTATTACAGACTCGGACTGGGAGAGTTTGAAAATCTCAGTGAAGACACTCGCCAGTTGGTAAGCGCATGCTCAGAGTACACGTCCTGGTAATCCGTCTGGCCCCGCGGCCTTGTGAATGTTGACCTGTTTAAAGGTCTTACTCACATCGGCTGTGGAGAGCGTGATCACACAGTGTTCCGGAACAGCCGGTGCTCTCATGCATGTTTCAGTGTTATTTGCCTCGAAGAAAGCATAGAAGTAGTTTAGCTCGTCTGGTAGGCTCATGTCACTGGGCCGCTCTCGGCTGTGCTTCCCTTTGTAGTCTGTAATAGTTTGCAAGCCCTGCCACATCCAACGAGCGTCAAAGCCGGTGTAGTACGATTCAATCTTAGTCCTGTGTTGCCGCTTTGCCTGTTTGATGGTTCGTCGGAGGGCATAGTGGGATTTCTTATTCTTATTTCTTAGAGTCCCGCTCCTTGAAAGCGGCAGCTCTAGCCTTTAGCTCAGTGTGGATGTTGCCTGTAATCCATGGCTTCTGGTTGGGATATGTACATACAGTCATCGGTGCACTTATTGCTGAGGCCAATGACTGATATGATGTAGTCCTCAGTGCCATCGGAGGAATCCCGGAAACATATTCCAGTCTGTGCTAGCAAAACAGTCCTGTAGCTTAGCATCTGCTTCATCTGACCACTTTTTTATTGATCTTGTCACTGGTGCTTTCTGCTTTAGGAGGATAGAATTATAGTCAGACTTGCCAAATGGAGGGTGAGGGAGAGCTTTGTATGCGTCTCGGTGTGTGGAGTAAAGGTGGTCCAGAGTTTTTTCCCTCTGGTTGCACATTTAACATGCTAATAGAAATTTGGTAAAACAGATTGAAGTTTCCCTGCATTAAAGTCCCCGGCTACTAGGAACGCCGCTTCTGGGTGAGCGTTTTCTTGTCTGCTTATGGCGGAAAACATCTCATTCAATGCTGTCAGCTTCGAAAAATACAGTTGAAAACTCTCTAGGTAGGTAGATCCTTCCTTAGATATCTTGCACCAGCTGTTATTTACAAAAATGCATAGTCCGCCGCCCCTTGTCTTACCAGACTCTGCTGTTCTATCCTGCCGGTACAGCATATAACCAGTCAGCTGTATGTTGATAGTGTCTTTGTTCAGCCACGACTCCGTGAAGCATAAGATATTACAGTTTTGAATGTCCTGTTGGTAGTTTAATCTTCCGCGTAGGTCATCTATTTTATTTCCCAAAGATTGCATGTTTGCTAGCAGAATGGAAGGAAGTGGAGGTTTATTCGATCGCCTATGAATTTTCAGAAGGCAGCACGCCTTCTGGCCCCTTTTTCTCTGCCTCCTCTTCACGCAAATCACGGGGATCTGCGCCTGTTCCCGAGAAAGCAGTATATCATTCGAGTCGGGTTCATCAGACTTGTTAAAGGAAAAAAAGGATTCTGCCAGTCCATGGTGAGTAATCGCAGTCCTGATGTCCAGACGTTTTTTTCATTCATAAGAGATGGCAGCGGCAACATTTTGTACAAAATAAGTTTAAAAAACAAGTTATCAACAACGCAAATAAACAAAATAAAAAACACAATCGTTTGGGGACACGTAAAACGTCAGCCTTCTTCTCCGGTGCCATTGTTACCTGTCAATACTATCTCAACATTTCGAGATACGTAAGGCCAAACATTTCGAGACACTTTCTCATGTGGAGATGGTAGATCATACAGGATGTGTTGTTTTCATTTGTAGCATTGTGTGGGGATTTACATCTGTCCACGTTGCAGAGATCCTCACAGCAAGGCCAAAGGCAAAACATGTGGCGAGCTGACATTTGCCCCAGCACTCTTGATTTGGTTTAATAAAATATTGACAGAAAGAAAGAGGTTGTTAAGACTGTTAAGACTGATTTGCCTCATGATTTGTCAACTTGTGCACAATGAATATGTGCTTCTGTCTTATCAACTGAAACATACTGATAACAACCACAGCACAAATGTGGTATACAGTGCATTCTGAAAGTATTTAGACCCCTTGACTTCTTCCATATTTTGTTACGTTACAACTTTATTCTAAAATTGATTAAAGAAATGTTTTTCCTCAATCTACACACAATACCCCACAGTGACAAAACAAAAACAGGTTTTTAGACATTTTTGCAAATGTATTTAAAATTAAAAACCAAAATAACTTATATACATAAGTATTCAGACCCTTTGCTATGAGACTCAAAATTGAGCTCAGGTGGATCCTGTTTCCATTGATCATCCTTGATTAGAGTCCACCTGTGGTATATTTTATTGATTGGAAATTATTTGGAAAGACACACACCTGTCTATATAAGGTCCCACAGTTGACAGTGCATGTCAGAGCAAAAACCAAGCCATGAGGTCGAAGGAATTGTCCGTAGAGCTCTGAGACAGAATTGTGTCGAGGCACAGATCTGGGGAAGGGTACCAAAAAATGTCTGCAGCATTGAAGGTCCCCAAGTTTGGAACCACCAAGACTCTTCCTAGAGCTGGCCGCCTGGGCAAACTAAGCTATCGTGGGAGAAGGGCCTTGGTCAGGGAGGTGGCCAAGAAACCGATGGTCACTCTGACAGAGCTCTAGAGTTCCTCTGTGGAGATGAAAGAACCTTCCAGAAGGACAACCATCTCTACAGCACCACCAAGGCCTTTATGACTGAATGACCAGACAGAAGCCACTCCTCAGTAAAAAGAACATGAGAGCCCGCTTGGAGTTTGCCAAACGGCACCTAAAGGCTTCTCAGACCATGAGACACAAGATTCTCTGGTCTGATGAAACCAATATTGAACTCTTTGGCCTGAATGCCAAGCGTCACATCTGGAGGAATCCTGGCACCATCCCTACAGTGAAGCATGGGGGTGGCAACATCATGCTGTGGTAATGTTTTTCAGTGGCAGGGACTGGGAGACTAGTCAGGATCGAGGGAAAGATGAACGGCGCAAAGTACAGAGAGGTCCTTGATGAAAACCTGCTCCAGAGTATTCAGGACCTCAGACTGGGTCGAAGGTTCAACTTCTAACAGGACAACAACCCTAAGCACACAGCCAAGACAACACAGGAGTGGCTTCGGGACAAGTATCTGAATGTCCTTGAGTGGCCCAGCCAGAGCCCGGACTTAAACCCAATCGAAAATCTCTGTGCAGTGACACTCCCCATCCAACTTGACAGAGCTTGAGAGGATCTGCAGAGAAGAATGGGAGAAACTCCCCAAGTCAGGTGTGCCAAGCTTGTAGTGTCATACCCAAGAAGACTTGAGGCTGTAATCGCTGCCAAAGGTGCTTCAAGAAAGTACTGAGTAAAGGGTCTGAATACCTTTTTTTTCATAGAAATTTGCAAACATTTCTAAAAAAACATTTTTGCTTTGTCATTATGAGGTATTACATGGCTGTAGCTTAACAAAATGTAGAAAAAGTCAAGGGATCTGAATACTTCCTGAATGATGTCATACCCTACAACTAGGGTCCAGCATTTTACCTTGTTAGGTTAGCCTACCAGATCAGGAAAAACTCTGGGTCCCAGGAAAACAAACCCCCCCCCCCCCCCCCCACCACTCTGGGATGCCACCTCTGTAATCACCACACAATGGAACAATTTAAGAAAGTTAGGTCTAATATCTTGTCATTTCCAGTCAGTATTATTACATTTTGATATAGGATCTCGCAATTTTGACTTACTTATCTCGAATTATTTTGATATCTTGCAATTTGGACCTATCTCGAAATGTTGAGATAGGTATGGTAAGTCAAAATTGTGAGATACTATCTCGAAATGTTTTGATAAGTAAGTAAAACTTTTGAGCTACTGTCTACAAATGTAGAGATACATAAGTCAACATTTTGAGTATAAATATTTGGGGTGGCGGGAATTGGCTTCAGTAGAATGTAGCTAGCTGTCTGTTCTGCATTAATTTGTTGCATGTGAGAGGGCTGCCTTATTTCTGAGCCTAAATTATAAAACGAATAATTGTGACACATGTTTTTCCTTATAATGCATTTTCCAACAGCAGTACTATTTTAGCTAACGGTAATATTACCGTAAACTTGCCGTCTACAGTAGCCTCCCTCCCACTCTCTTCTGCATACAGACATACTGTACATACATACGCACAGACCTTAGAACGCATTCAGGCGAGCACGCGGTGGGAGGGCGGTTGGAAGGGGTGGTGCTGAAACGAACAGCTCCGAGAGAAAATGTGCGCTTGGGCACATAAAGTCATCAGAGAGCTTTCTGCGCGCCACTGTCCCTGTTGATAGAGCCAGCCTCGCAATGAACCAGCCGAGCTCCCCATCCTCAAGATTCGCTTTCACAATTTTGGAGTCCGTCTACTCACCCTGACCATGAAGAGACAAAACGTGAGGACCCTTGCGCTCATCATTTGCACGTTCATCTACCTGTTAGTCGGTGCGGCTGTCTTCGATGCCTTGGAATCTAAGAAGGAGACGACTCAGAAGAAGAAAGTGTACGACAGAAAACAAGAGCTTAGGAACAAATACAATCTCACTAAACTCAACTTCGATGAACTCGAGGAAGTGGTGTTGCAGCTGAAGCCTCATAAAGCCGGGTTACAGTGGAAATTCGCTGGATCATTTTACTTCGCAATCACTGTGATCACGACCATAGGTAAGATTTATTAAACAGTGACGTAAATCTTACCTGAATATGTTGCACTTGATTGTGCTTCATAAATCAAAGCAAAAACCTAGGTAGGCTATGCATAGGCTACGCTCCATCGCCTTGCAAGTTCGCTAAGTTATTCAAACTATTGCCTTTACGACCTTGTTGAAGATGACATCATGTTTCAAGCTATTTTTAGTTGACAATCAATATTATTTGCTTCAGTCTATTAGAACACATTATTATTATTATTAGCAGAGGAATGGCTGGAGCAAACAGAGAAATACATAAATACAATGCATTTACAGTATATTTCTAAATGGTTGCATGAGAGTTTGCGGCAAGTTTGGGACTCGTTAAGATAAACTTTATTATTATCTGTGTAATAGTGAGATATCATCGCACACGTGGTGTTTAATCGTGTTATGACCCTGCTGCTTTTTGGATGGACTTCACAAAACAGAACACTAAAGCTGTGGACTATGTCTTACAAAGCAATCCGTCACAACCCTAGAACAAATGTGATCGTTAACAGGTTGCAGTCCTAATCCTCTCAAGAGCCGTTGGACTAATAATGGCTGTTCAGCAGCATCAGGTGCAAATGCTCAGCCTAACCAAAAGGTGGTCTTCTAAAAGTCTCTACGAATAATATTTTGTATGTTAATCAAAATCATCTCATCATAATATTTAAATTTGAACGTGCTAGTAAAAACCAGGCCCGGTGTATTATAAACTCAGTAGACAGGCTAATGTCAACTGCCCCCTTTGGATATTACCCCTAATGACATAAGGATAGGAACATTTTTGAAATAGAAGACAATAGTCTGGTCTCCTTTTTCACACGACCAAGAATAAAAAGGAGTCAATCTTTGGAAAATTACTGGACATGTGTAACCATTAGGGGTCTTGCTACAGTATTTGTTTTCCGCGGGTGATTTGTTTTTACTGCCTAAAGACAAATGTAGCCTACATGATTAGGAAAATACACTCACCCTCATCCCCCACTCACCCTCATCCCTCACTCACCCTCGTCCTTCACTCTCCCACATCCCTCACTCATCCTCATCCCTCACGCCCACATTTCCCACTATCACCTGTTATCCATCAACCTCACTAACTCACTCACATTCTCTCTCATGCACACACAAGCTCACCCCTATCATCACCCTTTACCACCCTTCAACCTCACCCTCACTTTTATTCCCCGCCTCACTCTCAAACCCACCCTCCCTACCATCACCCTCACCCCCAGCCTGTCCCATGCCCTCATCCCAGTCCTCACTTCCACCTCAGCCTTCGCTCTGTATTGAACCACTTGGGCCAGTTGTAGCTGGTGACCCAGGGTGGTGGTGGTAACCCTACCACATGTAGAGGACTAATTGGATGCAAACCCGATCCGGGGGGCTGAAACGGCATGCTGTAATTGTGAGCCCACCGGGCTGGCAATGACACAGTGTTTGGCTTTTCACTCCGCCATTAAATATTGATGGCAACACCAGAGCTGTAGTGTTTAACTGGTCTCTCATCCACTCTACTATATTGTGTAGTGTATGCTGTAGTCACACAATGACACACAGTCATGACCCCTCTCACTGACACAATGACACACAGTCATCATGACCCCTCTCACTGACACAATGACACGCAGTCATCATGATCCCTCTCACTAACACAATGACACGCAGTCATCATGACCCCTCTCACTAACACAATGACACGCAGTCATCATGACCCCTCTCACTAACACAATGACACGCAGTCATTATGACCCCTCTCACTAACACAATGACACGCAGTCATCATGACCCCTCTCACTAACACAATGACACACTGTCATGACTCCTCTCACTCACACAATAACACAGTCATGATCCCACACACTCACACAATAACGCAGTCATGACCCCTCACACTCACACAATAACACAGTCATGACCCCTCTCACTCACACAATAACACAGTCATAACCCCTCTCACTCACACAATAACACAGTCATGACCCCACACACTCACACAATAACACAGTCATGACCCCACACACTCACACAATAACACAGTCATGACCCCTCACACTCACACAATAACGCAGTCATGACCCCTCTCACTCACACAATAACACAGTCATGACCCCACAAACAATAACACAGTCATGACCCCACACACTCACACAATAACACAGTCATGACCCCTCTCACTCACACAATAACACAGTCATGACCCCTCACACTCACACAATAACGCAGTCATGAACCCGCACACTCACACAATAACACAATCATGACCCCACACACTCACACAATAACACAGTCATGACCCCTCTCACTCACACAATAACACAGTCATGACCCCACAAACAATAACACAGTCATGACCCCACACACTCACACAATAACACAGTCATGACCCCTCTCACTCACACAATAACACAGTCATAACCCCTCTCACTCACACAATAACACAGTCATGACCCCACACACTCACACAATAACACAGTCATGACCCCTCTCACTCACACAATAACACAGTCATGACCCCACACACTCACACAATAACACAGTCATGACCCCTCACACTCACACAATAACGCAGTCATGACCCCTCACACTCACACAATAACACAGTCATGACCCCTCTCACTCACACAATAACACATTCATGACCCCACAAACAATAACACAGTCATGACCCCACACACTCACATAATAACACAGTCATGACCCCACACACAATAACACAGTCATGACCCCACACACAATAACACAGCCATGACCCCACACACAATAACGCAGTCATGACCCCACACACAATAACGCAGTCATGACCCCACACACAATAACACAGCCATGACCCCACACACAATAACACAGTCATGACCCCACACACAATAACGCAGTCATGACCCCACACACAATAACACAGCCATGACCCCACACACAATAACACAGTCATGACCCCACACACAATAACGCAGTCATGACCCCACAAACAATAACACAGCCATGACCCCACACACAATAACACAGTCATGACCCCACACACATTAACGCAGTCATGACCCCACACACAATAACGCAGTCATGACCCCACACACAATAACGCAGCCATGACCCCACACACAATAACACAGCCATGACCCCACAAACAATAACGCAGTCATGACCCCACAAACAATAACACAGTCATGACCCCACACACAATAACACAGTCATGACCCCACACACAATAACACAGCCATGACCCCACACACAATAACGCAGTCATGACCCCACACACAATAACGCAGTCATGACCCCACAAACAATAACACAGCCATGACCCCACACACAATAACACAGTCATGACCCCACACACAATAACACAGCCATGACCCCACACACTCACATAATAACGCAGTCATGACCCCACACACTCACACAATAACACAGTCATGACCCCACACACTCACACAATAACACAGTCATGACCCCTCACACTCACACAATAAAGCAGTCATGACCCCACAAACAATAACACAGCCATGACCCCACACACAATAACACAGTCATGACCCCACACACTCACACAATAACACAGTCATGACCCCACACACTCACACGATAACACAGTCATGACCCCACACACTCACACAATAACACAGTCATGACCCCACACACTCACACAATAACACAGTCATGACTCCTCTCACTCACACAATAACACAGTCATGACCCCACACACTCACACAATAACACAGTAACACAGTCATGACCCCTCACACTCACACAATAACGCAGTCATGACCCCTCTCACTCACACAATAACACAGTCATGACCCCACAAACAATAACACAGTCATGACCCCACACACTCACATAATAACACAGTCATGACCCCACACACAATAACACAGTCATGACCCCACACACAATAACACAGTCATGACCCCACACACAATAACACAGTAATGCAGTCATGACCCCACACACAATAACACAGTCATGACCCCACACACAATAACACAGTCATGACCCCACACACAATAACACAGTCATGACCCCACACACAATAACGTAGTCATGACCCCACACACAATAACACAGTAATGCAGTCATGACCCCACACACAATAACACAGTCATGACCCCACACACAATAACGTAGTCATGACCCCACACACAATAACACAGTAACACAGTCATGACCTCTCTCACTCACACAATAACACAGTCATGACCTCTCTCACTCACACAATAACACAGTCATGACCCCACACACTCACACAATAACACAGTCATGACCCCACACACAATAACACAGTCATGACCCCACACACAATAACGCAGTCATGACCCCTCTCACTCACACAATAACACAGTCATGACCCCTCTCACTCACACAATAACACAGTCATGACCCCACAAACAATAACACAGTCATGACCTCTCTCACTCACACAATAACACAGTCATGACCCCACAAACAATAACACAGTCATGACCCCACACACAATAACGCAGTCATGACCCCACACACAATAACACAGTCATGACCCCACACACAATAACACAGTCATGACCCCACAAACAATAACACAGTCATGACCCCTCACACTCACATAATAACACAGTCATGACCCCTCACACTCACACAATAACACAGTCATGACCCCACACACAATAACGCAGTCATGACCCCACACACTCACACAATAACACGGCCATGACCCCTCACACTCACACAATAACACAGCCATGACCCCTCACACTCACATAATAACACAGCCATGACCCCTCACACTCACATAATAACGCAGTCATGACCCCTCACACTCACACAATAACGCAGTCATGACCCCACACACAATAACATAGTCATGACCCCACACACAATAACACAGTCATGACCCCACAAACAATAACACAGTCATGACCCCTCACACTCACACAATAACACAGCCATGACCCCTCACACTCACACAATAACACAGCCATGACCCCTCACACTCACATAATAACACAGCCATGACCCCTCACACTCACATAATAACGCAGTCATGACCCCACACACAATAACACAGCCATGACCCCTCACACTCACATAATAACACAGCCATGACCCCTCACACTCACATAATAACACAGCCATGACCCCTCACACTCACATAATAACACAGCCATGACCCCTCACACTCACATAATAACGCAGTCATGACCCCACACACAATAACACAGTCATGACCCCTCACACTCACATAATAACACAGCCATGACCCCTCACACTCACATAATAACACAGCCATGACCCCTCACACTCACATAATAACACAGCCATGACCCCACACACAATAACACAGTCATGACCCCACACACAATAACGTAGTCATGACCCCACATACAATAACACAGTCATGACCCCACACACAATAACACAGTCATGACCCCACACACAATAACACAGTCATGACCCCACACACAATAACGCAGTCATGACCCCACACACAATAACACAGTCATGACCCCACACACAATAACACAGTCATGACCCCACACACAATAACACAGCCATGACCCCACACACAATAACACAGCCATGACCCCACACACAATAACACAGTCATGACCCCACACACAATAACACAGTCATGACCCCACACACAATAACACAGCCATGACCCCACACACAATAACGCAGTCATGACCCCACACACAATAACACAGTCATGACCCCACACACAATAACGCAGTCATGACCCCACACACAATAACACAGCCATGACCCCACAAACAATAACACAGTCACGACCCCTCTCACTCACACAATAATGCAGTCATAAACCCTCACACTCACATAATAACACAGTCATGACCCCACACACAATAACACAGTCATGACCCCTCACACTCACATAATAACACAGTCATGACCCCACACACAATAACGCAGTCATGACCCCACACACAATAACACAGCCATGACCCCACAAACAATAACACAGTCACGACCCCTCTCACTCACACAATAACGCAGCCATGACCCCACAAACAATAACACAGTCATGACCCCACACACAATAACACAGTCACGACCCCACACACAATAACGCAGTCATGACCCCACACACAATAACACAGTCATGACCCTGTGTGTAGTCACACCGAACCATATCACAGAAGACGTAGACACACAGCTACAACTATAGTGAAACCCCATAACCTGGACACAAAGCCCCAAGGCACATTTGTTAGTGTTTAGGAAACGGAGGAGACGAGCATCCAGCATGGTGGTGAAAACACACTCTGCTCCTATATTGTACATGCAATGATGTGCAATGATATCAGAGGGATATAAACCTAAACCTAACCTATTGTATGAAGTAATTTCTTTGTTCATTTATTTGCAAATGGATGTGGCAGTTTCAGCATTACTGATTCCAATTGTAAGATTTATTTAGTTGGTAAAGCCACAGTCTCTTTATATGGACTTATTGTGGTCAGGACCAAGCAAAAAAAAATAAAAAATGAAGATATAATATAATAAAAGTACATTTTTTTATCTTTATTATTTTTATGCACTGATGAAAGAAACATCACATGATGCAAAATGTCTCACATTTCACAACTTTAATTAGTTAGTATATGTATGAGCAGTGTTGATATATATGCTGAACAAAAATATAAACGCAACATGTAAAGTGTTGGTCCCATCAGCTGAAATATAGATCCCAGACATTTTCCATACGCACAAAAAGTTGATGTCAAATTTTTTGCTAAAATGTGTTTACATCCCTCTTAGTGAACATTTCTCCTTTACCAATATAATCCATCCACCTGACAGGTGTGGCATATCAAGAAGCTGATTAAAGAGCATGATCATTACACAGGTGCACCTTGTGCTGGGTATAATAAAAAGCCACTCTAAGATGTGGAGTTTTGTCATACAACACAATGCCACGGATGTCTCAAGTTTTGAGAGAGCATCCAATTGGCATGCTGACTGCAGAAATGTCCACCAGCGCTGTTGTCAGAGACTTGAATGTTCATTTCTCTACCTTAAGCCGCATCCAATGTTGTTTTAGAGAATTTGCCAGTACACTACTGTTCAAAAGTTTGAGTCCCTTAGAAATGTCCTTGTTTTTCAAAGAACATCCATTTTTTGGTCCATTAAAATAAAATAACATAAAATTGATCAGAAATACAGTGTAGACATTGTTAATGTTGTAAATGACTATTGTAGCTGTAAACGGCTGATTTTTAATGGAATATCTACATAGGCGTACAGAGGCACATTATCAGCAACCATCACTCTTGTGTTCCAATGGAACGTTGTGTTAGCTAATCCAAGTTTAACCTTTAAAAAGGCTAATTGATCATTAGAAAACCATTTTGAATTTATGTTAGCACAGCTGAAAACTATTGTCCTGATTAAAGAAGCAATCAAACTGGCCTTCTTTAGACTAGTTGAGTATCTGGAGCATCAGCATTTGTGGGTTCGATTATAGGCTCACAATGACTAGAAACAAAGAACTTTCTTCCGAAATCGTCAGCCTATTCTTGTTCTAAGAAATTAAGGCTATTCCATGCGAGAAATTGCCAAGAAATGTAAGATCTCGTACAACGCTGTGTGCTACTCCCGTCACAGAACAGCGCAAACTGTCTCTTACCAGAATAGAAAGAGGAGTGGGTGGACCCGGTGTACAACTGAGCAAGAGGACAAGTACACAAAAATGTGCTTTTCTTTAAAAAAGGATATTTCTCAGTGACCCCAAACTTTTGAACAGTAGTGTACGTCCAACCGGCCTCACAACCGCAGAACACCTTTAACCATGCCAGTCCAGGACCTCCACATCCGGCTTCTTCATCTGCGGGATCGTCTGAGACCAGCCACCTGAGCAGCTGATGTAACTGTGTGTTTGCGCAATTGAAGAATTTCACAAACTGTTAGAAACGTCTCAGGGAAGCTCATCTGCGTGCTCGTCGTTCTCACTAGAGTCTTGACCTGACTGCAGTTCGGCGTTGTAACCGACTTCAGTGGGCAAATGTTCACCTTCGATAAGCCACTGGCACACTGGAGAATCATAGTTTCAACTGTACCGGGCAGATGGCAGACAGCGTTGTATAGTGGTGTGTGGGTGAGTGGTTTGCTAATGTCAGTGTTGTGAACAGAGTGTCCCATGGTGGCGGTGGGGTTATCATATGGGCAGGCATAACCTACAGACAACGAACACAATTGCATTTTATCAATGGCAATTTGAATGCACAGTGATACCGTGAAGAGATCCTTAGGCCCATTCATGCCATTCATCCACCGCCATCACCTCATGTTTTAGCATGTCACAAGGATCTGTACGCAATTCCTGGAAGCTGAAAATGTCCCAGTTCTTCCATGGCCTGTATACTCACCAGACATGTCACCTTTTGAGCATGTTTGGGAAGCTATGGATTGATGTGTACGACAGCGTGTTCCAGTTCCAGCCAATATCTAGCAACTTCGCAGAGCCATTGAAGAGGACTGGGAAAACATTCCATATACCACAATCAACAGCCTGATTAACTCTATGCGAGGGAGATGTGTTGCAGTCCATGAGGCAAATGGTGGTCACACCAGATACTGACTGTTTTTTTTATCCACGCCCCTACTTTTTAAAAAAGGTATCTGTGACCAAGAGATGCAAATCTGTATTCCCAATCATGTGAAATCCATAGATTAGGGCCTGATGAATTTATTTCAATTGACTGATTTCCTTATATGAACTGTCAGTAAATCTTTGGAATTGTTGCATGGACTCTACAAGGTGTTTGAAAGCGTTCCATAGGGATGCTGGCCCATGTTGACTCACACATCTATTTAGGCGAGGTGCTGGCTAGCGGAGTAGAACACTTGAAAAATGAAAGGAGAGCCGCACACTCTAGGAGCTCAGATGCAATAATTGAATAACCAAATATCCAACGTTTCGACAGACAAGCTGTCTTCATCAGGGTATAATGGCAAACACTGCGGGGTGACGAGTTTATATAGTGTCAAAGGACACACACAGGTGTCTGTAGTCATGGCCGGGTGTGGCCTGATATTATTGGTTATTTCTCAGATATAAAATAACATACCAAAAACATGAATGGATAGCATACGATCGTAGAGACAATTTGGCAACAGAGGCCTACAAACAATCACAAGAATGGCTTCAGATTTAAAGTCTATGTTGAGACCGAAGGGAGCAAGGGTCTTTAAATTAAAGATCCAGGCAGCCTCTCGGTTTAACAATAAATTCTCGAGGTCGCCCCCTCTCCTAGGGAGGGTGACATGTTAGATGCCGATATAACGTAGGGACGAAATCGAGTGGTTTGCTTCTAAAAAGTGGGCCGCAACTGGATAAGTTGAGTTTTTGCACCTAATGGTGCTACGATGCTCCGAGATTTGTACTTTTAATTCAAACTTTGTTATACCCACATACTTTTTAACACAAAGACAAGTTATAAGATAAATAACTGCCTTAGCGGAGCATGTGATAACCCCTTTAATTAGGGTCTGTTTCCCTGTTTGGGGATGTTTGAAGGATCTACATTTGAAGTCGGAAGTTTACATACACTTAGGTTGGAGTCATTAAAACTTGTTTTTCAAACACTCCAATAATTTCTTGTCAACAAGCTATAGTTCTGGAAAGTCGGTTAGGACATCTACTTTGTGCATGACACAAGTCATTTTTCCAACAATTGTTTACAGACAGATTATTTCACTTGTAATTTACTGTATCACAATTCCAGTGGGTCAGAAGTTTACATACACTAAGTTGACTGTGCCTTTAAACAGCTCGGAAAATTCCAGAAAATGATGTCATGGCTTTAGAAGCTTCTGATAGGCTGATTGACATCATTTGAGTCAATTGGAGGTGTACCTGTGGATGTATTTCAAGGCCTACCTTCAAACTCAGTGCCTCTTTGCTTGACATCATGGGAAAATCAAAAGAAATCAGCCAAGACCTCAGAAAGAAATTTGTAGACCTCCACAAGTCTGGTTCATCGTTGGGAGCAATTTCCAAACACCTGAAAGTACCACATTCATCTGTACGAACAATAGTATGCAAGTATAAACACCATGGGACCACGCAGCTGTCATACCGCTCAGGAAGGAGACGCGCTCTGGCTCCTAGAGAGGAACATACTTTGGTGCGAAAAGTGCAAAGCAATCCCAGAACAACAGCAAAGGACCTTGTGAAGATGCTGGAGGAAACCGGTACAAAATAATCTATATCCACCGTAAAACAAGTCCTATATCGACATAACATGAAAGGCCGCTCAGCAAGGAAGAAGCCACTGCTCCAAAACTGTCATAAAATAGTCAGACTACGGTTTGCAACTGCACATGGGGACAATGGTCGTACTTTTTGGAGAAATGTCCTCTGGTCTGATGAAACAAAATAGAACTGTTTGGCCATGATGACCATCATTATGTTTGGAGGAAAAAGGGGGATGGATGCTTGCAAGCCGAAGAACACCATCCCAACCGTGAAGCACGGGGGTGGCAGCATCATATTGTGGGGGTGCTTTGCTGCAGGAGGGACTGGTGCACTTCACAAAATAGATGGCATCATGAGGTAGGAAAATTTTGTGGATATATTGAAGCAACATCTCCAGACATCGGTCAGGAAGTTGAAGCTTGGTCGTAAATGGGTCTTCCAAATGGACAATGACCCCAAGCATACTTCCAAAGTTGTGGCAAAATGTCTTAAGGACAACAAAGTCAAGGTATTGGAGTGGTCATCACAAAGCCCTGACCTCAATCCCATGTAATTGTTTTTGGCAGAACTGAAAAAGCGTGTGCGAGCAAGGAAGCCTACAAACCTGACTCAGTTACACCAGCTCTGTCAGGAGGAATGGGCCAAAATTCACCCAATTTATTGTGGGAAGCTTGTGGAAGGCTACCCGAAATGTTTGACACAAGATAAACAATTTAAAGGCAATGCTTCCAAATACTAATTGACTGTATGTAAACTTTTGACCCACTGGGAATGTGATGAAAGAAATGAAAGCTGAAATAAATAATTATCTCTACTATTATTCTGACATTTCAGATTCTTAAAATAAAGTGGTGATCCTAACTGACCTAAGACAGGGCATTTTTACTAGGATTAAATGTCAGGAATTGTGAAAAATTGAGTTTAAATGTATTTGGCTAAAGTGTATGTAAACGTCTGACTTCAACTGTAAATTTATAAGTGCCATTGCATTGAGCACAGCCATTACACTTGAAGTTTTACACTTGTAGTTTCCATCCAGTAGGGGCACAAATAGAAGTTGTGCAGGGATATCTTGGGGTGTTAAATCAGAGTTTACCAATTGATCTCTGAGAGTTTTGCCCCACAAGAATACGACCAAGGGAGGGTCCGAAAACACATTACTGATACTGTCATTCGATCTTAGAATGTGCCAATGTTTGTGAACGATTCCCTTCATTTGTTCAGAACACTTTGAATAGCGGGTAGTTAGAACGCAAGAATGTTTCTTTTTGCGAGACTGTCCTTAAAAAAGATCATGTCTCGGTTTGTTTAGGATTTTCTCAATGGCAGTATTAATCTGTCCATTTTTGTATCCCCTCTCCTTGAATTTTCTTTGCGTCTCAGACAGATCGGAAATCGGATTGTTCTTTTGCTAATTCTTTTGACTCTACAGAATTGGCTGTAGGGAAAACTGTTTTTCAAGGGAATCGGGTGACAGCTATCAGCCCTGAACAAACTGTTAAGATCAGTAGGTTTTCTGTAAAGATAAATGTATAGAACATTAATCTCACATAAACTCAGAAGATCAAAGAAACTGATTTGACGTGTGTCAGCTTGCATAGTAAATCTCAGATGCTCAGAACAAGAGTTAAGAAAAACATGGAATGCCTGGAACTGTTTTGCATCACCCCTCCATAGAACAAAAATATCATCAATATACCATTTCCAAATAATGATGTTAGGCAAGAAAACATTCACTGCAATGCTTCCCACAGTTGTCAAGTTGGCTGGAAGTCCTTTGGGTGATTGACCATTCTTGATACACACGGGAACACACGGGAAAACCCAGCAGAGTTGCAGTTCTTGACACAAACCGCCTGGCACCTTCTACCATTGTCATGGTTCCACCTGTCAACAGAGGGCGGCAGAGACCGTCCTAGAGACATTAATTGACACTCAGGTGTGTCCTACTACTCATTATGATGTACCTGTTAAAAAAGGTGTGTGTTCTGGTTTCCTTTGCAAAAGCTTGAATTGTTTACCGTGTTTGTTTGTTTCCTGAGTGAGTTTTTGAGATGAAGTGTTTGTTGTTTTTCCCATGGTACTGTGATCCTGTGGCTACTGTTTATCAGTGAAGTATTTATGTTTATCTTTAACCCCTGATTCCTTGTCTGGTCTCTTCTCTGCACCTGGGTCCAACCTCACCACGTCACAACCATACTCAGTTCAAAGGCAATTCAATATTTTGTCTTGACAATTCACCCACTGAAGGACACACACACACAATCAATGTCTCAATTGTTTCAAGGCTTAAAAGTCCCTTTTTAACCTGTCCCTCCTTTATCTACACTGATTGAAGTGGTTTTAACAAGTAACGTCAATAAGGGATCATAGCATTTACTTGGTCATGGAAAGAGCAGGTGTCCTTCATTTGTTGTACACTTTGGTCTGAATGCCAAGCGTCACGTCTGGTGGAAGCATAGCACCAACCCTATGGTGAAGCATGGTGGTCGCAGCATCATGCTGTGGGAATGTTTTTCAGCGGCAGGGACTGGGAGATTAGTTAGGATCGAGGCAAAGATGAATGGAGCAAAGTACAGAGAGCTCCTTGATGAAAACCTGCTCCAGAGCGTTCAGGACCTCAGACTGGGGCGAAGGTTCACCTTCCAACAGAACAACGACCCTAACCACACAGCCAAGACAACGCAAGAGTACCTTCGGGGCAAATCAAATCAAATGTATTTATAAAGCCCTTCTTACACCAGCTGATATCTCAAAAGTGCTGTACAGAAACTCAGCCTAAAACCCCAAACAGCAAGCAATGCAGGTGTAGAAGCACTGTGGCTAGGAAAAACTCCCCAGAAACGCCAAAACCTAGGAAGAAACCTAGAGAGGAACCAGGCTCTGAGGGGTGGCCAGTCCTCTTCTGGCTGTGCCGGGTGGAGATTATAACAGAACATGGCCAAGATGTTCAAATGTTCATAGATTACCAGCAGGGTCAAATAATAATAATCACAGTGGTTGTCGAGGGTGCAACAGGTCAGCACCTCAGGAGTAAATGTCAATTGGCTTTTCATAGCCGATCAAGTCTCTAAATGTCCTTGAGTGGGCCAGCCAGAGCCCAGACTTGAACCTGATCAAACATCTCTGGAGAGACCTGAAAATAGCTGTGCAGCAACACTCCCCATCCAACCTGATAGAGCTTGAAATGATCTGCAGAGAAGAATTGGAGAAACTCCCCAAATACAGGTGTGCCAAGCTTGTAGCATCATACCCAAGAAGACTCAATGCTGTAATCTCTGCAGAAGGTGCTTCCACAAAGTACTTAGTAAAGGGTCTGAATACTTATGTTAATATGATATATATATATATATATATATATATATATATATATATATATATATATATATATATATATATATATAAAATCAGTTTTTGCATTGTCATTATGGGGTATTGTGTATAGATTGATGAGGGAAAAAAAATCAATAAATTTTAGAATAAGGCTGTAACGTAATAACATTTGGAAAAAGTCAATGGGTCTGAATACCTTTCGAAGGCACTGTATGTACATGTGGACCAGTGGAATCTATACTGAATATAAATGCAACATACAACAATTTCAACGATTTTACTGAGTTACAGTTCATATTTTCATATATAAGGAAATCAGTCAATTGAAATAAATTCATTAGGCTCTAATCTATGGATTTCACATGATTGGGCAGGGGCACAGCCATGCGTAGGCATGGGAGGGAATAGGCCCAGCCAATGGGGCACAGACATGCGTAGGCATTGGAGGGAATAGGCCCAGCCAATGGGGCACAGCCATGCGTAGGCATTGGAGGGAATAGGCCCAGCCAATGGGGCACAGACATGCGTAGGCATGGGAGGGAATAGGCCCAGCCAATGGGTTCAGCCATGCGTGGGCATGGGAGGGAATAGGCCCAGCCAATGGGGCACAGCCATGCGTAGGCATTGGAGGGAATAGGCCCAGCCAATGGGGCACAGCCATGCGTAGGCATTGGAGGGAATAGGCCCAGCCAATGGGGCACAGCCATGCGTAGGCATTGGAGGGAATAGGCCCAGCCACTTAAAAAAAAAAAGATTTAACCTTTATTTAACTGGCAGCCAGTTAAGAACAAATTCTTATTTACAATGACGGCCTAGGAACATTGGGTTAACTGCCTTGTTCAGGGGCAGAACGACAGATTTAACCTTGTCAGCTCGGGGATTTGATCTTGCAACCTTTGGTTACTGCCCAACACCCTAACCACTAGGCTACCTGCCGCACTTGGGAACCAGGTCCAACCACTGGGGCACCAGGCCCAGCCAATCAGAATGAGTTTTTCCCCACCAAAGAGCTTTATTATAAGACAGAAATACTCCAGTTTCATCAGCTGTCCGGGTGGCTGGTCTCAGATGATCCCGCAGGTGAAGAAGCCGGATGTGGAAGTCCCGGGGTGGCGTGGTTACACGTGGTCTGCGGTTGTGAGGCCGGAGACCACGAATTCTCTAAAATGACGCTGGAGGTGGCTTTTGGTATAGAAATTAACATTCAATTCTCTGGCAACAGCTCTGGTGGACATTCCTGCAATCAGGTGGATGGATTATATTGTCAAAAGAGAAATGCTCACTAACAGGGAGGTAAACAAATGTGTGCACAACATTTGAGAAAAATAAGCTTTTTGTGCATATGGAACATTTCTGGGATCTTTTACTTCAGCTCATGAAACATGGGACCAACCCTTTACACGTTGCCTTTATATTTTTGTTCAATATACATCACTATACAGTTCAAGAGTTTGGAGGAAAAAGGAAAATGGCACATGTGGTCCTTTGTAAATGCCTCTGAGAGAACATCTAAGGATGATCATGGAAAATGTTTCAGTGACCTCTCCACGGAACACAGAAGGATTCTGTGATAGAACCATACATCTGTGAAACCCCCCCCCAAATAACAGGGGGAGTGTCTTGCTCTCTTGAGTAAATCTCTGTTCCGCTCCCCCTTAAAGACCCATTTCTAAGAACTCCTTTATTAAATCATCCTGACATAGTATTAACCTGCTAAAGATAAGTATGTGTTTCCACCATTGGAAAGATTCAGTATCCACCTCCTGAGAAAGATTGGTTCCAGCATGTTACTAATAACTCAGTATAAATGCCTGTCTGAAGTGGGGAAGGGAGAGAAGACAGGAAAGGAGTAAGTCTAAGTAAGGCTGCTAGTAGGAATGAGTCTTCACTCTGACGATACTAAGAGAGGGGGAGGTGGTGTCCACTCATCTCCTGGGAAAGATCGTTTCGATGGAAGGAATCCCACAAGGGGAGAATAAATAAGCAGCCAGTTGGAAAGTACTCTGCGAGTCTCAGAAGAGCCGGAGAGAGCTGGAGAGAGAGCTGGGGAGAGAGCCGGGGAGAGAGCCGGGGAGAGAGCTGGGGAGAGAGCCGGGGAGAGAGCTGGGGAGAGAGCCGGGGAGAGAGCTGGGGAGAGAGCCGGGAGAGAGCCGGGGAGAGAGCCAGGGAGAGAGCCGGGGAGAGAGCCAGGGAGAGAGCTGGGGCCTCTTGGCACTGGGACGGTTTTGATCAAGTCTGGGGGAACGTTCACATCATAAGCCCCCGCTGGCATCACAGAGCCATGCCAGGCTGTCATTCCCACATCACTTAACACTGGCTGGCTGAACACTGACTGAATGAACACTATTGACTGCCTATAAGCAACTCGGGCCTATAGAGCATCCATCCATCCATGAGGCTGGGAACAAACTGAACATAGCAAATAGCAGCGGTGTCGAAAGCAGAGCTGGTGCTTTGTTTCTTTTTACCCCCCCCGCCCCCCCCATCTATTGTGTTACAATAGATGGCAGGGCTCACCTGCGACTGTGCCTATGATATAAAGGAGCTATGGCTGTGTGAATAATTTACAAAAACAAGGTGATTCCAGGGCACGGGTTATTCTCCCTGGGCAGCTGTCTCTGCTCTGCCAATCCCTTTGATATAGCAGTAATTTCATGCTCAGCAAAATGTGAAAGTCATTTGCATTTGTTTAATTAGGACAGTTTTTTTTATTGTGGGTAAGGCCTTTTCTGTGGTACATTATATGCAGAGACAGTAAATGGTTCATAATAAATGTAAGATCAAAACATCTCCACTGTGCTGCTTTTAATTCAGTGACGCTGATTCAAGGAAATTATCAAACCCCTATCCCCTCACCTTTGACCTTTTGTTTTGTCTTAGCAACAATTAGCATACAGAACCAACAAATTAGCCATGTAAATACACTCCACGTTTATTCATACATAAGTGTCACCGTGTTCATTTATCATCATAAAGCATAATGGATTGTTTCAAGTCATGAACTGAATTTAAATTATTGTTCTGAATATTCTGGAGTAATAATATAATAATATGCATTAATAATATACAGTAATAATCTACTCTGTTGCTAATTTCACCTTAACTCATGGATAGAGACCAACTCTTCCATCCTGCATTTTGTTTTTACATGCAAGGTCCATTTCTATGTTAGTCTTGCACTGTGCATATGTTCTATGCTGTATATGTTAACTGTAATGTACATGGCTGAATACATCATGCTCAGATGTCTGTATGCTTTAGGTCCAGTGTACAGGAGTAACTGGTACCCTTTTGATCACATGACGGCTCAATATGTTAAGAGATTTCTGCCAATCAGAGAGATGCTGCTGTTGATCCATGACAATCTAGTCATCTGTTGAGAGATGAGAAAGAGGGACTGGGTCCAAGAGAAAGCAGGTGGTCTGCTGAGGACTGACAATAAGGACTGACAATGAGGACTGTTTAGGAATGTTTAGGTATGACGTATGATAACCTCTATCCATACATTGCTTTTGTTACATGTGTTATGTAAACTATACCAATTATTTAGCTTTTCATTCTTGGTTCCAAGTCATTATATTGATGGAGTATGCAGATCAAACATTTTCTGGGGGCCAAAAATGTTAATAATAGTGGCTTGTTTAGAAAAACAAAGTCGGGATTGCAGTCACTCTTTGTTCCTAGACTGCTTTCAGTGTAGGGCTATCTAAATATGTAATTTTCTCTAATCTATCCTTTTAAGACTTTAAATGTTAAAAAAACACTTTCAGCGGTTCCATTTCGATGCCAGCACCTCACCCCATTAGCTGTACCTTCCTCTTTCATCCTGAATCACAACACTCCCTCCAAAAGATGACAAGGCACTTATCCTAATTTCAGAAAATAAAATGATAACCGTGAGTACTTGCTGAGGCATGATGAGTGAGCATTACATTATCAGCTGTATTATTAAGAGCCGATAGTGGCCTCCTAGCCCTGGCTTCCTCAAGCCCTTACATAAAGTCAAATGAAAAACATAACAAATAACCTTGCTTAACCTGATGCTGTGCTCTCCAGCGAGGCACTGCCCCCTTTTGCTAATGATCAAGACACAGCTAAGATTAAAAGTGACAAGGCCTCAGGAGCTCTGAGTGTCAGTGGCACTAGGCTGGAGAAGAACCAGTCAGTCCGGCAGTACCCACTCCTAATACTGTACCAGCAACAAGCCTGGCATAGCCCTGGCATGGCAGAAAAGGGCCATCGTCAAATAGATGAAAACACATTCACACCATGGAGGGTCAAAATGACACACCTCTCATGTAACCCACTGAGAGCTTAAAGGAAATTAATCCTTGTCACCTCAGTATCTGATTTGTCAAAATATTTAATGGATTTTCAGTGTCATATTTTCAGTACAGTGGAGAGCGAAAAAATAATGAAATGATGCAGACTATTTTGGGCTGCGAAAGCTCGTTCTGCCGAGAGACACACGTGTGAAACTGAGTATATCTGGAGAATGTGCTCATGATCAGCTGACATGTTAGCAGAATGTCTGTCTGTCGTGTTTTTTCTTTCAACAAAGAATGAGTTCTTGATTACCTTGTTAAACAAAAAAAGGACCATGTTCATTCATAAGACTATGAGCTAGTGGGATCTGATCAGCTTTAAACTAGACAAAATAGGATCTAAATCTCTCTGAGACATTTACAAATTCAGGTTTGTTCAAGGGATAAGTAAATACAATTCATCAACTGCAGTCAGGCAAATCACCATAATATTGTATCATTTTCTAGCCTTCCAGTTCAGTCTGTTTAATCCGATTTAAGAACTTGGTTTTCCATGTGGCGTTTTCTGAATGAAAAAACGGATATAATCTCATGGCCCCAGAATATTGAATTATGGGCCGCTCGTCTACCCAGAGCTTACACACACACACTCTCTCTCTCTCTCTTAGTGACTCCTGGACAGGTATAGCTAGCGATATGATTTATGTGCTAATCCTTTGAGTGGAAATGTGATATTAAGAGAGTGCCGTCACAGAAACAAGATATGTCTAGAAAACGCAAAAAGTCAGTAAAGTCCACCATGCGTTATATTATTTTCTGGGAAAAATAAAAAACATTTGATTGATTTGATGGAGGGGAGTTTTTTGATACCTTACTGTTACGGTGCGTGAATGAGGACCCAAAAGCGAATTAACTTAAACAGAGCTTCTTTAATTACCAAACATAGGTAGGCTCAGACGGACCGTCAGATTCCGACAGGACAAGACAAGGTTACAGCAAACATGACGACAGTCTGGTTCAGGCATGAAACACAACAAACAAGAATCCGACAAGGACAGGAACAAAAACAGAGAGAGATATAGGGACCTAATCAGAGGGAAAAAGGGAACAGGTGGGAAACGGGGTGACGAGGTGGTTAGGAGGAGACAAGGCACAGCTGGTGGAAATTGGGGGAGAAAAGGTAACCTAACAACGACCAGCAGAGGGAGACAGGGTGAAGGGAAAGGACAGAGACAAGACACAACATGACAGTACATGACAGTACCCCCCCACTCACCGAGCGCCTCCTGGCGCACTCGAGGAGGAAACCTGGCGGCAACGGAGGAAATCCTCGATCAGCGCACGGTCCAGCACGTCCCGAGAGGGAACCCAACTCCTCTCCTCAGGACCGTACCCCTCCCAATCTACGAGGTACTGGTGACCACGGCCCCGAGGACGCATGTCCAAAATTTTACGGACCCTGTAGATGGGTGCGCCCTCGACAAGGATGGGGGGGGGGGGGGGGGGAAGACGAGCGGGGGCGCGAAGGACGGGCTTGATGCAGGAGACATGGAAGACCGGGTGGACGCGACGAAGGTATCGCGGAAGAAGAAGTCGAACTGCGACAGGATTAATGACCCGAGAAATACGGAACGGACCAATGAACCGCGGGGTCAACTTGCGAGAAGCCGTCTTAAGGGGAAGGTTCTGAGTGGAGAGCCAAACTCTCTGACCGCGACAATATCTAGGACTCTTAGTTCTACGCTTATTAGCAGCCCTCACAGTCTGCGTCCTATAACGGCAAAGTGCAGACCTGACCCTCTTCCAGGTGCGCTCGCAACGTTGGACAAAAGCCTGAGCGGAGGGGACGCTGGACTCGGCGAACTGAGATGAGAACAGCGGAGGCTGGTACCCGAGGCTACTCTGAAAAGGAGATAGCCCGGTCGCAGACGAAGGAAGCGAGTTGTGGGCGTATTCTGCCCAGGGGAGCTGTTCTGACCAAGACGCAGGGTTGCGAAAAGAAAGACTGCGTAAGATGCGACCAATAGTCTGATTGGCCCGTTCTGCTTGACCGTTAGACTGGGGGTGAAAGCCGGAAGAGAGACTGACGGAAGCCCCAATCAAACGGCAAAACTCCCTCCAAAATTGAGACGTGAATTGCGGACCTCTGTCCGAAACGACGTCTGACGGAAGGCCATGAATTCTGAAAACATTCTCGATGATGATTTGTGCCGTCTCTTTAGCAGAAGGAAGCTTAGCAAGGGGAATGAAATGAGCCGCCTTAGAGAACCTATCGACAACCGTAAGAATAACAGTCTTCCCCGCTGACGAAGGCAGTCCGGTGACAAAATCTAAGGCGATGTGAGACCACGGTCGAGAGGGAATAGGAAGCGGCCTGAGACGGCCGGCAGGAGGAGAGTTACCGGACTTAGTCTGCGCGCAGACCGAACAAGCAGCCACGAAACGACGCGTGTCATGCTCCCGGGTGGGCCACCAAAAACGCTGGCGAATGGAAGCAAGCGTACCCCGAACGCCAGGGTGGCCGGCTAACTTGGCAGAGTGAGCCCACTGAAGAACGGCCAGACGAGTAGGAACGGGAACGAAAAGAAGGTTCCTAGGACAAGCGCGCGGCGACGGAGTGTGAGTGAGCGCTTGTTTTACCTGCCTCTCAATTCCCCAGACAGTCAACCCGACAACATGCCCCTCAGGGAGAATCCCCTCGGGGTCAGTGGAGGCTACTGAAGAACTGAAGAGACGAGACAAAGCATCAGGCTTGGTGTTCTTAGAGCCCGGACGATAAGAAATCACGAACTCGAAACGAGCGAAAAACAGCGCCCAACGCGCCTGACGCGCATTAAGTCGTTTGGCAGAACGGATGTACTCAAGGTTCCTATGGTCAGTCCAAACGACAAAAGGAACGGTCGCCCCCTCCAACCACTGTCGCCATTCGCCTAGGGCTAACCGGATGGCGAGCAGTTCGCGGTTACCCACATCATAGTTACGTTCCGACGGCGACAGGCGATGAGAAAAATACGCGCATGGGTGGACCTTGTTGTCAGAGAGGGAGCGCTGAGAAAGGATGGCTCCCACGCCCACCTCTGACGCGTCAACCTCGACAACGAACTGTCTAGAGACGTCAGGTGTAACAAGGATAGGAGCGGATGTAAAACGATTCTTGAGGAGATCAAAAGCTCCCTGGGCGGAAACGGACCACTCAAAGCACGTCTTGACAGAAGTAAGGGCTGTGAGAGGAGCTGCCACCTGACCGAAATTACGGATGAAACGACGATAGAAGTTCGCGAAGCCGAGAAAGCGCTGCAGCTCGACGCGTGACTTAGGGACGGGCCAATCAATGACAGCTTGGACTTTAGCGGGATCCATCTTAATGCCTTCAGCGGAAATAACAGAACCGAGAAATGTGACGGAGGAGGCATGAAAAGTGCACTTCTCAGCCTTCACAAAAAGACAATTCTCTAAAAGGCGCTGGAGGACACGTCGAACGTGCTGAACATGAATCTGGAGTGACGGTGAAAAAATCAGGATATCGTCAAGGTAAACGAAAACAAAGATGTTCAGCATGTCTCTCAGGACATCATTGACTAATGCCTGAAAGACAGCTGGAGCGTTAGCGAGGCCGAAAGGAAGAACCCGGTATTCAAAGTGCCCTAACGGAGTGTTAAACGCCGTCTTCCACTCGTCCCCCTCCCTGATGCGCACGAGATGGTAAGCGTTACGAAGGTCCAACTTAGTGAAAAACCTGGCTCCCTGCAGGATCTCGAAGGCTGAAGACATAAGAGGAAGCGGATAACGATTCTTCACTGTTATGTCATTCAGCCCTCGATAATCTATGCAGGGACGCAGAGACCCGTCCTTCTTCTTGACAAAAAAAAACCCCGCTCCGGCGGGAGAGGAGGAGGGGACTATGGTACCGGCGTCAAGAGCTACAGACAAATAATCTTCGAGAGCCTTACGTTCGGGAGCCGACAGAGAGTATAGTCTACCCCGGGGGGGGGGTGGTTCCCGGAAGGAGATCAATACTACAATCATACGACCGGTGTGGAGGAAGAGAGGTGGCCCTGGACCGACTGAACACCGTGCGCAGATCGTGATATTCCTCCGGCACCCCTGTCAAATCACCAGGCTCCTCCTGTGAAGAAGAGACAGAGGAAACAGGAGGGATAGCAGACATTAAACATTTCACATGACAAGAGACGTTCCAGGAGAGGATAGAATTACTAGACCAATTAATGGAAGGATTATGACAAACTAGCCAGGGATGGCCCAAAACAACAGGTGTAAAAGGTGAACGAAAAATTAAAAAAGAAATGGTTTCACTATGATTACCAGAAACAGTGAGGGTTAAAGGTAGCGTCTCACGCTGAATCCTGGGGAGAGGACTACCATCCAGGGCGAACAAGGCCGTGGGCTCCTTTAACTGTCTGAGAGGAATGTCATGTTCCCGAGCCCAGGTCTCGTCCATAAAACAGCCCTCCGCCCCAGAGTCTATTAAGGCACTGCAGGAAGCTGACGAACCGGTCCAGCGTAGATGGACCGACAAGGTAGTGCAGGATCTTGAAGGAGAGACAGGAGTAGTAGCGCTCACCAGTAGCCCTCCGCTTACTGACGAGCTCTGGCCTTTTACTGGACATGAAGTGACAAAATGACCAGCGGAACCGCAATAGAGACAGAGGCGGTTGGTGATTCTCCGTTCCCTCTCCTTAGTCGAGATGCGGATACCTCCCAGCTGCATGGGCTCAGCACCCGAGCCGGCAGAGGAAGATGGTAGTGATGCGGAGAGGGGGGCGACGGAGAGCGCGAGCTCCTTTCCACGAGCTCGGTGACGAAGATCAACCCGTCGCTCAATGCGAATAGCGAGTTCAATCAAGGAATCCACGCTGGAAGGAACCTCCCGGGAGAGAATCTCATCCTTTACCTCTGCGCGGAGACCCTCCAGAAGACGAGCGAGCAAGGCCGGCTCGTTCCAGCCACTGGAGACAGCAAGAGTGCGAAACTCAATAGAGTAGTCTGTTATGGATCGATTGCCTTGACATAGGGAAGACAGGGCCCTGGAAGCCTCCTCCCCAAAAACAGATCGATCAAAAACCCGTATCATCTCCTCCTTAAAGTCCTGATACTGGTTAGTACACTCAGCCCTTGCCTCCCAGATTGCCGTGCCCCACTCACGAGCCCGTCCAATAAGGAGAGATATGACGTAGGCGACACGAGCAGTGCTCCTGGAGTAAGTGTTGGGCTGGAGAGAAAACACAATATCACACTGGGTGAGGAACGAGCGGCATTCAGTGGGCTCCCCAGAGTAACACGGCGGGTTATTGATTCTGGGCTCCGGAGATTCGAAAGCCCTGGAAGTGGCCGGTGGATCGAGGCGGAGATGGTGAACCTGTTCTGTGAGGTTGGAGACTTGGGTGGCCAGGGTCTCAATGGCATGTCGAGCAGCAGGCACTTCCTGCTCGTGTCTGCCTAGCATCGCTCCCTGGATCCCGACGGCTGAGTGGAGAGGATCCGAAGTCGCTGGGTCCATTCTTGGTCGGATTCTTCTGTTACGGTGCGTGAATGAGGACCCAAAAGCGAATTAACTTAAACAGAGCTTCTTTAATTACCAAACATAGGTAGGCTCAGACGGACCGGCAGATTCCGACAGGACAAGACAAGGTTACAGCAAACATGACGACAGTCTGGTTCAGGCATGAAACACAACAAACAAGAATCCGACAAGGACAGGAACAAAAACAGAGAGAGATATAGGGACCTAATCAGAGGGAAAAAGGGAACAGGTGGGAAACGGGGTGACGAGGTGGTTAGGAGGAGACAAGGCACAGCTGGTGGAAATTGGGGGAGAAAAGGTAACCTAACAACGACCAGCAGAGGGAGACAGGGTGAAGGGAAAGGACAGAGACAAGACACAACATGACAGTACATGACACCTTACAATAGTTTTTGGCAGGTAATGTCCTCTATAAACTGTCCTTCATGGAACGTAACTACATTGTACCTGAAAGTACAGTACAGAGCATTTCAAATATTAAACCCGTATCTCAAACTTTCCTTTGGATTTGTGTCGTAGATATTAGAATGTTTTAGTGTAAGTAGCCATTGATTGAAAGCCACTGAACAGAAAATACCCTAGGGCTAGACAATGTAAGCCTTTTGTTGTCTGTCTGTCCAGCTACGCTCACAGTAATCAAATGACTGTCTTTGGGATAACATTTGGTTCCTCTGTAAAGTTTCTCCTCCCTTGACCTTAAATGGAAAGGTATTGGAAACTTATACAGTAGCTTACAGCCAGTAACAAATTGTAAGTAGCAACTGAGTAGAACAGTGTTTTAGGACAGTGTTTTCCACACGTTTTCTCGAGTACCCCCAGCCAGTTCCACAATTGAAGTATCAGCAGCACACCTGATTAAACAAACCAAGGGCTTGAGGATAAGTTGAGCAGTTGAATCAGGTGTGCTTGTAATACAACAACACAACACAGCAGTGGTAGGCCTGATCATAGACAACGACGAGACAGCCTATAGGGAGGAGTTCAGAGACCTGGCCGTGTGGTGCCAGAATAACAACCTATCCCTCAACATAGCCAAGACTAAGGAGATGATTGTGGACTACAGGAAAAGGAGGACCGACGGGGCTGTCATGGAGTAGGTTGAGAGCTTCAAGTTCCTCGGTGTCCACATCAATAACAAACTAGAAGGGTCCAAACACACCAAGACAGTTGTGAAGAGGGCACGACAAAGCCTGTTCCCCCTCAGGAAACTAAAAAGATTTGGCATGGGTCCTCAGATCCTCAAAATGTTCTACAGCTGCAACATCGACAGCATCCTGACTGGTTGCATCACTGCCTGGTATGGCAATTGCTCGGCCTCTGACCACAAGGCACTACAGAGGGTAGTGCGTACGGCCCAGTACATCACTGGGGCTAAGCTGCCTGCCATCCAGGACCTCTACACCAGGCGGTCAGAGGAAGGCCCTAAAAATTGTCAAAGACCCCAGCCACCCCAGTCATAGACTGTTCTCTCTACTACCGTATGGCAAGCGGTACCGGAGTGCCAAGTCTTGGACAAAAAGGCTTCTCAACAGTTTTTACCCCCAAGCCATAAGACTCCTGAACAGGTAATCAAAATGGCTACCCGGACTATTTGCATTGTGTGCCCCCCCAACCCTCCCCAAACTCTATTTTTACGCTGCTGCTACTCTCTGTTTATCATATATGCATAGTCACTTTAACTATACATTAATGTACATACTACCTCAATTGGGCTGACCAACCAGTGTTCCCGCACATTGGCTAAAAGGGCTATTTACATTGTGTCCCTCCACCCACCACCCGCCAACAACTCTTTTACGCTACTGCTACTCTCTGTTCATCATATATTCATAGTCACTTTAACCATATCTACATATACATACTACCTCAATCAGCCAGACTAACCGGTGTCTGTATGTAACCTCGCTACTTTTATAGCCTCGCTACTGTATATAGCCTGTCTTTTTACTGTTGTTTTATTTCTTTACTTAACTATTGTTCACCTAACACCTTTTTTTCACTATTGGTTAGGGGCTGTAAATAAGCATTTCACTATAAGGTCTGTTGTACCTGTTGTATTCGGCGCACGTGACAAATAAACTTTTATTTTATTTGAATAGAACACATCAAGTACAAGGATTTCTCTGGGGGAACTTGGGAAGATGTTTGGGAAACACTGGAGTAGGATAGATAGCAGTGGTGGAAAAGTACCGTATTGTCATACTTGAGTAAAAGTAGAGATACCTTAATAGAAAAAGACTCATGTAAAAGTGAAAGTCACCCAGTTAACTACTACTTGAGTAAAAGTCTAAAAGTATTTGGTTTGAAATATACAAAAGTATCAAAAGCAAATGTAATTGCAAAAATATACTTAAGTATCAAAAGTAAAAGTACAATTATAAATAATTTCAAGTTCCTTATAGTAAGCAATCCAGATGGTACCATTTTCAATTTACAGATAGCCAGGGGAACACTCCAACACTCAGAAATAATTTACAAATGAAGCATATGTGTTTAGTAAGTCTGCCAGATCAGAGGTAGAAGGTATGACCAAAGTTGTTTGCTTGATAAGTGTGCGAATGGGACCATTTTCCTGGCCTGTTAAGCATTCAAAATGTAGTGGTGTAAAAGTAGAAGTTGTCTAGTAAAGTACAGATACCCCAAAAAACTACTGAAATAATACTTTAAAGTCGTTTTACTTATTAAGTACTTTACACCACTGATAGATAGAGATGAAGACAGACAGAGGTGGAGAAGGATGTGGAGATGGAGGTGGAGGAGAAGTGGAACTAGAGATAGAGGTGGAAGAGGAGGAAGTTGAGATAGTGCTGGAGATACCTAGTCAGTTGTCCAAATGTGTCTTCTGCATTTAACCCAACACCTCTGAATCAGAGAGGTGCAGGGGGCTGCCTTAATCAACATCCATGTCTTCAGCTCCTGGAGAACAATGGGTTAACTGCCTTGCTCAGAACAACAGATTTTTACCTTGTCAGCTCAGAGATTTAATCCAGCAACCTTCCAGTTACTGGCCCAACACGCTAACGACTAGGCTATCTGCTGCCAGGTGGAGAAGGAGATAGTGGAGATAGAGACAGATGTTTAAGTGGAGATGGAAGAGGTTGAGACAGTGGAAATAGAGGTGGTGGTAAGGGGGATACCTAGTCAGTTGTCCAAATGTGTCTTCCACATTTAACCCAACCCCTCTGAATCAGAGAGTTGCAGGTGCCCAGGGAACGGTGTGTTAACTTCCTTGCTCAGGGGCAGAACGGGTGTTCGATCCAGACACTAGGCTACCTGCCGCCAGGCGGAGATAGAGGAGGAGGAGATAGAGGTGAAATAGAGGTGAAATAGAGATATAGAAGTGGAGTTGGAGATAGTGAGATAGAGGTAGAGGTGGAGATAGAGGTGGGGTGGAGATGGAGGTGGAGATGGAGGTGGCGATAGAGGTGGAGGAGGAGATGGAGGAGGTGGAGTTGGAGTTGGACTTAGAGGAGGTGGAGATACAGGTGGAACTAGAGATTGAGGTGGAGATGGAGGTGGAGGTGGAGATTGAGGTGGAGGTGGAGATAGTGGAGGGGGTGGAGGTAGAGGAGGAGGTGGAGATGGAGGTGGAGGTCGAGGTGGAGTTCGAGATAGCAGTGGAGATAGAGGTGGCGGTGGAAATAGAGGTGGAGGTGATTATAGAGGTGGAGCTGAAGATAGAGAGGGAGGAGGAGATAGAGGTGGAGGGGGAGATAGACGTGGAGATATATGTGGAGATAGTGGAGGAGGTGTATATAGAGGTGGAGGTGGAGATAGAGATGATGATAGAAGTGGAGGTGTAGATAGAGTTGGAGATAGAGGGGATGTGGAGGTAGAGGTGTAGGTGGTGTAGAGGAGGTGGAGATAGAGGTGGAGAGAGGTGGAGATAGAGGTGGATATACAGATAGAGGTGCAGATAGAGGTGGAATTAGAGATGGACGTGGAGATGAAGGTGGGGATAGAGGTGGAGATAGAGTGGAGGTGGTGGAGGAGGAGGTGCAGATAGAGGTGCAGATAGAGGTGCAGATAGAGATAGAGGTGGAGATAGAGGTGGAGATAGAGGTGGAGATAGAGGTGGAGATAGAGTGGAGGAGGAGGTGCAGATAGAGGTGCAGATAGAGGTACAGATAGAGGTGGAATTAGAGATGGAGGTGGAGATGAAGGTGGAGATAGAGGTGGGGATAGAGTGGAGGTGGTGGAGGAGGAGGTGCAGATAGAGGTGCAGATAGAGGTGCAGATAGAGATAGAGGTGGAGATAGCGGTGGAGATGGAGATAGAGGTGGAGATAGAGGTGGACATAGAGGTGGAGGTGGAAATTGAGGTGGAAATTGAGGTGGAGGTGATTATAGAGGTGGAGCTGAAGCTAGAGAGGGAGGAGGAGATAGAGGTGGAGGTGGAGATAGAGGTGCAGATAGAGGTGCAGATAGAGATAGAGGTGGAGATAGAGGTGGAGATGAAGGTGGAGATAGAGTGGAGGTGGTGGAGGAGGAGGAGGAGGAGGTGCAGATAGAGGTGCAGATAGAGGTGCAGATAGAGGTGGAGATAGAGATAGAGGTGGAGATGGAGATAGTGGAAGAGATGGAGGAGGGGGTGGAAGGGAGGTGGATATAGAGATGGAGGTGGAGATAGATATGAAGAAAGAAGTGGAGATAGAGATGAAGATTGTGGTGTAGATAGAGGGGAGATAGAGGTGGAGGTGGACGTGGATGAGGTGGAGTAGGTGGTGATAGAGGAAGAGAAGGTGGAGGTGGAGATAGAGGGGGAGGAGGAGATAGAGATAGCCCATGAGTAGAGGGCTGGATTGTGTAAACGAAAAGGAAGAATATTACAAACTGCATGCTGCTGAAGATGGTGTCAGAAACCGCAGGCGATGTTCGTGTGTCTATCAACTGAGTCTCTGTCCACAAGTTTTAAGGCAACGCCTGAGAGAGGTAATATACCCTACATATACATATTTAATCTCCAGCCCTCTTGCTGGTTATTTTTCCAGACACGTTCAACCACGCTTCATCTGAAATTCTGAATGATCTAAAGCACTTCTGTTTTACTGTGCTGCAAATGTGTGTGTGTGTGTGTGTGTGTGTGTGTGTGTGTGTGTGTGTGTGTGTGTGTGTGTGTGTGTGTGTGTGTGTGTGTGTGTGTGTGTGTGTGTGTGTGTGTGTGTGTGTGTGTGTGTGTGTGTGTGTGTGTGTGTGTGTGTGTGTGTGTGTGTGTGTGTGTGTGGCTCCTGAGTGGTGCAGTGGTCTAAGGCACTGCATCTCAGTGCAGGAAGCGTCATTGCAGGCCCTGGTTCAAATCCAGGCTGCATACCATTTGGCCGTGATTGGGAGTCCCATAAGGCGGCGCACAATTGGCCCAGCGTCGTTCGGGTTTGGCCGGGGTAGGCTGTCATTGTAAATAAGAGTTTGTTCTTAACTGACTTGCCTAGTTAAACAAAAGATATACTCAGAGCTGTGAATATGTGTGTTCTGCAAGTGATGTCTTTCATGAAGCTAGGGATGGAAGGGTGTTTGTGTTTGGGATGTTGGAAAGGACAATGTGGCATGCTGTAATCCCTAGGAACAACTATCTCTCTCAGCACAGTGCATCAACTGGTTAAAGAAAACAGTGGGACATCATAGTGTGATGGAATAAATAATTATCTCACATTGCTCTCATTTCACTTTTAGCAAGCAGCTGGCCTTATCACTATTAGCTAGAAACTTTTTGTGTCTATGTTATTCTCAATCACACACACACACACACCTCTCACACCACTATCAGCCAAGGCAGTTTTAATATCGTGCAATTCTGTGGTCCTGTACCTCAATGTAATAGAGTTGGCAAGTTAAGCACACTATCCCAGTGCTTGACTATCCTCACAAACCCTCGTGCTGCAAAACAGAGTCTGCCCCATAGTGTGTGTGGAAAGCTGTTAGACGTCTCTGAGACGTTGCCCCTCACTGCATCCCAAATGGCAGCCTATCCCCTATATAGTGCACTACCCATAGGGCTCTGGTCAAAATAGTGCATTACATAGGCGATAGGGCACCATTTGGGACGCAACCCCGTGTGTTTATGATCCAGTAATGGACGACCATCATTTGCTGTCTTTATCATAACAAACCTGGGATGGCCTTCTCACAACTCACCACCTTGTACACAGTTTCAACTGTCTACAGGTTCACAAGATGTTCAATGTTAAAAACGAGGTTGTGTTCCGTCGCTATGGTAACAGAGCGTATTTTCCCTATCCTTTACAAAGTGCAATGCATTAGAATGATTTTTCCTAATTCCTCGTTAGGTTTCTTCCTAGGACCCTGCCTTCTAGGGAGTTTTTCCTAGCCACTGTGCTTCTGCCTCTGCATTGCTTGCTCTTTGGTGTTTTATCTGTAAAACATTTTGTGCATTACAGCTGGTGATGTAAAAAAGTGCTTTATAAAATAGATTTGATCAATTAGGCCTGGGGTGAAAGTAGAGTTCATTTATCCCTGTTATGAGACCTATATGTAAGCGCACTTGCATGTACACCCCAAAAATGTATTGTCCTAATCATAGGATCTCTGTGGACCTAGTCGTAAAGATTTGTCATTTAACTTTTAAAATGGATGACCTTTTATTGTGTCATGAACACAACCAGTCATGATGTTTTCATCTGATAGCCAAACAATCACTTCAAAGGTGCTCCTTTACTAGGCATGTTCATCCACTCGCAACATATTTCCAGCCTCCAAACAGTGGTTTACACAAAACACCAAAAAGTATAATGACATTAGGCCAGAATTTATACATCCACTGCTGTCCGTGGGCATCTTGGTGTCAGCCACTCGTCTTTGTCTTGGCAAAAATGTTGTGTTCTCATCAAACCACATCGCATTTTGGAGCGTAGAATTTATGCGTCCACAAATTAACAGGTCATCTATGGCATTCAATGGTAACTTTTGGTAATTTATACTTAAGTATATACATTTTTTAATGTATTCATATGGTATATTTTTTTATATGTGTGTCCATATTGTCCTTGAGTTTCTATGTAGAGCATATGGTTCAAGAGAAAAAAGCCTAATTAATGAAAAAAGCATCTTATTAACTATGGTATTATTTTCGAATAATTCTGCATCTCTTCCAACTATTAACTTTTTTCACAACTGCCACCAGTTTGGCACTATAACATTTACAACAAAGACATATTAACATAGTAAAATAAATAAAAGTGTGTAAAAAAAAGAAGTTTATAATTCGAAATAATGTTTTTACAGATTATTTTATTTATTTTACATGATAAGGCCACATAGATGGCCAGAGATAATTACAGACACCTGTGATAATCTGAAGTACCCCAAAAGGCCACTAGATGTCATGTGGTAAAATTCCCTAAAAACCTTGAAAGTTACCAAAGTTCTGATAGTTCACTAGTAAACTTCAAAGTTACCAGTTATATACCCTCCCTTTGAAAGTTTCCAGTAATATACCCTCCCTTTGGAAGTTACCGGTAATATACTCTCCCTTTGAAACCTTAGCTGCGATTGTCTTCTCCTTCAACAACTATATGTTCCATTTTGTTTTTGCATTTGATTTAAGCTCTGTGAGCCACCTTTGATGCAGGAGACCGTCACACACACTAATGATAATAGCAATAACAATAATAGGTGAACGGTGTTTACCCCTGGGGGCTGAGGGAGTAGGGAGCTTATGAACACATCGATTTTATGTGACTGAAAGGGACAAAGGGAAAGGAGCACTGACACACAGGCCTAACTGAGATGTTATTGGGTTCCAGTAGCGGTCTGGAAAATCCTGGATTGAAATAGTATTTGTTTATGTTTGTGTATTTTATCAAATACGTTAACTACGGTTGATTTAGCATGTTTGGTGCAATGGAACACAATGGAATAGTCAGAAAAGTTTAAACCCCGTCCATTGGGCACTCTAGGCAGGCTCAATCAAACGCTCAAAGTATTTTAAGGAAAACAAATACTGTTAGGACCCAGATGTGGGCTTGGAGACCTCCATTAGATATCACTCTGAAATCATGGCTGTGGATAGGAGAGAAGCGGTGAAAGTGGCTTGTCCATTCCTTTATTCCCTGTCTTTTCATCCATTTGGATATGCATGGTGGTGAAAAAAGGGTGTCAGGGTCAGGGCTTGTCCCTAGTAATGCAATCAATTAATCAATCAATCAATCACATGTATTTATAGAGCCCTTTCTTATAACAGCAGTTGTCACAAAGTGCTTATACAGAAACCGAGTCCAGAGACCGAGCCAAGACCGAGACCGGGAGTGGGACAAGGGGTTCGAGACCGAGTTAAGACCAAGACCAGAAGAACAAGACCAGAGTCCAATTTAAGACCATGATTGTAATTTTGTCAAATCACCTCCATAATAAGAGTTCAAAATGTCCGGTATTTCTGTGTTCATATTTCAGAACAACATATGGATTCTTTAGACATTCAGAATAGTGAAAACATGCATGCTGAGGTAACCCTATGCCTTCAGAGAAGGGCTAAGGATTTATAAAATAATTATTATAATAATAATTTGAATTCTATAACAATTTTAATGATGTTCTGATTTAATTTCTTCAGTTTTTGTTGGAAAGGAAAGGGTTAACACCGAAGAGAAAGAAATATCCATTCAGGATTGTTCTTTGCTGTCTCTGGGGAGATCAATCTAGCTAGCTAAGTCAGCCATTGGCTAGGCCTTTAGAAGCTAAATAAAGACATCTGCCATTCAACTGTATGAGGGCAAAAATGTTTGGAAACTTCTGTCTTCTTGAAGGCCAACGTGTCATTGCGTAATAGCGAGCAGTAGTTTTCCCACGGTCTAGCTAGCAGCGGCTGCAGAAGGTGTTGTTGCTAATTTGTTAGCCCTTTTCAAGAATAACGTTCAACAAGACGTTAAGTTTCAAATGATCATCTGGTGAGTGGAACTGTGTTTTTTATTGCAGTGCGCTCGCTGTTGTTAGCCATCTCATTGAAAGTAACTTATGTGTGTGAAACATTGATGCATTTAATTAAAGTGGAACTGACAGCAACATGAAATCTTATTCAAATCTGCTCATATACTGTACACCCCCAGGAAGAATATAACACTTTCTTAAACATTTTCTGACAAGCGACAACTTAAAATGACCATATATAAGTGTTCATAAATTCTTATGTTTAGCAATTATCTATCCTAATGCGTTTGCGAAAGTTCCATAGCAATATAGAGTGGTAAAGCAGCCATGTATTTGGCCAATTAATAGACACTGCAGTAAATAAAACCGAATAAAAACATCTGACTTGTCCACGAACGGAGTCAACACAGACGGGTTCGCTATAACCAGAGCTACAGTGGCCCAAAATACAAACAAGCCATTTGCCACACGGACCTGCCATCATTCATTTGGAACTGGACTGTGTGTTTACAGGCAGAGGCAACAGCACAACTTTAGATCATTAGAATGCATTCGCCAAAAGCCACAAAATACACCTGAATGGATTTCTGCAAATATGTAAACATCATGGGAGACCTCTTACATTTGGGAACTTTACAGTCCTATTGTTCAAACAACCATGAAAAGGTTGGCTCTCTCTCCCTCAGTTATGCACCTCAACAATAACTAATGCTAGCCAGAGAAAGATGAGCTAAAATCTAACGAAGGAATATTAGATGAACACTTTTTCAACTTGTTGGCTGTCAAAATTGCACTGATAAGCGATGGGGAATTGTAGCCTCCTTGTCCTTCTGCAGCTTGCCTGCCAATGCATGCTTGTCCCAACCAATCACCCAAGCAAACTGGCTAAAGTCGGCTAGCTTGTTAGCTAGCTACTTCCAGATACAAATGAGAGAACACCTCACTCTGATGATTTTACTTGCCGAAGCAGAGCTGCTGGCTGTTTACATGTTATTTAGAGTGTACTTGACTAACTATTACTTTTTTGCCTATGTTTACTGACACCGGTCATATTCAGCAGGTGTTGCGCGTTCGTAAATGAATCAGTTCTGCGCTCTGGTACACTCACAAAGAGTGCTTTGAAATCGGAGTAGATAGCCAAAGTGAATTTGTGAATGCGAGAGATATGCTAACTGGACAACAGTCACTCAAGTTCTTGCTAGCTAACCAAATGACACCGGCATCTATAGCTGTGTATAGCCACCAAAGAAACCATATGAAGAGAAAAATTCAGTCACTCACCCACTCCTTCAATGGCATGACATGACATCCTCCTAGCAACTAGCTATCTAGCTAATGTTAGGCTCCGTGTTTTTAGTTTGTTACATAAAAAGTTATGCTAGTTTATTAGCACCGTTATGAATGACTTGGGTTCATTGCCCTTGCTAGTTTGATTGTATTGACTTTCCCAGCCTTAGTTACATTCGTTAAATGTTTTTTGCAATGGGAAGTAATAGTTGTAAATTTCGATTAATGGTTGTGTTTTTGTATTCTTATGATTGGGACCTACTGGCTTATTATGTCAGAGTTTATGGACTGCTTATCCTTTAACATCATGCTGTGTGTGACTGCTGTCTTCCCATCGGCTCTATGCAGGGGTGTGGTGGTGCTTTAACATCATGCTGTGTGTGACTGCTGTCTTCCCATCGGCACTATGCAGGGGTGTAGTGGTGCTTTAACATCACGCTGTGTCTGACTGCTGTCTTCCCATCTGCTCTATGCAGGGGTGTAGTGGTGCTTTAACATCATGCTGTGTGTGACTGCTGTCTTTCCTACTGCTCTATGCAGGGTGGTGCCTGGAGTGGTGCCTGGAGAAGTGGGTATAGTTTTGCCACAAAGTTCCCAAACAGCCCCCCAGTGAAGGAAAGGCACCCTGGCACCCTGTTTTCCTATGTTTTTTTTTATTAGTTTTCTTATAATCTAAGTCCACAATAATGCTTAAACCACATCAATCTGATTGGGTGGGCCTGTCAGGGCTTGGCTCCCCAGTGGGTGGATTGCGATTGTGTTGGCTACTTTGTGCATGATTTCTCCATTGTACTACATAATTGACAAGTCTTATACCTCCACTACACTACTTTGATGCACATCAGTAGGGATTAAGAAATTAGTACATGCAATGCCCACTGACAAAAAAGTGGGTATACCGCTTATACCTGTGTAAACCCTCCACTACACCACTTACCCTTTGTGTTTTACAAAAAGTGCTCTCTCCTACATAAGTGCGCTAGTATTACGGTGAACCTGTCACACAGCCCTTATGAAAAAAGATTGCCGTTTTGAAACTGCAGTAAAAGTGCAGCAATTGCAGTCGACTGTGGTATTTTGGACGCATTAATTGCAGAATAACTTCAGTTTAGTGCAGCTGAACTGTAGTTTACTGCATTGTAACTGCAGTTACACTGCAAAATTACGGCAGTAAAAAAAACAGTGCTATATTTCTGCAGCATACTGCAGTTACACTGCATTCTAACTACAGTGTACTGCAGTTACACTGCATTCTAACTACAGTGTACTGCAGTTACACTGCACTCTGACTACAGTCTTTCTTGTAAGGGACTGAAGGCCTCTAGGTTCGCCACTGCGCAAACATGTCTATAATAGATAAGGCTGTTAAGATATTCATGTTTCAAGAAAGGAGTGTATATATTTGGCCTGCCGAAGGGGTTGTATGTGCTAACAGAATGGAGGCTGATAATTAGGAGTTTTTTACTCCGCTGGTCTCGGCTGGTCTCAGAAAGAAATTACGAGTCCTCGCTGTTCGAGAGTACTACAGTACTGTTACATGTGTTAGACTATAGACAGAGGAGGAACAATTGCGGTTCATATAACCACTAAATAAGATCCGTTGCTTGATTTAATTGCATGTCAAGTCATTTTGCAGGGGCCCTATAATAGGCTTGTGCAATGCAATGTGATAGCTTTTACATTTGGCACAGAGCCAAGCAAGAGAGGGTTTGGGTATCCATGACTCTGTTATAGAGCCTTTGTCATAGAGCATCAGCCAGCTGTCATGAATGTGAGTATTTGTGCGTGTGTGTGTGTGTGTGTGCGTCTGTGCCTGAGCCTGCCCGCCTACCTGCTGTCGGTGTGTGTGTGTGTGTGTGTTAGGGATGTGTCACGCATGTGTCTGTTTTGGTACAGTATATGCCCCTGGTGCTACCCAAGCCACGTAGCCTAGACAACTGTCATGGCTGCCTGTCTATGTGTTGATACACCGGCTCATTGATCTAAAACAGTGAACCCATCCACTCCTGAAGAGACCTGCTGGCACCAGTCCACCCACTCAACCAACCACTCTGGGTCCGTTTTCCATCCCAATTCCCAGACCCCTCTTCCCTGTCCCCACTGCATCCAGTGAAGGTGTAAGTACTATTGGCTACCTATCAACCTTGGAAACCGTATCTCTTTTATCCAGGAGAGCTCTACATTGTTTTTATTCTTATATTTGTGACAAGAGTAAAGTGATCCGAAGGATCGGAGTGTGTCTGCCAGTCTGCCAGAGAGAGGGAGAGGGAATGAAAGGGGGAATGAGAGAGAGAGCATTGGAGAAAGAGCGAGCCAGAGAGAGGGAGAGAGACAGTGAGAGAGAAAGAGTGAAGCACTATCCATTTTTTTAAAGCATTTGACTGAATAAAACATTAACCAGCTGCACAGTGAAAATTACTCAATCACCAATCAGCCGGCCCGTGAAGATGTCAGCCATTAGACTTACTACTTCATTCCTCGGTTCCCTATATTTACACGTGCGTGATGCACGACATGCATGTTATGTTAGCGATCACGTGTGTCACAGTCAAGGGTTCACAGGTGGGTGCCTGCCATGAAAAGCCTGCTGGATGCGTTCAATGGTAATGGGTACAACACACATGTGCACATCACCGCTCAGCCCCACATGTAATCTGTGACAGGGCTATGCTGATGTAACAGTATAGCTTCCATCCCTCTCCTCGCCCCTACCTGAGCTTGAACCAGGGACCCTCTGTACACATCGACAACAGCCACCCTCAAAGCATCGTTACCCATCGCTCCACAAAAGCCACGGCCCTTGCAGAGCAAGGGGAACAACTACTTCAAGGTCTCAGAGCGAGTGACGTCACCGATTGAAATGCTATTAGCGCGCACCCTGCTAACTAGCTAGCCATTTCACATCGGTTACACTGTCACTGCAGGAAAACAGGGGTCACTTATTACTCAACGTGGGTAGGTGCTTATTAAGGTGCTTTTTTTCAAGTCTTATAATGCATTATGACTGCATTATATTGTATTATAAGACATGAGTGCCCATGATCTGTCATACGTGTCTATGACACTCCTGTAATGTCAGGCAGTTGAATGTGTTACATAGAGACAATGCCCTTTTATTATAATCAAGCATTCTACATGTCAGATTTAACTAAAGCTTTACCATTTCTTAGTATCATGTCATAATGACCCTGACTAAATTACAGCTATGTTCAGTCCATTGTAGAATTGCTACAAGCCTTATAAAGAGACATTATAAGGGCTCATAAGTGCTTATAACAAGTAATAAAACATACCTGTCAACGTTAACTAAAGTGTTGCCAATATTGGCAATGCTTGAAGTGGAGTGTAGTGCTTACAATGGCCAGAAGGCTTTAGGCATTAACTCTGCTGTAATCCTGAAGAAAAAAATATAGTGACTTCATCTCGAAATATTATAATGCAAATATTATTATAGTTTGATATGATTCTATGCAATCAAGGTCCTTAAATGTAGAACTCAGTTAAGCATGTACATATGCTTTCACATACATACACAGTGCCATAACACATATTTTCATTAAAAACGTTATTTTTATTAATTAATTCATATTATTTCATCCTTCCACAAGATATAGTCCCGACACAAATCTAGGGTTGCTAGAGATGTGACCCAGTCGTTCAGTCTTTTTGTTCTGTATCTGTGGACCTTACCCAGTCGTTCGTTCTAAATGTTCCACTGGCTAGCAACGTTCTTATCCCTTGCTTGCTAGCTAGCCAACTTCAGCTAACTTACAGTAATGACAAAAAGAATAACAGCAAAGTAGCCGCATTTGCTTTTATTTAAGCTTTTTTCAAGTGACGTTTATTTGCATACGTCCATAACAATGAGCGAATAAGGCGCAATTTCGACTGACATAGGACATGTGCTCACTCGTCAGGACACTGTTGTTCATAGGAGCTAGCCAACAACACAGCTACAGTAACACAATCACTTCAAACTGAAGCCGGAAAGAATGCAAATTAGCTACGTTTTTATTGTACCTTTTTTCAATAGATTTTTTGTTGTTGTAATAATCTGTAAAAATGATGCCGGCTGATTCATGATTTCAACTGGCTGAGAAACGCTGCCTGCTTGTCTGTCTCGTTCATGGGACAGCAGGAGATCGAATTTGAATATTGAAACAATGTTGCAAATGTCGGAGAGACAGACAGTAAGATTTATACAAATCTCTGCTGTTGAAAACTAAATGTTAGTCTAAAAGAAATGTGAGATAATTTCTAGATGCTTTTAATAGTGGAGATCAAGTTTATAACTTCCCTGCCTGGGCTGATGAGACAGTGAATTGCGCAGTCAGATGGAACAGAGTAACTAGGCATTTTAACTTCATAGATTTAGCCGGTGGTAACTTGTGGAATAGACACAAGGTTTTAACCAATCAGCATTCAGGATTAGACCCTCCCATTGTATAAATGCACGCACGCACACACACACACACACACACACACACACAGGATGTCACAAATGGGATGCTTGAAATGGAAGTGGCCATCAAGATACCTGTCTAAAAGCCTTTAAAGAAACCTCTACACACAGTCAGTACAGTATATAAGAAATAACAACAAATTTGAGCCTTCCTCACCACTAGATTGAGTGGTTAATAATTAAAGTAACTACTGCTTTGTATGGAAATAGAGAGCGAATTATAGAACACGATTATTTACTGTTTTTGGACTCTATTTTAGACTGACGGGAACTATACACTTCTTCCTATCTTCTCCCCTAACCCTCCCTTCTCTTCCCCATCTTTCCACCATCTCTTTCCACCTCCTGTCTTCTACGTACGTACCTGAGCCTTAAATGTACCCTGGGCCCTGTACCGGTGGATGACAACGTGTCCCAATCCACTGTGTGTCAGGTCTATAAATCATGTGACTGATTAATCACTTAATCCTTCCTGGGATCTCACACTCTGCTCGGAATGCCTGGCTTGATGACCTCATGGAAAACCGGGATCTGCCAAGGTTTCCTCTTTTATTCCCTGAAAAGGAACCGAGGGAGAAAGTGTATGGAAATAGCCCCCTGTCATTTCATCATGTTTTCATAGTGACTGTAGGAAATAATGGCCCTGCCTGATTACTGATCTAGACTACTAGAGGACAGACTGACACAGCCTGATCTAGACTACGAGAGGACAGACTGACAAAGCCTGATCTAGACTACTAGAGGACAGACTGACACAGCCTGATCTAGACTACTAGAGGGCAGACACAGCCTGGTCTAGGCTACTAGAGGACATACAGCCTGATCTAGACTACTAGAGGGCAGACACAGCCTGATCTAGACTACTAGAGGACTGACTGACACAACCTGATCTAGACTACTAGAGGACTGACTGACACAGCCTGATCTAGACTACTAGAGGACTGACTGACACAGCCTGATCTAGACTACTAGAGGACTGACTGACACAGCCTGATCTAGACTACTAGAGGACTGACTGACACAGCCTGATCTAAACTACTAGAGGACTGACTGACACAGCCTGATCTAGACTACTAGAGGATGACTGACTGACACAGCCTGATCTAGACTACTAGAGGACTGACTGACACAGCCTGGTGATGAGAGCAACATGGGTGCTGAATGGTCTGCTGTAAGGAGCCTGGAGACGGCAGAACGGGTAACTGAGTTAAACCTAACCCAAAACAGTGCTGCCAATGTGCTGTCTCTCCTCGCGGCTTCACATTGGCTTGCAGATAATAAATGCTCCTGGTGGACCTTCACTGGCCCCTGAGGTCACAGATCACTGGCTGGCATAAACATGAGAGCCATCCGGCCCCTGGCTCCTATCAGCTGAAGTCACTTGTGCACATGGAAAATTATGTGGGCTTGGAAGGACTACTTTCTACTAGCGTCAACAGATATGTCATGAAGGAGGTTGGTTTCGTCATTGAATGACCCAGTGGGCAAAACTAGTTGTACAGTTTCTGGTTGTAACGACCCCGGGCTGGTTTTTGTCATGTCTGGTTGAATGAGCTGAACCAGGGAGTTGACTTTTTCTCCTGGATCATTGTGTCTCAATGTGTAACTGCGCTTCATAGAAACTATATTACATAATTCATGTTTTAGATATCCTACCTCTAAAAAGACCCTCCCGCCTCTCCTTTTTCCTCTTTTAGCTGATTGAACATTAATGAAGCCAGTAAAAGTTTGTACAGTTTAGTTTTTTACTCAGGATACATGATTAGACTCATTGACTCTCGAATTGAATTATTATTCCAACTAATCCACATTCCAAGCGTTCTTGGTCTCACAGTGTATACGTGGACACCACCGAGAGCCCTTTGAGAGCAGCTGTTTTGCAAGGGTCTCTTATGGGTCAACATCTCGCTGGGCTAATGGAGTGAAGGGAAGGGGGGTGAGAGGGGAGGGAAGAGAGGGCCAGCGCCGTGTTGGAGTGCATGAATAAACAATCAGGGTGTTGTTTGGAGTTTGAGTTGTCCATGATTAGAAATTCATGTCGGGTCTCCTCCGGGGTCTATTGTTTAAATTGGTGAGGGGGAGACACATTCGGTCTGGGAATGCTATACTTCATTTGTAATGTTTTCGTGGCAATCCGAAGTTCTTAGCCGAAGTCTACGCACCTTCATCGGTCATTGGTCAACAGTAGAGATTCTTCAATTAAGTGTTTGTTTTCATGCAACGATAGACGACTCGTTTTCATGCTAATTTATTCAGTTGAGAATAGTGCACCAAACATCTTAGATGTAAAATTGCGCAACTAAGATCTTCAAAATTAATGACAGATTTCTTGAGTTATCTGAGATTCATTCTGGCTACTGCATCTCGAGATGGACAAACAGTACTATTGCCACTTTTTTTCAAACAAAGGTCTTTTAAGGAAGTACTGTATGTGAGCTCACTTGTTCGGCTAGGCGCCAGTCAAACCGAGCATTTGGAGCAGCTACCATAGAGCGATACAGTTGCTAGGCAGGCGCAACTGGCCTAGGTCCCAGCCTGGGTCTCATGTACACTGTACATGTTCTAGTCATTCTAGCATTGTCATACTACACTGTGCTGTTTAGCATGGCACAATGAACCAACACAGAGAGGAGTTGTCTGAAGCATAAACGGACTGTAGCACCAGGCTAAAACACATTGGACTGGAGCACCAGGCTAAAACACATTGGACTGGAGCACCAGGCTAAAACACATTGGACTGGAGCACCAGGCTAAAACACAATGGACTGTAGCACCAGGCTAAAACACAATGGACTGAAGCACCAGGCTAAAACACATTGGACTGGAGCACCAGGCTAAAACACAATGGACTGTAGCACCAGGCTAAAACACAATGGACTGGAGCACCAGGCTAAAACACAATGGACTGGAGCACCAGGCTAAAACACATTGGACTGGAGCACCAGGCTAAAACACATTGGACTGGAGCACCAGGCTAAAACACAATGGACTGTAGCACCAGGCTAAAACACAATGGACTGGAGCACCAGGCTAAAACACAATGGACTGGAGCACCAGGCTAAAACACAATGGACTGTAGCACCAGGCTAAAACACAATGGACTGGAGCACCAGGCTAAAACACAATGGACTGTAGCACCAGGCTAAAACACAATGGACTGGAGCACCAGGCTAAAACACATTGGACTGGAGCACCAGGCTAAAACACAATGGACTGTAGCACCAGGCTAAAACACAATGGACTGGAGCACCAGGCTAAAACACAATGGACTGGAGCACCAGGCTAAAACACAATGGACTGGAGCACCAGGCTAAAACACATTGGACTGGAGCACCAGGCTAAAACACAACAGACTGGAGCACCAGGCCAAAACACAATAGACTGGAGCACCAGGCCGAAACACAACAGACTGGAGCACCAGGCTAAAACACAATAGACTGGAGCACCAGGCCGAAACACAACAGACTGGAGCACCAGGCTAAAACACAACAGACTGGAGCACCAGGCCAAAACACAACAGACTGGAGCACCGGGCTAAAACACAACAGACTGGCGCACCAGGCTAAAACACAACAGACTGGAGCACCAGGCTAAAACACAACAGACTGGAGCACCAGGCTAAAACACAACAGACTGGAGCACCAGGCTAAAACACAACAGACTGGAGCACCAGGCTAAAACACAACAGACTGGAGCACCAGGCTAAAACACAACAGACTGGAGCACCAGGCTAAAACACAACAGACAGGAGCACCAGGCTAAAACACAATGGACAAGAGCACCAGGCTAAAACACAATGGACTGGAGCACCAGGCTAAAACACAATGGACTGGAGCACCAGGCTAAAACACAACAGACAGGAGCACCAGGCTAAAACACAATGGACTGGAGCACCAGGCTAAAACACAACAGACTGGAGCACCAGGCTAAAACACAACAGACTGGAGCACCAGGCTAAAACACAACAGACTGGAGCACCAGGCTAAAACACAATGGACTGGAGCACCAGGCTAAAACAATGGTCTGGATGATGCATGATGAGAGTTTAAAGATGGTGTAGGTTTGAAGACAGGGCGTATAACATGTTAAATGGGTGTGCTGTTATAAGATTACACGTTCCCACTAAATACGGTATCTCACATGGGTCAAATGTAAACAGGTCACAGTGACAATATGACCAGACTAGATTGAAGTGGCCATCAATTCTGGAAAACTGGGCTAGCTAATATGGCTGAGCAGCATCGTAAAGCTATGGGACCTCCTAACAAACTCCACTATCATTGCAGATATTCTTTGTTTATTGAACCAACAGGTGTCCCATATTTTACAGTCCCTCTGACGTCTAGAGTTGAACCAGCCACCGCCACACACAGATTATTTTAGCTTCCCGCTGTGGCAGTTAAACATCCAGCATCCAGTCTGGCATATGTCTCAAGGGAGCTCCAGATGTCTGAGAACATCTAGTCAGGGTTGAAGTCCAGAGTCAAATAAAATAAAATCACATTTTATTTGTCACATGCGCTGAATACAACAGGTGTAGAGTGAAATGCAGTGAAATGCTTACTTACAAGCCCTTAACCAGCAATGCAGTTTTAAGAAAATCCCCAAAATGTAAGGGATAAGAACAACAAATAATTAAAGAGCAGCAGTAAATAACAATAGCGGGGCTATATACAGGGGGTACCGGGGCTATATACAGGGGAGTCAATGTGTCAATGTGCAGAGGGCACCGGTGTCGAGGTAATTGAGGTAATTATGTATAGTTGAAGTCGAAAGTTTACATACACTTAGGTTGGAGTCATTAAAACTAGTTTTTCAACCAATCCACAAATTTCTTGTTAACAAACTATAGTTTTGGCAAGTCGGTTAGGACATCTACTTTGTGCATGACACAAGTCATTTTTTCAACAATTGTTTAGAGACAGATTTTTTCACTGTAGCACAATTCCAGTGGGTCAGAAGTTTACATACACAAAGTTGACTGTGCCTTTAAACAGCTTGTAAAATTCCAGAAAATGATGTTATGGCTTTAGAAGCTTCTGATAGACTAATTGACATAATTTGAGTCAATTGGAGGTGTACCTGTGGATGTATTTCAAGGCCTACCTAACTTTGCTCGACATCATGGGAATTTTCAAAATAAATCAGCCAAGACCTCAGAAAAAATGGTAGACCTCCACAAGTCTGGTTCATCCTTGGGAGCAATTTCCAAATGTCTGGAGGTACCACGTTCATCTGTACAAACAATATGCAAGTATAAACACCATGGGACCACGCAGCCGCCATACCACTCAGGAAGGAGACGCGTTCTGTCTCCTAGAGATGAACGTACTTTGGTGCGAAAAGTGCAAATCAATCCCAGAACAACAGCAAAGGACCTTGTGAAAATACTGGAGGAAACAGGTACAAAAGTATCTATATCCACAATAAAAACAAGTCCTATATCAACATAACCTGAAAGGCTCCTCAGCAAGGAAGAAGCCACTGCTCAAAAACCACCATAAAAAAGCCAGACTACCCTCTGTACAATGGTTTGCAACTACACATGGGGACAAAGATCGTACTTTTTGGAGAAATGTCCTCTGTTCTGATGAAACAAAAATGGAACTGTTTGGCCATGATGACCATCATTATTTTTGGAGGAAAAAGGGGGAGGCTTGCAAGCCAAAGAACACCATCCCAACCGTGAAGCATGGGGGTGGCAGCATCAAGTTGTAGGGGTGCTTTGCTGCAGGAGGGACTGGTGCACTTCACAAAATCGATGGCATCATGACGAAGTCAAATTTTGTGGATATATAGAAGCAACATCTCCAGACATCAGTCAGGAAGTTGAAGCTTGGTCACTAATGGGTCTTCCAAATGGACAATGACCAAGCATACTTCCAAAGTTGTGGCAAAATGGCTTAAGGACAACAAGGTCAAGGTATTGGAGTGGCCATCACAAAGCCCTGACCTCAATCCCATATAAAATTTGTTGGCAGAACTGAAAAATCGTGTGCGAGCAAGGAGGCCTACAAACCTGGCTCAGTTACACCAGCTCTGTCAGAATGAATGGGCCAAAATTAACCCAACTTATTGTGGGAAACTTGTGGAAGGCTACCTGAAATTTTTGACCCACGTTAAACAATTTAAAGGCAATGCTACCAAATACTTAGAGTGTGTGTAAACTTCTGACCCACTGGGAATGTGATGAAATAAATAAAAGCTACACTGTACATGTAGGTAGAATTATTAAAGTTTATATGCATAGATAATAACAGAGAGTAGCAGCAGCGTGGGGGAGGCAATACAAATAGTCTGGGTAGCCATTTGATTAGCTGTTCAGGAGTCTTGTGGTTTGGGGAAGAAGCTGTTTAGAAGCCTCTTGGACCTAGACTTTGCGTTCCAATACCGCTTGCCGTGCTGTAGCAGAGAGAACAGTTTATGACTAGGGTGTTTGGAGTTGTTGACAATTTTTAGGGCCTTCCTCTGACACCGCCTGGTATAGAGGTCCTGGATTGCAGGAAGCTTGGCCCCAGTGATGTACTGGGCTGTATGCTCTACCCTCTGTTGTGCCTTGCAGTCGGAGACCGAGCAGTTGCCAATACCAGGCAGTGATGCAACCCGTGAGGATGCTCTCAATGGTGCAGCTGTAGAACCTTTTGAGGATTTGAGGACCCATGCCAAATATATTCAGTCTCCTGAGGGGGAATAGGTTTTGTCGTGCCCTCTTCACGACTGTCTTGTTGTGCTAGGACCATGTTAGTTTGTTGGTGATGTGGACACCAAAGAACTTGAAGCTGCTCCACTACAGCCCTGTCGATGAGAATGGGGGTGTGCTCTGTCCTCCTTTTCCCGTAGTCCACAATCATCTCCTTTGTCTTGATCACGTTGAGGGAGAGGTTGTTGTGCTTGCACCCCACGGCCAGGTCTCTGACCTCCTCCCTATAGGCTGTCTCATCATTGTTGGTGATCAGGCTTTTGTGTCATCAGCAAACTTAATGATGGTGTTGGAGTCGTGCCTGGCCGTGCAGTCATGAGTGAACAGGGAGTACAGGAAGGGACTGAGCACGCACCCCTGAGGGGTCCCCGTGTTGAGGATCAGCGTGGTGGATGTGTTGTTACCTACCCTTACCACCTGGGGGCGGCCCGTCAGGAAGTCCAGTATCCAGTTGCAGAGGGAGGTGTTTAGTCCCAGGGTCCTTCGCTTAGTGATGCTATTTGAGGGCACAATGGTGTTGAACGCTGAGCTGTAGTCAATTAATATCATTCTCACATACAGCGGGGAGAACAAGTATTTGATACACTGCCGATTTTGCAGGTTTTCCTACTTACAAAGCATGTAGAGGTCTGTCATTTTTATCATAGGTACACTTCAGTTTACATTGGTGCGTTACGTTCAGTAATGTTTTGCTTCCAAAACATCTGTGTCACGTAGAGTAGGCCAGAAGGCTATACTGGAAAACCTAACCTCTATCAAAATAAAAAGATGGCGGAGCCGCAAAAGTTCTTCGGTGCAAGAGTGTTTATTTATAAAGTGATTCCGGAACAAGAACAACTGTACTGCCATCAAACATATACAGTGCCTTGCGAAAGTGAAGTGGAACGACATTTATTGGATATTTCAAACTTTTTTAACAAATCAAAAACTGAAAAATTGGGCGTGCAAAATTATTCAGCCCCTTTACTTTCAGTGCAGCAAACTCTCTCCAGAAGTTCAGTGAGGATCTCTGAATGATCCAATGTTGACCTAAATGACTAATGATGATAAATACAATCCACCTGTGTGTAATCAAGTCTCCGTATAAATGCACCTGCACTGTGATAGTCTCAGAGGTCCGTTAAAAGCGCAGAGAGCATCATGAAGAACAAGGAACACACCAGGCAGGTCCGAGATACTGTTGTGAAGAAGTTTAAAGCCGGATTTGGATACAAAAAGATTTCCCAAGCTTTAAACACCCCAAGGAGCACTGTGCAAGCGATAATATTGAAATGGAAGGAGTATCAGACCACTGCAAATCTACCAAGACCTGGACGTCCCTCTAAACTTTCAGCTCATACAAGGAGAAGACTGATCAGAGATGCAGCCAAGAGGCCCATGATCACTCTGGATGAACTGCAGAGATCTACAGCTGAGGTGGGAGACTCTGTCCATAGGACAATAATCAGTCGTATATTGCACAAATCTGGCCTTTATGGAAGAGTGGCAAGAAGAAAGCCATTTCTTAAAGATATCCATAAAAAGTGTTGTTTAAAGTTTGCCACAAGCCACCTGGGAGACACACCAAACATGTGGAAGAAGGTGCTCTGGTCAGATGAAACCAAAATTGAACTTTTTGGCAACAATGCAAAACGTTATGTTTGGCGTAAAAGCAACACAGCTGAACACACCATCCCCACTGTCAAACATGGTGGTGGCAGCATCATGGTTTGGGCCTGCTTTTCTTCAGCAGGGACAGGGAAGATGGTTAAAATTGATGGGAAGATGGATGGAGCCAAATACAGGACCATTCTGGAAGAAAACATGATGGAGTCTGCAAAAGACCTGAGACTGGGACGGAGATTTGTCTTCCAACAAGACAATGATCCAAAACATAAAGCAAAATCTACAATGGAATGGTTCAAAAATAAACATATCCAGGTGTTAGAATGGCTAAGTCAAAGTCCAGACCTGAATCCAATCGAGAATCTGTGGAAAGAACTGTAAAATGCTGTTCACAAATGCTCTCCATCCAACCTCACTGAGCTCGAGCTGTTTTGCAAGGAGGAATGGGAAAAAATGTCAGTCTCTCGATGTGCAAAACTGATAGAGACATACCCCAAGCGACTTACAGCTGTAATCGCAGCAAAAGGTGGCGCTACAAAGTATTAACTTAAGGGGGCTGAATAATTTTGCACGCCCAATTTTTCAGTTTTTGATTTGTTAAAAAAGTTTGAAATATCCAATAAATGTCGTTCCACTTCATGATTGTGTCCCACTTGTTGTTGATTCTTCACAAAAAAATACAGTTTTATATCTTTATGTTTGAAGCCTGAAATGTGGCAAAAGGTCGCAAAGTTCAAGGGGGCCGAATACTTTCGCAAGGCACTGTACCTTATGGGACAGCTAAACACAATGATGCCCCATCCACAGCGCAATCCAAAATGCCTCTCCATGAACTAAAAGAGAGGCTCCTTTTGTAGGGCTAGCCCCTCCCCTCAGATCAATTAACACTAATTAATTAAGCAATTACCTAGTCAAACCTACATTTTCCATTAACTAAACATACTAAAGGATATACCTTGCAACACGTTTTTTATGAAACAATATCCCAATATAACATTTACAACATTACATCACTACTGACAGTGTCTTTCAATATGCCCATTTACATGAATGAACCATTCGGGACAGGCACTACAAAGTCAGCCCAATTCCCTTAGCTCGGGTCCTTATCCAGCATACACGGAAGTTACAGAGTTGGAGAGAGAGAGGAACAGAACAAACAAACAACGCGCTCATCCATAACATCGATAAGTAAAATACATATTGCTTATATTAAATATGAACATTGACATAAGTGTGAAATGTATGTACTAAGACAGAGAAGTTAACTTGTGTGTCGACCCACATTGTTAACTTATCTGATAACGGAGCAGGGAGGAGTGATGAATGTGTGCGTGCGTTAAAGAACCAAAAGCTGCCCGCGGCCAGTGACGGACTTTTACGTCACAATCTGGTGATTTTGCAGAGAGCCAAAGATACAAGTGTTATTCACAGAATTAAATATATACTTCTCCTTAATGCAACCGCTGTGTCAGATTTCAAAAAAACTTTACGGAAAAAGCAAACCATGCAATAATCTGAGTACGGCGCTCAGACGACAAATCAAGCCAAACAGATATCCGTCATGTTTGAGTCAACAGAAATCAGAAATAGTATTATAAATATTCACTTACATTTGATGATCTTCATCAGAATGCACTCCCAGGAATCCCTGTTCCACAACATTTTTTTGATTTGTTCGATAAAGTACATCTTTATATCCAAATACCTCCTTGTTGTTAACGCAATCAACCCAGTAATCCAAATTCATGACGCACGAGCAGACGAAAAATAAAAAAAGTTCCGTTGCAGTCTGTAGAAACATGTCAAACAAAGTATAGAATCAATATTTAGGATGTTTTTAACATAAATCTTCACTAATGTTCCAACCGGAGAATTCCTTTGTCTTCAGAAATGCAATGGAACTCAAGCTAACTCTCACGTGAACGTGCCAGACCAACTCACACCAGCTCGTGGCACTCTTCCAGACCATGACTCAAAGAGCCCTTACGAGCCCCCACTTCACAGTAGAAGCATCAAACAAGGTTCTAAAGACTGCTGACATCTAGTGGAAGCCTTAGGAAGTGCAATTTGACCTCATAGACACTGTTTTCAATAAGCCAAGAGTTGAAAAACTACAAACCTCAGATTTCCCACTTTCTGGTTGAATTTTTCTCAGGTTTTCGCCTACCATATGAGTTCTGTTATGCTCACAGATATCATTCAAACAGTTTTAGAAACTTCAGTGTTTTCTATCCAAATCTACTAATAATATGCATATATTAGCAACTGGGACTGAGTAGCAGGCAGTTTACTCTGGGCATGCTTTTCATCCAAACGTGAAAATGCTGCCCCCTATCCCAAACAGGTTAAACATGCTGATAGAAATTAGGTAAATCTGATTTAAGTTTCCCTGCATTAAAGTCCCCGGCCACTAGGAGCGCTCCCCTGGAAGAGTGTTTTCCTGTTTGCTTGTGGCGTAATAGGTAGATAGTGTGTTCAACAGCTTATCATGAGATACTCTACCTCAGGCGAGAAAAACCCTGAGACTTCCTTAGATATTGTGCACCATCTACGGTTTACAAATATGCATAGGCCCCCACCCCGTGTTTTACCTGAGGCTGCTGTTCTGTCCTGCCGATAGAGTGTATAACCCGCCAGTTGTATGTTGTTAATGTCATCGCTAAGCCACAACTCGGTGAAACATAAGATATTACAGTTTTTAATGTCCCATTGGTAGGATATATGTGTTTTAATTTCGTCCTATTTATTTTCCAGCGATTGAACGTCAGCTAGCAGAACAGAAGGCAAGGGCAGATTAGCCACTCGTCGCCTGATCCTCACAAGGTATCCTGATCTCTTTCTGCGAAACCTACGTTTCCTTTTCCAGCGAGTCACGGGCATCTGGGCCTGGTTGGGTGTCCGTAGTATATCCCTCGCGTCCGACTCATTGAAGAAGAACTCCTCGTCCAATTTGGTATGAGTAATCCCAGTTCTGATGTCCAGAAACTCTTTTCGATCATAAGAGACGGTAGCAGCAACATTATGTACAAAACAAGTTACTAACAATGCAACAAAAACTAACAAAATAGCATGGTATGGGTAAGAGCCAATAAGACGGCAGCCCTACCCTCCGGCTCCATCTTTTTTCATGACCCTACCTCGGGCACTTCTGCTGTCATGGTCCCCCCCCTCCTCTAGGGCTTGTCTATACTCCCTCTTATTGTATATTGATGGCTTGCAATCTTGATGGATGAGTGTATGTGTGTATCATGTCTTCATATGTAATCTTTATAGTCCTTTTCAAGTCCCATTTGTTTACATTGCCATGGGAAAATACTTATGACCTAATACCTTAACATACCTAATGCCTATTAAGCATTGCCCAATGCCTGCAATTTCATGTTATGCCTTGAGCACATGGACAATGTTATTTGAGTTCCAGCTCCTTGCCAGACCTGGGTCAGTATGTAATACACTTTAGCCTTTTCACGAATGTCTCCTAAATGGATTTTTGATAGATTCATCACCCTCTTTGAGAATCCCGGCCCACTATGCAAGGTGATGTGCTCTGCGGGTTAATAAATAGGTTGCGTTCCTCGTCTTAATGGCGAGAACAAAATGTGCTCCGTAATCAATGGAAATGTAATAGAGTGACCGGGGCAGAGGGTCCTAACAGGCACATAATGCCCTCCTTTGATGTGATTTCAAAGCCTCTTTTTATCTCCATCCAATTAATCAGGATAATCAAGACGGTTAGATGCGTCAGGTGGATGCCTCGGAAAAGCACACATCACATGCAAGGGAACCAGTCTCTACACTCTTATGTGTACACCAGGCTGAACCTTTGAACCCACTGACATAGCCACAAAAGGTGAGCAAAGTCCCATATACAGATCACATTGTTTCAAACCCGACTCCAGGTTTTGTAGGGAAAACGTTTTGGGAGATATCAGAAATTTAGTTGAGAAAATCCGCATGAAGGTTAATATGGCTCAACGCTGCGTAAAGCCGAGCACAGGCCTGGTAAAATGAATATGGCGGATTAAAAATTGTGAAATCAGAGTGATTGCATAACAACGCAGTCCTGTACCTCAAGGCTAAGGGTAAAGTGGCACGCAGACTCTTAGGGCTGCCGAAGCTATTTGGTCTCGCTGAAATCCTTCGTATCGCTTTGCCTATATGATGATATAATTTTAGGAGTTTTTCTCTGCTGCCCCATGTATGGCAAATATATCGTCGTCCTTACAAAATCTTTCACCTAACCTACACAATAAAAGTCTATTAACTTCTCTATAAGGCTGAATCATCATAATACAACCACTTCACTGTTTTAGGTCTTCCAATAAGGGACTGCTCCATTGCTGGGGTGAAGACAAGGTGGTGTGTAGGGTGCACCTGGGTGTTGTGACCTTCATCAAGTCCTTTCTTCTCCTAACTCTGAGCCCCTAATTAGTATTTTTTAAGGCCCCAATTGCGTTTAGCCTGTTTTCACAATTTTCATACTTTCATTCAGATGGTAATTGTGGAAATTGTATAATGACACAGTCAGCTCTGGTGCCCCATTTGTGGCGTCTCGCTCAGATGTGTCGTGTTTGGTTAGTAATTCAGAAACTAAGTATATAGTTCATTTTAGGACAAAGTGGCCTTTCTTTCATCTTTCTTTCATTCCCAGGTGGTTATATATGGTTAGTATAGTTAGGGAGGTGTTGTCTATTTCTTTTTCTTTCCACAATGTGTCTCAATTCCTTTTTTCTTTCTTTGGTCATACCAATCTGCTGTGACTGATGTGATGAAGCCCGAGGAGGTGTGGTACTGTATGTGGCCAATATACCACAGCTAAGGGCTGTTCTTTACGCAAGAGTACCTGGACACAGCACTTACAGTGCCTTGCGAAAGTATTCGGCCCCCTTGAACTTTGCGCCCTTTTGCCACATTTCAGGCTTCAAACATAAAGATATAAAACTGTATTTTTTTGTGAAGAATCAACAACAAGTGGGACACAATCATGAAGTGGAACGACATTTATTGGATATTTCAAACTTTTTTAACAAATCAAAAACTGAAAAATTGGGCGTGCAAAATTATTCAGCCCCCTTAAGTTAATACTTTGTAGCGCCACCTTTTGCTGCGATTACAGCTGTAAGTCGCTTGGGGTATGTCTCTATCAGTTTTGCACATCGAGAGACTGACATTTTTTCCCATTCCTCCTTGCAAAACAGCTCGAGCTCAGTGAGGTTGGATGGAGAGCATTTGTGAACAGCAGTTTTCAGTTCTTTCCACAGATTCTCGATTTGATTCAGGTCTGGACTTTGACTTGGCCATTCTAACACCTGGATATGTTTATTTTTGAACCATTCCATTGTAGATTTTGCTTTATGTTTTGGATCATTGTCTTGTTGGAAGACAAATCTCCGTCCCAGTCTCAGGTCTTTTGCAGACTCCATCATGTTTTCTTCCAGAATGGTCCTGTATTTGGCTCCATCCATCTTCCCATCAATTTTAACCATCTTCCCTGTCCCTGCTGAAGAAAAGCAGGCCCAAACCATGATGCTGCCACCACCATGTTTGACAGTGGGGATGGTGTGTTCAGCTGTGTTGCTTTTACGCCAAACATAACGTTTTGCATTGTTGCCAAAAAGTTAAATTTTGGTTTCATCTGACCAGAGCACCTTCTTCCACATGTTTGGTGTGTCTCCCAGGTGGCTTGTGGCAAACTTTAAACGGCACTTTTTATGGATATCTTTAAGAAATGGCTTTCTTCTTGCCACTCTTCCATAAAGGCCAGATTTGTGCAATATACTACTGATTGTTGTCCTATGGACAGAGTCTCCCACCTCAGCTGTAGATCTCTGCAGTTCATCCAGAGTGATCATGGGCCTCTTGGCTGCATCTCTGATCAGTCTTCTCCTTGTATGAGCTGAAAGTTTAGAGGGACGGCCAGGTCTTGGTAGATTTGCAGTGGTCTGATACTCCTTCCATTTCAATATTATCGCTTGCACAGTGCTCCTTGGGATGTTTAAAGCTTGGGAAATCTTTTTGTATCCAAATCCGGCTTTAAACTTCTTCACAACAGTATCTCGGACCTGCCTGGTGTGTTCCTTGTTCTTCATGATGCTCTCTGCGCTTTTAACGGACCTCTGAGACTATCACAGTGCAGGTGCATTTATAAATGACTTGATTACACACAGGTGGATTGTATTTATCATCAATAGTCATTTAGGTCAACATTGGATCATTCATGGTTCCTCACTGAACTTCTGGAGAGAGTTTGCTGCACTGAAAGTAAAGGGGCTGAATAATTTTGCACGCCCAATTTTTCAGTTTTTGATTTGTTAAAAAAGTTTGAAATATCCAATAAATGTCGTTCCACTTCATGATTGTGTCCCACTTGTTGTTGATTCTTCACAAAAAAATCCAGTTTTATATCTTTATGTTTGAAGCCTGAAATGTGGCAAAAGGTCGCAAAGTCCAAGGGGGCCGAATGCTTTCGCAAGGCACTGTAGTTGTGGTATATTGGCCATATACCATAAACCCCAAAGGTGCCTATTGCTATTATAAACTGGTTACCAACGTAATTAGATCAGTAAAAATAAATGTTTTGTCATACCCATGGTATACAGTCTGATATACTACGGCTGTCAGCCAATCAGCATTCAGGGCTCGAACCACCCAGTTTATACTGTTTCAATAAGTACTGAGTAAACAATCGATGGAATCTAATTCTTTTGCTGGTCGTTTAGAATTCCAACCCGAGTTAAGCGTGCGTAAATGGAACATGATTCCAAATGTATACACTTGCAAAAGCATCTACCTTAAGTTTTCTAATAGAAATAACAGCATTCTCCATGCACTGTAATTTATACATTGATGAGCTATTTATAACAGCTAGGTAAATTAGTAATCTATCTTGGAGAAGGGGATTGTAAGTACACATAACAATTGTTTTAGATGATTTTCCCTTATGATCCCAGGAGACGAATGTGAAGCCAGTCATATGGAAACAAACTGAAAATCAAACCAACATGACTTTCCACTGTGAAGTAGGCTATAAAAACCTGTGCCGTTTTTCCGAATTCTTATTGCGTACCCTCATCATTTCCGTGGATGAAATGTGGAGACCCAAGCTATAGGTTTCTGTAGGGCTGAATCTGCTGAGGTGATGAAATGTGGAGACCCAAGCTATAGGTTTCTGTAGGGTTGAACCTGCTGAGGTGATGAAATGTGGAGACCCAAGCTATAGGTTTCTGTAGGGTTGAATCTGCTGAGTTGATGAAATCTGGAGACCCAAGCTATAGGTTTCTGTAGGGCTGAATCTGCTGAGGTGATGAAATCTGGAGACCCAAGCTATAGGTTTCTGTAGGGTTGAACCTACTGAGGTGATGAAATCTGGACACCCAAGCTATAGGTTTCTGTAGGGTTGAATCTGCTGAGTTGATGAAATGTGGAGACCCAAGCTATAGGTTTCTGTAGGGCTGAATCTGCTGAGGTGATGAAATGTGGAGACCCAAGCTATAGGTTTCTGTAGGGCTGAATCTGCTGAGGTGATGAAATGTGGAGACCCAAGCTATAGGTTTCTGTAGGGTTGAACCTTCTGAGTTGATGAAATGTGGAGACCCAAGCTATAGGTTTCTGTAGGGTTGAACCTTCTGAGTTGATGAAATGTGGAGACCCAAGCTATAGGTTTCTGTAGGGTTGAACCTTCTGAGTTGATGAAATGTGGAGACCCAAGCTATAGGTTTCTGTAGGGTTGAACCTTCTGAGTTGATGAAATGTGGAGACCCAAGCTATAGGTTTCTGTAGGGTTGAACCTTCTGAGTTGATGAAATGTGGAGACCCAAGCTATAGGTTTCTGTAGGGCTGAACCTGCTGAGGTGATGAAATGTGGAGACCCAAGCTATAGGTTTCTGTAGGGTTGAACCTGCTGAGGTGATGAAATGTGGAGACCCAAGCTATAGGTTTCTGTAGGGCTGAACCTGCTGAGGTGATGAAATGTGGAGACCCAAGCTATAGGTTTCTGTAGGGTTGATGTACATGCTTTAGAATGTTTTGATTATATGCCTTGGCTTTCCTATGTTTTATTTTACAATTTGTATCATGTTAAATATTAGCCCCTATTGGGAGCCATTGTCAGTAATACGTTTAGAACTGTCACTTTAGTGTTAGTTTCCTTACATTTTTAGCTTACGTTTTGAAACATTCCCTTTGGTTTACTTTTCTTTCCTCTGTCACGTAGTTGTTGCTGAGGGTCGCTAGCATTAGTGGATCATGTTAGTGTAACGTTGTGTAATAATTTGAATCATTATGGAACTCAGACCATGTAGCAGGTTAAACGTGGAGCCTGGAGCACGGTTCACCATGACTGGGCCGTTGTCATACAGTTCCATGATTAGTGAGGATTACGGTAGATTTATAGGACTATTATTCAACCTCTATTGTACACTTTTTTTCTACTTTCCAATATTTCATGGTTGAACAATTGATTATGGCAACATTCAGGATGAATCAAACCACTATTTTTGATTGACCAATGTATTTTGTGCCTAAAGGATCTCCAAATCTTTTAAAAAATGTATTATTCATAAATACTTTCCTAACCCTAAATAATATACAAGATCAGAGTATTTTTTTAAATCCACCAATTGGTGCTGAAAAGAAGACGAATATGTTTGTATTTACATGTCTTTCTTTCATTGATCCCTAATATTCTGAACCTCTCTCCATATATTCCAGTGAGTCTGTCAAGAATATTCCAATTAAAGGTACACCAAATTTAAAGGGATGGCTTTAGATGAATGTACTGAAAACCCAATTGAATGAAAACTACACGAAAAGATCTGTTGGCCAGCAAGTGGGATGTTTTTTTAGCGGATTAATGTCATTTATTCAGTATGCACAAGGGAACCACACCTGCAAAGTCCGTTCAGGTAAGTCTGAATATCAACTACTGAGAAGGAAAGGTGTGCGTAGGAAAGGCATAAAAAATGCCTGAATCAAATCAAAGGACCTTTTTCTGCATCCAATAGCTGGTCAAAGGTTCAGTGACAGCATCCAATAGCTGGTCAAAGGTTCAGTGACAGCATCCAATAGCTGGTCATGGGTTCATAGGTCGGTCGGATGGTCAGTCAGTCAGGCAGGCGTCAATCTAATCTCTTAGTCGACAGTTAGTGGACTCGTTACCTGCCATATAGGGTGATGGCGCACTTCTCCTCTCCCAGTGGCTGTAATCAGTTTGGACAATGTGAGTGGGCCCTGGAGGAGCAACCGCTGCGTGCCAGCCAGAGTCAGCCAGAGCCACTGACACATCCTGAGTCATCATGTCGGGGCGAGGGGACACAGGCACAGGGTAAAGGGGGCGTGTTGTTGTGTAACAGGGGCCTCCCCACACTCCCACTGCGGGGGCTCCCAGCCCTGTCGCCTCCAGCTTCACTGCCCGATAGTGACGAGCCGCCCGACTGTCACTCCAAACTTCCCTGTGTCCTGTGGAGTTGTTCCTTGGTCGTGACAGCTCATGACAGCCCCGGGATTCAACCAGCGCCTCCTCAACTGTCACCTGAGAGACTTGGTTCAGCAGCACAAGATGCCCCCGAGGCCTGGGAGTACTTATACTTATTATACTTATCATCTATAGTGTACAGTGCATTCAGAAAGTATTTAGACCCCTTGACTTTTCCACATTTTTTTTAACATTAAAGCCTTATTCTAAAATCGATTAAAATGTTTTTATTGTCTCATCAATCTGCACACAATACCCCTATTTTAAATACATTTGCAAACATTTCTAAAAACCTGTTTTCGCTTTGTCATTATGGGGTATTGTGTGTAGTTTGATGAGGATTTTTTGTATTTACTCCATTTAGAATAAGGCTGTAATGTAACAAAATGTGGAAAAAGTCATGGGGTCTGAATCATTTCCAATGCACTGTACACCCTGGTTGAAGGACTGCGTGCACTGTGCATTACAGAGTCCAACAGAGTACTTAGACTGTGTACCAAGCTCTGCACGGTCATTTACAGAGCAGTTCTACAGTTATCCGTAGCCTACAGTATACCATCCTGGGTGAAGAACTCTGAAGAGTAGTACCCAGGACACAAAGGATATACAATATAAATATTTCCATAAGTAGTTATGTTGGCGCAACACAGCCATTTCCATTCGACCTTGGTTGAGGAACTGTGGAAGTGAACATTGACATGGGGGGAAAACCTTGAAACCCTCGACTAGGCTGAACACCAACATCAGCAGACTAGACATAAGGCATTCTGCATGAGCTACTGCTTGGCGGTCTAATGATGCATGTGGATTGCCTGGCCAGGAGGGAGTTTGTCGTCCAGACGTAAGGTAACAACAGCAGCTTTGACTAGGGGCTATGCTGAATTATGAATACAGCAATGAGTTAATACATCTAATGTTGCAAAGGAGAAGTAAAGAATAATTTACATAACCACGACAGCAGTACAATTTTCTTGAAAAGACCAATCGAGGTCGCACCCAAGGTTATTGACAACAGAACCTGTTGATCAGTTGGTGAAGTAATCCCACCTTCATCCCTTGGTTTTACAGTCCTTCTCAAGGTTGACAACAGGGAGCATATCAATGGAGTGAGGGAAACGGTGTGAGATGGGTGGAGCTGCAGGGAGCGACCTGTGACATGTGGTGCCCGGTGTGACAAAGCGTGAGGATTAGAAGACAATGAGAGATTAGGACTGGCTGGCGGATGGTTGACACAACAGCCCTGGCTGATTGAGCCGTTACATTCAGTACATTTAGTGAATGAAACATAGAACATTACGTGAAAATATTGCCATTCACTTGATAAATTCTAGTGTCGATCAATCTCATTATTCATTTTTGTTAAACAGTTTAGTTCCTACAGATGTGGTCAAATATATTGGCATATTTGCACGATTCACTATTTCTTCCTAAATTAATTGAAATTGAAAACTTTTGTTGTTCACCTGTATTTGTTTGATTTACAACCACACAGGGCCCCACAAAAATTATAATCTTAACTGAAATTGAGATTTATTCACTTCAAACCAAATTAAGTTATCGCACCTGGGGTAAGTGGCAGGTGCCTACAGTGTAGAAATATCAATTCAACACGTTTTGAAAAGAGACAACAGAACATTCTGCTCCATTAAAGCCTCTCCATCTCCCCTATAGGACAAGGTGAAGAAAGATAGAGATGGAAAACTCATTGGAAAATAACACAAGATCTCAGGATAGAGAGATAAATGCTTTAACGCACAGTAGATGGAACTAAAAATAGCTAAGTGTCGTCAGGAGGTTAAAGTTATGGCTTCTCATTTCGGGGATGCAGAGCCAAAGCCCAGGACAGCTTTCCCTTTCCAAGAGGCAATGTATCATTCGTAATGGTTGTCTTTTTTTGGCAGCGTGGCGGGTAAGGCTTTAAACTGATTTGCCTTCAGAGAGACAGATTAGTTAACCACACAGGTTGGTGTGACAATAAAACCACATCCCTTGAATTTAAATCAAACGGCAAAGTAATTACTTTCAAACAATTGGACATTGTTTTCCATTTGCAGCGTCATTGTTATCTAAGACCGGGTTGCAAGGCTCTCGCATGCAACGGGTCTGCTGCCCGTGGAAACACATCCCCCTTGACAACCATGTTATATTACACGTGTGTGGGACAGGATGTGTGTGGGACAGGATGTGTGTGGGACAGGATGTGTGTGGGACAGGATGTGTGTGGGAGAGGATGTGTGTGGGACAGGATGTGTGTGGGAGAGGATGTGTGTGGGAAAGGATGTGTGTGGGATGGAGGTTGGCTGCACTTTTGATAGTCGGTTAAAGGTTGATTTTTTAACCTGAACAATACTTCACCTGAAATGTGTCAGGGTGCATGGCAGATCACTGGTTCGGTGGGTTTATAAGTTCGGCCAGCTCAGCAAGTGTCCACGGGATGAGTCATTTCTTAGGAACTGCTGTGAAGTGTTAAAAAAAACGTATTCCATCATCTCAAGTGGTTTTAAGTGTCTCTCTCAATAAGTGCAAGATCACTAAAATCGGTTTATCATCTCCTAGCAACCCTTTTAAGAGAACTGTGCCAATCGTCGAATCATATGTCATTATTTCATTATGACATTGACTTCTAGAGTTGGGCTCTCTGCTTAATTTGGGACTCTCCCTCTGGTATTTATTTGTCTTGGACCAATCCTGTCACAGCCTGTTCAGTTGGCCTGGTAATAGTATAATAAATGATAATACAAACCTTGTACACCTACCAGTAACATGATCAAAAACAATGCCCCTAACTGATCTGTATTCAAAAAGAATGAGCATTCATATTGAGAGCAAGTGCATCTCCTCCAAACCCCATGGCTCTCGATCTTATTTAAATATCATAAAAAATGTAAAGTGCTAATTAGAAGCAACTGTCCGTAGTGGTCTATACTCGCCAAACCCCAGAGAGACTGACTCGTTATGAATAATTCAAGGCCTCTCTCTCCCACAAGACATCAATACTGAGCCAATCTCACTACCACTACTGCTGTGCATTCATAACTCCCTTGCATTCTCCCAGAGCCTCTCAACATTAATCAGATGGGCTGTTTTAAGAATATACAATTGTAGTGAATTGGCATTCTCGACCTTCACCTATCTGACCGGGTTTACTATCTCAATTGACTAACTAACTCAACTGAATAACTCAACTAACTCAACTGACTCAACTAAGTAACTCAAATAGCCCAACTTAGTAACTCAACTAACTCAACTCAACTGACTAACTCAACTGACTCAACTAAGTAACAACTAACTCAACTGACTAACTCAACTGACTCAACTAAGTAACAACTAATTCAACTGACTAACTCAACTGACTCAACTAAGTAACAACTAACTCAACTGACTAACTCAACTGACTCAACTAAGTAACAACTAACTCAACTGACTAACTCAACTGACTCAACTAAGTAATTCAAATAGCTCAACTTAGTAACTCAACTAACTCAACTCAACTGACTAACTCAACTGACTCAACTAAGTAACTCAAATAACTAAATTGACTAACTAACTGAAGAAACTGCCTATATTTAGTCTGTTCCATCCCACTGACTCTCTACCCCTGTCTCTTCTCTGTCCTAGGTTACGGCCATGCTGCCCCCAGCACAGACGGGGGGAAGGTGTTCTGTATGCTCTACGCCCTGCTGGGCATCCCTCTCACCCTGGTCATGTTCCAGAGCCTGGGCGAGCGCATCAACACCTTGGTGCGCTATCTGCTGCACCGCCTGAAGAACTGCCTTGGCATGCGGCGCACCGAGGTCTCCATGGTGAACATGGTGGCCATTGGCTTCATCTCCTGCATGAGCACGCTGTGCGTGGGTGCGCTCTCCTTCTCCCACTTTGAGGGTTGGAGCTTTTTCCACGCCTACTACTATTGCTTCATCACGCTCACCACCATCGGCTTCGGAGACTACGTGGCGCTGCAGAAGGACCAGGCTCTGCAGACAAACCCCAAGTACGTGGCCTTCTGCTTCATGTACATCCTCACCGGCCTGACTGTGATTGGCGCCTTCCTCAACCTGGTTGTGCTGCGCTTCATGACCATGAACGCGGAGGATGAGAAGCGGGATGCCGAGCAGCGCGCCCTCCTCTCCCAGAATGGCCAGGCAGGAGGGCACAACCACCCGGGCTGCGCCCCCGACCCACCTTCCTCCTCCTCGGCCGCCTCAGGGTGCAGTGGGGGAGCTGGAGGAACGGGAGGACCAGGAGGGGGCGGAAACAGTGGTGTTGGGGGAGCGGGGCGGGGGCTGCGTAACGTGTATGCGGAGGTGCTCCACTTCCAGTCCATGTGCTCCTGCCTGTGGTACAAGAGCAGGGAGAAGCTGCAGTACTCCATCCCCATGATCATCCCCAGGGACCTGTCCACCTCTGACACCTACATGGAGCAGGGGGAGGCCTTTTCCTCTGACGCCCTCCACCCCCTTCACTCCAACGGCTGCGTCTACAGCATGCACCACCCCCATTCCGCCATCAGTTCTGTGTCCACGGGCCTGCACAGCCTCACCCCGTACAGACTAGGACACAGCAAGCGACGCAGCTCCATCTAGAGGTCTGGAGGACTCAATGCTTAAAAGAACCAACCCACACCTTTTGTCTGCCGCATGGAAGGACCCTAATACTGTGGGACTATTTTCGATGGACTAAACCAAGATCTAAATCAGGGGTGCTCAACTTACAGTCCTCAGGGGATCCCTGTCCTGGGGTGATGTGTTTTTGCCTGGCACTTTTAAATGATCGATTAATGCCACTGATTTTCCAAAAACAAGAATAGGCCTCGAAGACCGAAGTTTTGCACCTGTGAACTATGTCCCTGCTATATTTTCAGCATCCCTTCACCGTTTGCCGTATTTAAGGTTGAAGTTATTGCTCTTCACCATGTGCAGATTTTTTGAACGATAAGATGACACGTTACACTGTGAGAGACAAGTATTTTTATGCGAAATAGAGGGATTATGTATTTTAAGAAACTGTGCATCATGATAAGCCACATGACTTAACAAAACCTGATTTTAAGTGTGGTGAGTGAAGTTTGTCTCTTTTTCACAAAGAAGAAAGGGACGTATTAAAGTATTACTCCCAATAATCATCCATTAAATAAATGTAAATATATTTGTAATATGGATACTGTATTTAAGCAATGTACTTACTAGGGAAGAACCAATTGTATTAGTGAAAGTGTTCTAAAAACTAAATTGGCTCAAGCCAAACTTTTGATTTGCTTTAGTTTCTTACTGTATTTATCTCTCAAACCACAAACCAATCATACATTGTGCTACGTTTTGTCATTTTCTTTTTAATGCTTTTTTCTTTGTGTGTGTATAATTGTTTTACTGTATGTTTGCTATTCATCTGTTTTATGTTTTCATAATAGGGTTTTACTCAGATCATGTGGGCTCACTTTGTGCATAGTAGACAGTCTAATCTTGTTCACTGCTGCACTTTATAACATTATTGTATGCTTTAGGGCGCTGGATACCAGTGCATTACATGGAATTGAAGATCCTAATTTATGCTAACTCACCTGATGTTTTGGTACCTAAATAATATATTCCTATGGATGTCATGCTCTTCAATGTTGTCAGAGGGAGATTTGAAATGGCTTAGTTTGGCTCATAGCCCAGCAGGCAAAAGTGGGTACAGTTACAGTGCCTTTAGAATGTATTCATACCCCATGACTTATTCCACATTTAGTTACGTTACAGCCTGAATTTGGTATAGATTAACAAAACAAAAAACAGACATGTATCACCTATACACACAATACCCCATAATAACAACGTGAAAACGTGTTTTTATACATTTTTGCAAATGTATTGAAAGGGAAATACAGGAATATCTCATTTACATAAGTATTGATACACCTTTGCTATGACACTCCAAACTGAGCTCAGGTGCATCCAATTTTCTTTGATCATCCTTGAGATGTCGCTACAACTTGATTGGAGTCCACCTGTGGCCAACTGAATTGTTTGGACATTATTTAGAAAGAAAAACACCTGTCTGTAAGGTCCCACAGTTGACAGTGCATGTCAGAGCGGAAACTATACCATGAAGTCCAATGAACTGTCCACAGATCTTTGAGATATAATTGTGATGATATGTCTGGGGAAGGGTATAAAACCATTTCTAGAGTGTTGAACGTTTTCAAGAGCACAGTGGTCTGCATCATTGGGAAATTGAAAAAAATATGGAAGTACCCAGACTCTGCCTAGGGCTGTCCGTCAGACCAAACTGAGCAACCGGTCAAGGGAGGGGAGGTGACCAAGAACCCAATGACCACTCTGACAGGACTACAGAGTTCCCTGTCTGAGATGGGAGAACCTGCCAGAAAAACAACAGACTCTACATTACTTCACCAATCTGGGATTTATTGAAGAGTGGCCAGAAGGAAGCCACTCCTGAGAAAAAGACAACAGCACGCCTGGAATTTGCTAAATAACATGTGAAAGAGTCTGAGATCTCTTTGGCCTGAATGCAAAGCGCTGTCTTTAGAAAACCAGGCACAGCTCATCACCCGTCTTACACCATCCCTACCGTGAAGCATGGTGGTGACTGTATCATGCTATGGGGATGATTTTCAGCTGGCAGGGACTGGGAGACTGGTAAGGATAGAGAAAACAATTAATTGAGCCAAATACAGGCAAATCCTTGATGTGAACCTGATTCAGATTGCAAACAACCTCAGACTGGAGCGAAGATTTACGTTCCAACAGGACAATGACCCCAAGCATACAGTTAAAGCAACACTGGAATGGCTTCAGAACAAGAATGTGAAAGTCCTTGAATGGCCCAGCCAAAGCCCAGACTTGAATCCCATTGAAAATCTGTGGAAAGATTTGAAGATTATTTTTCACCGCCACTCCCCATCTACCTTAACAGAGCTTGAGAAAATCTGCAAGGATTGGAGAAAATCCCCAAATACAGATGGGTATCAGCTTTGCACAAGACAACTCAAAGCTGTAATTGCTGCCAAAGATGCTTCTACAAAGTATTGCCACAGGGGTGTGAATACTTATGTAAATTATATATTTCTGTATTTCATTTTTAATTAAAAAATGTTTAAATCTAAAAACATGTTTTCATCTTTTCATTATGTAGATTGCTGAGGAAAAACAATAATTTAATCAATTTTGAATTCAGGGTGTAACACAACAAAATGTGGAATAAGTCAAGGGGTATGAATACTTTCTGAAGGCGCTGTATGTCTTTGTTTGGGTTGGTTGAAAAGAGATTTTTCAATGCCTTTTGGCTGTAACTGGCTGTAACTGGCTGTAATCTGGTTATTTTACTATATAACAACCAAAATATGACTTCTTGATGACATCAAGAAAAAGGGTGTCTTTAACTGCTTGTAATCGGTTTATTTGTTGACTCCTCAACTAGAAAACAAATGTATAACCAGAAAACAGCATCTTCATGATGTCAGAAGGCACATCTTCTTAGGGATAAAATGACATACCAAATATAACTGCCTGTAGCTCAGGCCCTGAAGCAAGGATATGCATATTCTTGGTACCATTTGAAAGGAAACTTTGAAGTTTGTGGAAATGTGAATTAAATGTAGGAGAATATAACACAATAGATCTGGTTGAAGAAAATACAAAGAAAAAAAACAACCGTTTTTTTCCACCACCATCTTTGAAATGCAAGAGAAAGGTCCCACTAGTTGCAATTCCGATGGTGTCCACAAGATGGCAGCGTTGTATGTGCAAAGTTTCCGAAGGATATCTTGAAGTATGAGCGAACTACATGACATTTAGTGTGAAGTCACCCAGGTACATTTGGGCAAGTCGTGAAGGAGACATTTGCATTCATATGACATTTTTCTGCAAGAATATCGTACAATCTGTAAACTTGTACTTTGATTTAGCTTTTCCAGTATTAGTAGCATGTTATAAGTTCAAAATGTGCAAAACAACCAGTTTTCATAACTTCATAACTCTGAATATTCTGATCATTTTTGTCCAAAAGGAAAAGGCATGCTGTCTCACAAGGTTAATAGCTACATTTTCCAACAGATACATGGTTTCTGGATACTCCCATAAAGCCCAGCTCATTGGCTATCTAGCTGGATTTGTTTGACCCCGATTGGTGCTTATTTGGCAAATTTAGTCGTTCAAGTGAAGACCGCCCACTTCTTCAGCGTGCCATGAAGGTTTCGCTGTCTGACCAAATATGTGTGAAGTCTGGTTACGTTCTAGGATCTCTGGTGAATACATACGAACGTGATTTGACTGGCTGAAACAATGTTTAGGGTTAGAGTTTCACAGATTCCTTTCTTTGCAAATTGAACGAGTGGAAAAACAAAATTGATCGTGCGTGCTATATGGACCTTTTTAGGATATGAAAAAAGATTTTATCTAACAAAACAACACTTCATGTTATCTCTGGCACCCTTTGGATGATAAATCAGAGCAAGATTTCAGAATGTAAGTACACATTTCACCTTCAGAGGTGAATTTATCAAAACTATCGCAGTGAAAAAGTGTTTTGTTGTCAGGAGCTCTCCTCAAACAATAACATGGTATTTTTTTTGCAGTAAGAGCTACTGTAAATTGGACAGTGCAGTTATATTAACAAGAATTTACGCTTTCAGCCGATATAAGACACTTATATGTACCGACATTTGTTGTTTCTATAAAATCTGCAATAGTGACACAAGGCGCTGCATGATTTACAACTGTCCGGGATGGGACGGGACGCCGATCCCTAAGAATGTTTTAATTCAAATCCATCTGAAGTGATTCAATCAAAAAAGGTTTCAATGAACCTTAGTGAAATGCTTTTAAAATCCTTCAAAAATATAAGTAGCATCTCATGATGTTTTAAACAACGTCTCATTGTTTGACCTCTTCAGCATAATTCAGTAAATCACATATTTGTGATCCAGATATCACCACAGACACTTTTAAGACTGTCCTATTTCTTTATGAGTTGGATTTTTTTTTTTTATCATTCTACCACTGATTCGTCTAATCTTCTTAATAAAGTTTATTAATTGGAAATTGACTACAATTTTTTGTTGTTGTCATTTTTATTTATTTGCATCATGATTCGGTGGTACTGGTTACCCACGTTGAAAGTCAAAATCTCAGTTCATCACATTATTTCTTAACTGCTTGGTGAAACAAAACGGAGACCCACATTGCCTCAAATAGAGCCAGTCATAGACATCTCCTTCACACCTTGAGATCAGCAGAAGGTCACAACCATAGGTGCTGCTGCATCAGGAAGATGGTCCATCCCTCCTATGACTACAGCATCTGCCGTCCAACACCTTCCACACGCCTGCACACCCGTTGATACCGCCCCCAGACGAATAGCAGTAGGATCTTCAAACAAAGTTGTCAGCTGAGTATACAAGTCTATTCTCTGCACGTTTGCAGACACTCCAGTTTGTCCAGAAGTAGTGTAATAATGGTCATTTTTAACAGCTTAGCTAAACAACAAGCTAACTTATAAACTCTGAACAACAACAACCATTTTAAAAACAATTGCATTGAGGATTTTACATACTGTAGTTTGTATCACAATCCTACATTAGAAACTAGTTACACTTTACTTAGGGTGTACATTTATAATGTATTGTTACTTGTTTTAAGAATGTACTGTATGAGTCCCTTAGAATGTATTATAAATCAGTTTATATACTATTTTCTAGGTGTATTATAAGCAGTTCATAGATACTTATGACTTATAAATCTAATGCATTATAACAGAATCAGCATGTTTCTTCAGTAAAGTTTTACAAACCTTTTTCGATAACTTTTTCATAATGTTACGGAAATAAGGCAGGGCAAATAAAAGTTTAGGCATCTCCTCCTTAACTGGCCAAGCCCACGCCATGACACATTTTACGTAAGCCCATGTCAAAGCGCTGACAAAGTCCCACCTTGATTCGAGTGATTCTCCTCTCCTCTCCCCTCGTCCTCTTTTCCGCTCCATTTCCTGTTCGACCTGCCTATGCTGCGACAAGCTTGGCTCCTCCTAATGCGTCTTATGCCATTACCTTGCATCCTTCACTCACTGTTGTCCCGGACCATCGCTCGGTCCCTGTTGCTGTTTGACTTCCTCTCAGTAATCATCAAGGTTGGTTGTTTGACCTCTCTGTCTTTGGCTCACCTCTCACCACCTCACAACCACAGGGTTGTCATTTTCTTGGAAGAAGGAGGAAATTAATTCTGAAATTCTTCCTTTCATCATTCTCCATTGCTTAAGGATGGAGAAAGTAGCTCTGGACAAAGAAAAAGTTAATAAAATCATCACAAAATCGTTATAAGAGGGGACGTTCAAGATTCTTCAAGTTGATGTAAAAACATGCACATATCACTCACATTGATTTTTAGCTATTGGTGGCTAAAGTTATCTGAAGTTTGTAGTGGCTGTTTAGAGAAAAGTGAACCATGGATTACAGTTTCCCCTGGTCCATAGACTACTTTCAGGGTTAAAAACCATCTAACATCAAGTTGTAAAATATTTTTGTAAAATCCTTAACTTCCCTTTTAAGCAACAAGTAACAGCAGACAACAGTACCAAAATGCATTTTAGTCTTGGTCCATAATAGTCTCTACTAGTCTAATTTGTGCATAGCTCTTGTCAATAATGGATATAGTCGGATTGTACTGTAGCTAAGTACATTCTTTGCTCATTTTAAGTCTGTTCATAGCTTTCAACTCTCCTATTTCAAATGTGCTGGTTATTTTACAATGCCATTAACCATTTGCATTCCTAGAACTGCCAGAAATCCTTATTTGACAGAAAGCACATATCCAAGGCCACACAGGTTAAATTCCAACTGGAAATGAAAATGTTCGATGGATGTGATAGTTGTTGATCCAATGGGAGCTGGTCAGAGTGCTAGCAGTTGTTTCAAGCAGCTACAGAGAAACCAGCTGGAAAGCATACTATTTTCACTCTTATTTGATAAGAACAATCTGAAATCATACCATCAATGAGACATGGCCATAATTGTTATGGTGAGTGAATGAGGACCCAAAAGCGAACTAACTTAAACAGAGCTTCTTTAATAACCAAACATAGGTAGGCTCAGATAGACCGGCAGATTCCGACAGGACAGGACAAGGTTACAGCAAACATGACGATAGTCTGGCTCAGGCATGAAACACAACAAACAAGAATCCGACAAGGACAGGAACAGAAACAGAGAGAGATATAGGGACCTAATCAGAGGGAAAAAGGGAACAGGTGGGAAACGGGGTGAATGGGTAGTTAGAGGAGACAAGGAACAGCTGGGGGAAAGCGGGGGAGAAAAGGTAACCTAACAATGACCAGCAGAGGGAGACAGGGTGAAGGGAAAGGACAGAGACAAGACACAACATGACAGTACATGACAGTACCCCCCCACTCACCGAGCGCCTCCTGGCGCACTCGAGGAGGAAACCTGGCGGCAACGGAGGAAATCCTCGATCAGCGCACGGTCCAGCACGTCCCGAGAGGGAACCCAACTCCTCTCCTCAGGACCGTACCCCTCCCAATCTACGAGGTACTGGTGACCACGGCCCCGAGGACGCATGTCCAAAATTCTACGGACCCTGTAGATGGGTGCGCCCTCGACAAGGATGGGGGGGGGGGGGGGAAGACGAGCGGGGGCGCGAAGGACGGGCTTGATGCAGGAGACATGGAAGCCCGGGTGGACGCGACGAAGGTATCGCGGAAGAAGAAGTCGAACTGCGACAGGATTAATGACCCGAGAAATACGGAACGGACCAATGAACCGCGGGGTCAACTTGCGAGAAGCCGTCTTAAGGGGAAGGTTCTGAGTGGAGAGCCAAACTCTCTGACCGCGACAATATCTAGGACTCTTAGTTCTACGTTTATTAGCAGCCCTCACAGTCTGCGTCCTATAACGGCAAAGTGCAGACCTGACCCTCTTCCAGGTGCGCTCGCAACGTTGGACAAAAGCCTGAGCGGAGGGGACGCTGGACTCGGCGAACTGAGATGAGAACAGCGGAGGCTGGTACCCGAGGCTACTCTGAAAAGGAGATAGCCCGGTCGCAGACGAAGGAAGCGAGTTGTGGGCGTATTCTGCCCAGGGGAGCTGTTCTGACCAAGAAGCAGGGTTACGAAAAGAAAGACTGCGTAAGATGCGACCAATAGTCTGATTGGCCCGTTCTGCTTGACCGTTAGACTGGGGGTGAAAGCCGGAAGAGAGACTGACGGAAGCCCCAATCAAACGGCAAAACTCCCTCCAAAATTGAGACGTGAATTGCGGACCTCTGTCCGAAACGACGTCTGACGGAAGGCCATGAATTCTGAAAACATTCTCGATGATGATTTGTGCCGTCTCTTTAGCAGAAGGAAGCTTAGCAAGGGGAATGAAATGAGCCGCCTTAGAGAACCTATCGACAACCGTAAGAATAACAGTCTTCCCCGCTGACGAAGGTAGTCCGGTGACAAAATCTAAGGCGATGTGAGACCACGGTCGAGAGGGAATAGGAAGCGGCCTGAGACGGCCGGCAGGAGGAGAGTTACCGGACTTAGTCTGCGCGCAGACCGAACAAGCAGCCACGAAACGACGCGTGTCATGCTCCCGGGTGGGCCACCAAAAACGCTGGCGAATGGAAGCAAGCGTACCCCGAACGCCAGGGTGGCCGGCTAACTTGGCAGAGTGAGCCCACTGAAGAACGGCCAGACGAGTAGGAACGGGAACGAAAAGAAGGTTCCTAGGACAAGCGCGCGGCGACGGAGTGTGAGTGAGCGCTTGTTTTACCTGCCTCTCAATTCCCCAGACAGTCAACCCGACAACACGCCCCTCAGGGAGAATCCCCTCGGGGTCAGTGGAGGCTACTGAAGAACTGAAGAGACGAGACAAAGCATCAGGCTTGGTGTTCTTAGAGCCCGGACGATAAGAAATCACGAACTCGAAACGAGCGAAAAACAGCGCCCAACGCGCCTGACGCGCATTAAGTCGTTTGGCAGAACGGATGTACTCAAGGTTCCTATGGTCAGTCCAAACGACAAAAGGAACGGTCGCCCCCTCCAACCACTGTCGCCATTCGCCTAGGGCTAACCGGATGGCGAGCAGTTCGCGGTTACCCACATCATAGTTACGTTCCGACGGCGACAGGCGATGAGAAAAATACGCGCATGGGTGGACCTTGTCGTCAGAGAGGGAGCGCTGAGAAAGGATGGCTCCCACGCCCACCTCTGACGCGTCAACCTCGACAACGAACTGTCTAGAGACGTCAGGTGTAACAAGGATAGGAGCGGATGTAAAACGATTCTTGAGGAGATCAAAAGCTCCCTGGGCGGAAACGGACCACTTAAAGCACGTCTTGACAGAAGTAAGGGCTGTGAGAGGAGCTGCCACCTGACCGAAATTACGGATGAAACGACGATAGAAGTTCGCGAAGCCGAGAAAGCGCTGCAGCTCGACGCGTGACTTAGGGACGGGCCAATCAATGACAGCTTGGACCTTAGCGGGATCCATCTTAATGCCTTCAGCGGAAATAACAGAACCGAGAAATGTGACGGAGGAGGCATGAAAAGTGCACTTCTCAGCCTTCACAAAAAGAAAATTCTCTAAAAGGCGCTGGAGGACACGTCGAACGTGCTGAACATGAATCTGGAGTGACGGTGAAAAAATCAGGATATCGTCAAGGTAAACGAAAACAAAGATGTTCAGCATGTCTCTCAGGACATCATTGACTAATGCCTGAAAGACAGCTGGAGCGTTAGCGAGGCCGAAAGGAAGAACCCGGTATTCAAAGTGCCCTAACGGAGTGTTAAACGCCGTCTTCCACTCGTCCCCCTCCCTGATGCGCACGAGATGGTAAGCGTTACGAAGGTCCAACTTAGTGAAAAACCTGGCTCCCTGCAGGATCTCGAAGGCTGAAGACATAAGAGGAAGCGGATAACGATTCTTCACTGTTATGTCATTCAGCCCTCGATAATCTATGCAGGGGCGCAGAGACCCGTCCTTCTTCTTGACAAAAAAAAACCCCGCTCCGGCGGGAGAGGAGGAGGGGACTATGGTACCGGCGTCAAGAGCTACAGACAAATAATCTTCGAGAGCCTTACGTTCGGGAGCCGACAGAGAGTATAGTCTACCCCGGGGGGGGGGGTGGTTCCCGGAAGGAGATCAATACTACAATCATACGACCGGTGTGGAGGAAGAGAGGTGGCCCTGGACCGACTGAACACCGTGCGCAGATCGTGATACTCCTCCGGCACCCCTGTCAAATCACCAGGCTCCTCCTGTGAAGAAGAGACAGAGGAAACAGGAGGGATAGCAGACATTAAACATTTCACATGACAAGAGACGTTCCAGGAGAGGATAGAATTACTAGACCAATTAATGGAAGGATTATGACAAACTAGCCAGGGATGGCCCAAAACAACAGGTGTAAAAGGTGAACGAAAAATTAAAAAAGAAATGGTTTCACTATGATTACCAGAAACAGTGAGGGTTAAAGGTAGCGTCTCACGCTGAATCCTGGGGAGAGGACTACCATCCAGGGCGAACAAGGCCGTGGGCTCCTTTAACTGTCTGAGAGGAATGTCATGTTCCCGAGCCCAGGTCTCGTCCATAAAACAGCCCTCCGCCCCAGAGTCTATTAAGGCACTGCAGGAAGCTGACGAACCGGTCCAGCGTAGATGGACCGACAAGGTAGTGCAGGATCTTGAAGGAGAGACAGGAGTAGTAGCGCTCACCAGTAGCCCTCCGCTTACTGACGAGCTCTGGCCTTTTACTGGACATGAAGTGACAAAATGACCAGCGGAACCGCAATAGAGACAGAGGCGGTTGGTGATTCTCCGTTCCCTCTCCTTAGTCGAGATGCGGATACCTCCCAGCTGCATGGGCTCAGCACCCGAGCCGGCAGAGGAAGATGGTAGTGATGCGGAGAGGGAGGCGACGGAGAGCGCGAGCTCCTTTCCACGAGCTCGGTGACGAAGATCAACCCGTCGCTCAATGCGAATAGCGAGTTCAATCAAGGAATCCACGCTGGAAGGAACCTCCCGGGAGAGAATCTCATCCTTTACCTCTGCGCGGAAACCCTCCAGAAGACGAGCGAGCAAGGCCGGCTCGTTCCAGCCACTGGAGACAGCAAGAGTGCGAAACTCAATAGAGTAGTCTGTTATGGATCGATTGCCTTGACATAGGGAAGACAGGGCCCTGGAAGCCTTCTCCCCAAAAACAGATCGATCAAAAACCCGTATCATCTCCTCCTTAAAGTCTTGATACTGGTTAGTACACTCAGCCCTTGCCTCCCAGATTGCCGTGCCCCACTCACGAGCCCGTCCAATAAGGAGAGATATGACGTAGGCGACACGAGCAGTGCTCCTGGAGTAAGTGTTGGGCTGGAGAGAAAACACAATATCACACTGGGTGAGGAACGAGCGGCATTCAGTGGGCTCCCCAGAGTAACACGGCGGGTTATTGATTCTGGGCTCCGGAGATTCGAAAGCCCTGGAAGTGGCCGGTGGATCGAGGCGGAGATGGTGAACCTGTTCTGTGAGGTTGGAGACTTGGGTGGCCAGGGTCTCAACGGCATGTCGAGCAGCAGACACTTCCTGCTCGTGTCTGCCTAGCATCGCTCCCTGGATCCCGACGGCTGAGTGGAGAGGATCCGAAGTCGCTGGGTCCATTCTTGGTCGGATTCTTCTGTTATGGTGAGTGAATGAGGACCCAAAAGCGAACTAACTTAAACAGAGCTTCTTTAATAACCAAACATAGGTAGGCTCAGATAGACCGGCAGATTCCGACAGGACAGGACAAGGTTACAGCAAACATGACGATAGTCTGGCTCAGGCATGAAACACAACAAACAAGAATCCGACAAGGACAGGAACAGAAACAGAGAGAGATATAGGGACCTAATCAGAGGGAAAAAGGGAACAGGTGGGAAACGGGGTGAATGGGTAGTTAGAGGAGACAAGGAACAGCTGGGGGAAAGCGGGGGAGAAAAGGTAACCTAACAACGACCAGCAGAGGGAGACAGGGTGAAGGGAAAGGACAGAGACAAGACACAACATGACAGTACATGACAATAATATCAAATCCCAACATTAATTTAGTGAGTGTAAGGAACAAATGTGGAGAAGATAGATTAGTACATTTTTTCCCCTTCTCTCTCTCTCTTTCTTTCTCTCTCTGTCTCTTTCTTTCTCTCTCTCGTTCTCTAACTCTCTCTCTCTGTCTCCGCTCCTCCCCTACTTTCATCCGTTGTTGCAACTTCAGAACAGGCTATTATCATTCCACAGAATCATCTTAGCAATGCATCCTTTCTTTTGCGAGTCTCTTAAGAAAAGTGGGAAAACACATTCATTGGAATAAATGAACGCTGGGAGGGTGACGGTGTGGTGAGTGTTGCGGCACTGGTACATTATGCCAGCTTTTAGTTAACACAGTGATTTATCTGGAGCCTCCACTTGTGACTTGTGATGATTCAGCTCCTCACGTTTCCAGGCTCGTTGCGTTTAGCCAACTCATTTTCCACAGGAAAAACAGAAAAACATGTCTGTCTAGGCCTTTATTACAGCAGCACTGAATCTCATTAATGACCTGGCTCTTCTCATTGCCATTAATCATACAGGCACAAAATGGTTGCTTCCGCCGCTGAAATTCATCCATCCAGGAGAATGGGCCAGATTGGGGTGTAATAACTAATCTTTTCAACACCCACAAATCACACCGTCTTCTTAGTTTTACTCGGTTCTCATGTTTTATGTCTTTGTGTTGGGAGTTTTGGTCCTCACACAAACATAAAGCAGATCATTTGTATGCTGTCGTCATTTTCTTGAGATGAGAAATTCTTATTCGCATTTTTATTCTGATTCGGGATTAATAATCATATTGATATAAAAAGTGAAGAAAGTTTGAATGATTCTACAGAAACATTTGTCATTCACTTTTAACAGATAATTGAACCTAAAATTATATTTGGTCTCATAAATTTGCAATGCATAAAGTCCTGTTTCTGCATATATTCACAGAACAAACTCAGAAAAAACGTATGTTCACTATGTCCATGTGAAGTCAGATGGGCAGTAGGGGATTGGGGAGACTCTGGGGACTGAATGTGTCCCTGTACTGGCAGAGGAGTGGGGAGTCTGGGGAATTAATGTGTCTGTCTCTGTCTCTCTCTCTCTCTCTCTCTCTCTCTCTCTCTCTCTCTCTCTCTCTTGCTCACTCTCTCTGTCTCTTGATCACTCTCTCTCCTTCTCTCTCTCTCTCTCTCTCTCTCTCTCTCTCTCTCCTTCTCTTTCCGCCCGCCTCATCTTCTCCCTCTGGCTTCCTACCTCCTCTCTTCCTTCTCTCTCTCCTCTCTCTCTCCCTCCCAGCCTCCTCTCCTTCCTCCCCTCTCTCTCTTTCCTTCTCTCCTCCCTTTCTCTCCCTCCCTGCCTCCTCTCCTCACTCTCTCTCTGCTCTCTCTCTCCCTCCCTCCTCTCATCCCTCCTTCTCTCTGCTCTCTCTCTCACTCCCTGCCTCCTCTCCTCCCTCCCTCTTCTCTCTCTCTCACTCCCTGTCTCCTCTCCTCCCTCCCTCTTCTCTCTCTCTCTTTCACTCCCTGTCTCCTCTCCTCACTCTCTCTCCTCCCTCACAGTAGAGTTCCAGTAGCCTGATTTCCCACTGATGCTTTTATATGCAGAGGATCCCCTGGACCAGGTATGTGTGTGTGAGTGTGTGTGTGTTTGGCATACATGTGTGTGTCTACTTGTCTGTGTGTGCACAGGGGATACGGAGGCTCAGGACAAATAAATGTCATATACAGAGAAGTGTTCAAATAGATCAGATGAATAAGGGCACGTTGACCCCATTCAATCTTATCCGACGCTGCTATTTACTTTAATTTCACACCCATTCAACTGAGCAGGCTGGTCTCGGTGACAGAGTGCTTGGTCGTGAAAGATGGTTCAAATCAGCTGTAATGGGTGATTGTTTAGCTGATGCCTCGAACTCAGAGGGAAAATGGCAGCCAGCGTCAAGGATCCCAGGGAGGGTCTCATCTCATGCAATGGGGTTAACATTAGCCGTGTTATGCAACCGTAACCTCCAGCTTTGAAGTGGAAGGGAGTGGCAGGGGGCTTATGCTATACTGACACAAGATACAGCACAGCATCTGCCCCCTGCCACTCCCTCCCACTCCATTCTCCCCAGCCCACCCCTAGCTGTGTGTGTGTTTGTTGCTGCTGCCTGACACCTCCCCCCACCCATCTTCTCCAGATCCCCCCCATTCTCGCAATCATTCTGCTCCCCTGGCTTCAGAGATGAGCCCAGTGCGGCGGCCCTATGCAGCAAGCTTTTGGCACTAGGCAAAAAAAAATGTCAGTTTGATAACGCACGTAGCTCGCTCACTCAGCTGAGGTTTGGGGACCACTTACGCACATGATCAAACGGCGGGCATGGTTTGCAATACCGTCACCACAAGCATTTCAACATTCAGTCGAAGCAGAGGATTATAAGGTAAACATCCTCCAGGACAAATAAATAGAGGTCAGTCGATGTGTCAAAACTGAGTCATACCCAATGAACGGTCTAGATTTACTATCAACACTCTACTGTATGGAACCCTTAAATGAACCACTACACTGTCAGGGACCCATAAAGGAGCCACTGCACTGTCAGGGACCCCTAAAGGAACCGCTGCACTGTCTGGAAACCCTAAAGGAGCCACTGCACTGTCAGGGACCCCTAAAGGAACCACTGCACTGTCAGGGACCCCTAAAGGAACCGCTGCACTGTCTGGAAACCCTAAAGGAACCATAGCACTGTCAGGAACCCCTAAAGGAACCACTGCACTGTCAAGGACCCCTAAAGGAACCACTACACTGTCAAGGACCCCTAAAGGAACCATAGCACTGTCAGGGACCCCTAAAGGAACCATAGCACTGTCTGGAAACCCTAAAGGAGCCACTGCACTGTCAGGGACCCCTAAAGGAACCGCTGCACTGTCTGGAAACCCTAAAGGAGCCACTGCACTGTCAGGGACCCCTAAAGGAACCACTGCACTGTCTGGAAACCCTAAAGGAACCATAGCACTGTCAGGGACCCCTAAAGGAACCACTGCACTGTCTGGAAACCCTAAAGGAGCCACTGCACTGTCAGGGACCCCTAAAGGAACCACTGCACTGTCAAGGACCCCTAAAGGAACCACTACACTGTCAAGGACCCCTAAAGGAACCACTGCACTGTCTGGAAACCCTAAAGGAACCATAGCACTGTCAGGGACCCCTAAAGGAACCACTGCACTGTCTGGAAACCCTAAAGGAACCATAGCACTGTCAGGAACCCCTAAAGGAACCACTGCACTGTCAAGGACCCCTAAAGGAACCACTGCACTGTCAGGAAACCCTAAAGGAACCATAGCACTGTCTGGAAACCCTAAAGGAACCACTGCACTGTCAGGAACCCCTAAAGGAACCACTGCACTGTCTGGAACCCCTAAAGGAACCACTGCACTGTCTGGAACCCCTAAACGAACCATAGCACTGTCAGGGACCCCTAAAGGAACCATGGCACTGTCAGGAACCCCTAAAGGAATCACTGCACTGTCAAGGACCCCTAATGGAACCACTGCACTGTCAGGGACCCCTAAAGGAACCACTACACTGTCAGGGACCCCTAAAGGAACCACTACACTGTCAAGGACCCCTAAAGGAACCACAGCACTGTCAGGAACCCCTAAAGGAACCACAGCACTGTCAGGAACCCCTAAAGGAACCACTGCACTGTCTGGAAACCCTAAAGGAACCATAGCACTGTCAGGAACCCCTAAAGGAACTGCAGCACTGTCAGGAACCCCTAAAGCAACCACTGCACTGTCTGGAACCCCTAAAGGAACCACTGCACTGTCTGGAAACCCTAAAGGAACCATATCACTGTCAGCAACCCCTAAAGGAACTGCAGCACTGTCAGGAACCCCTAAAGCAACCACTGCACTGTCTGGAACCCCTAAAGGAACCACTGCACTGTCTGGAAACCCTAAAGGAACCATAGCACTGTCAGGAACCCCTAAAGGAACCACTGCACTGTCAAGGACCCCTAAAGGAACCACTGCACTGTCTGGAACCCCTAAAGGAACCACTGCACTGTCTGGAACCCCTAAACGAACCATAGCACTGTCAGGGACCCCTAAAGGAACCATAGCACTGTCAGGAACCCCTAAAGGAACCACTGCACTGTCAAGGACCCCTAATGGAACCACTGCACTGTCAGGGACCCCTAAAGGAACCACTACACTGTCAGGGACCCCTAAAGGAACCACTACACTGTCAAGGACCCCTAAAGGAACCACAGCACTGTCAGGAACCCCTAAAGGAACCACAGCACTGTCAGGAACCCCTAAAGGAACCACTGCACTGTCTGGAAACCCTAAAGGAACCATAGCACTGTCAGGAACCCCTAAAGGAACTGCAGCACTGTCAGGAACCCCTAAAGCAACCACTGCACTGTCTGGAACCCCTAAAGGAACCACTGCACTGTCTGGAAACCCTAAAGGAACCATAGCACTGTCAGGAACCCCTAAAGGAACCGCAGCACTGTCAGAAACCCCTAAAGCATTTTTTAAAATAAATAAATAAAATGTTATTGATTTTTCAAAAAATTAAAAATGACATTTTCAGACAGTCCATATATAGTTTCCAAAAGGGCTATACATTTGGGTGAGTTTTTTGTCTCGCTTGAGTAGCCTTGTTTCACATCCAGAAATAACATTAAACCATCTAGTGTTCAGTGAAATAACAACACAATGTCAAATACAGGTAGCCTAGTCAAATAATTAACATCCAATCACATTAACCGTTACTCTCTCGTGGGAATTCCACTAACGGTCCTAACATCCATTCACATTAACCATTACTCTCTCGTGGGAATTCCACTAACGGTCCTAACATCCCATTACTCTCTCGTGGGAATTCCACTAACGGTCCTAACATCCATTCACATTAACCATTACTCTCTCGTGGGAATTCTACTAATGGTCCTAACACCCATTCACATTAACCATTACTCTCTCGTGGGAATTCCACTAACGGTCCTAACATCCATTCACATTAACCATTACTCTCTCGTGGAAATTCCACTAACGGTCCTAACATCCATTCACATTAACCATTACTCTCTCGCGGAAATTCCACTAACGGTCCGGTCCGTATGAAGCCAAACGTAGCTGCTGCTCATTCCATTTGTTCGAAAACTGATAAATGGTTCAGAAAAGTAAGGCCCACGTCCATAGAGACACATAGCAGCTCTACCAGTAGTACTGCTACTACCAGCAGTACTACACCTGCACCTGTCGACAACACAAGTTGTTCTGCTTCCACGTGCACATCCAATGCTAGCATCAGTAATTCTACATTTGTTGTAAGTCCAGCTAGCATTGAACTGACAGTTGTGAATCTGATGCAGCCAAAGAGCTACTGCCCACTTACCTGGGAAAGTGCCGAACAACAGACATGGACGTTGGACCATCAGAGGCACAAATATGATGAGAACTGCATTGATTTGGGGTTCACTTATATTGGGAGTAATGCCTTTCCTCAGCCACAGTGTGTTATATATACAAAAGTACTATCTCACAACGCGTTGAAACATTTAGAAACCAATTTAGAAACCAAACCAAACATGCCAATTTGGAAAACAAGCCACAGAGGTTTTTTGAGCGAGAATTAAGACTCGTTTTGAGTAGTAAGACATGTATAAAAGCAACAGATACTATTAATAAGAAGGGGCTCGAAGTGTCTGATATGGTGAGCTACCGAGTGGCTAGGACAGGCAGGCCCATACTATTGTGGAGAATTCTTCCTGCTGCCACAGATATGGTTGGGACAACGCTGGGGGAAAAGGCCCAAAAAACTATACAGACAATGCCTTCATCAAACAACACTGTTTCACGACGCATCAGTTACATGGCAGGAGATGTTTTGAAACAATTACTGCTTTGCATACAAGCCAGGGAATTCTATGCATTACAGCTGGATGAGTAAACCGATGTGGCGGGCCTGGCACAGCTCCTGGTATATGTCTGTTGCGTTTATGGGGGGTCAATTAAGGAAGACATCCTCTTCTGCAAACCACTGGAAACCAGGACAACATGAAAGGGTATATTTAAATCCTGTTAAGCACAGGCAAAATCCTTCCTGCTGTAAGATTAAATAATCTTACAGCAGGACAATAACCTAAAACACAAGGCCAAATCTACACTGGAGTTGTTTACCAAGAAGACAGTGAATGTTCATGAGTGGCCGGATTACGCGTTTTACTTAAATATCCTTGAAAATGTATGACAAGATCCCTCCTTGTAACGCAATAAAATGTGGAAAAAGTCAAGGGGTGTGAATACTTTCTGAAAGCACTGTTGGTCCAATATATTTGTGACCTTACAGTAGCTGGTATTCAGTCCAGTAGCCAGTACAAAAAAAAATAACAATTTACAAATTAACTTTTTTTTAACCACACACACTTGTCATATTATTATTATTCATTTTATTTATTTCACATGTATTTATAAAAGAAGGGTAGGGTTAGCTGGTATTCAGTCCAGTAACCACACAGCCTTGGTAGTTTATGGAAGGGTTAGCTGGTATTCAGTCCAGTAACCACACACCCTTGGTAGTTTATGGAAGGGTTAACTGGTATTCAGTCCATTAACGACATACCCTGGTCATATTATGGAAGGTTTAGCTGGTATTAAGTCCAGTAACCACACACCCTTTGTAGTTTATGGAAGGGTTAGCTGGTATTCAGTCTGGTAACCACACACCCTTGGTCATTTAAGGAAGGGTTAAGCTGGTATTCAGTCCAGTAACCACACACCCTCGATATATTATGGAATGGTTAGCTGTAATTCAGTCCACTAACCACACACCCTTGGTCATTTAAGGAAGGGTTAAGCTGGTATTCAGTCCAGTAACCACACACCCTCGATATATTATGGAATGGTTAGCTGTAATTCTGTCCAATAACCACACACCCTTGATATATTATGGAAGGGTTAGCTGGTATTCAGTCCAGTAACCACACACCCTTGTCGTATTATGGAAGGTTTAGGGTTAGCTGGTATTCAGTCCAGTAACCACACACCCTTGGTAGTTTATGGAAGGGTTAACTGGTATTCAGTCCATTAACGACATACCCTGGTCATATTATGGAAGGTTTAGCTGGTATTAAGTCCAGTAACCACACACCCTTTGTAGTTTATGGAAGGGTTAGCTGGTATTCAGTCCAGTAACCACACACCCTTGATATATTATGGAAGGGTTAGCTGGTATTCAGTCCAATAACCACACATCCTTGATATATTATGGAATGGTTAGCTGGTATTCAGTCCAGTAACCACACACCCTTGTCGTATTATGGAAGGTTTAGGGTTAGCTGGTATTCAGTCCAGTAACCACACAGCCTTGGTAGTTTATGGAAGGGTTAGCTGGTATTCAGTCCAGTAACCACACACAGCTTTGGTAGTTTATGGAAGGGTTAGCTGGTATTCAGTCCAGTAACCACACACCCTTGTCATATTATGGAAGGGTTAGCTGGTATTCAGTCCAGTAACCACACACCCTCAATATATTACGGAATGGTTAGCTGGTATTCTGTCCAGTAACCACACACCCTTGATATATTATGGAATGGTTAGCTGGTATTCAGTCCAGTAACCACACACCCTTGTCGTATTATGGAAGGTTTAGGGTTAGCTGGTATTCAGTCCAGTAACCACACAGCCTTGGTAGTTTATGGAAGGGTTAGCTGGTATTCCGTCCAGTAACCACACACCCTTGATATATTATGGAAGGGTTAGCTGGAATTCAGTCCAGTAACCACACACCCTTGTCATATTATGGAAGGGTTAGCTGGAATTCAGTCCAGTAACCACACACCCTTGTCATATTATGGAAGGGTTAGCTGCTATTCAGTCCAGTAACCACACACAGCCTTGGTAGTTTATGGAAGGGTTAGCTGGTATTCTGTCCAGTAATCACACACCCTTTGTAGTTTATGGAAGGGTTAGCTGGTATTCAGTCCAGTAACCACACACCCTTGTCGTATTATGGAAGGGTTAGGGTTAGCTATAGCAGCTAACCGATCGCTGCAGCTGTTCATAGTCTATTGGTAAATAGCCCACCCATTTTCACCTACCTCATCCCCATACTGTTTTTATTTATTTACTTTTCTGCTCTTTTGCACACCAATATCTCTACCTGTACATGACCATCTGATAATTTATCACTCCAGTGTTAATCTGCAAAATTTTAATTATTTGCCTACCTCCTCATGCCTTTTGCACACATTGTATATAGACTCCCCCTTTGTTTTCTACTGTGTTATTGACTTTTTAATTGTTTACTCCATGTGTAACTCTGTGTTGTCTGCTCACACTGCTATGCTTTATCTTGGCCAGGTCGCAGTTGCAAATGAGAACTTGTTCTCAACTAGCCTACCTGGTTAAATAAAGGTGAAATTAAAAAAAAAGCTGGTATTCAGTCCAGTAACCACACACCCTTGTCATATTATGGAAGGGTTAGCTGGAATTCAGTCCAGTAACCACACACCCTTGTCATATTATGGAAGGGTTAGCTGGAATTCAGTCCAGTAACCACACACCCTTGTCATATTATGGAAGGGTTAGCTGGAATTCAGTCCAGTAACCACACACCCTTGTCATATTATGGAAGGGTTAGCTGGTATTCAGTCCAGTAACCACACACCCTTGTCATATTATGGAAGGGTTAGCTGGAATTCAGTCCAGTAACCACACACCCTTGTCATATTATGGAAGGGTTAGCTGGAATTCAGTCCAGTAACCACACACCCTTGTCATATTATGGAAGGGTTAGCTGCTATTCAGTCCAGTAACCACACACAGCCTTGGTAGTTTATGGAAGGGTTAGCTGGTATTCTGTCCAGTAATCACACACCCTTTGTAGTTTATGGAAGGGTTAGCTGGTATTCAGTCTGGTAACCAAACACCCTTGGTAGTTTAAGGAAGGGTTAGCTGGTATTCAGTCCAGTAACCACACACCCTTGATATATTATGGAATGGTTAGCTGGTATTCAGTCCAGTAACCACACACCCTTGTTGTATTATGGAAGTATCTACTGTACCTGTGAGCAGAGCAAATCAAACACAACTGTACGTCTTGCTCTACACTTCAGCATAACCATCTATTGGAAGCACTAGCAATGGACACAACCCCCAAAACATACAGTGGGGCAAAAAAGTATTTAGTCATCCACCAATTGTGCAAGTTCTCCCACTTAAAAAGATGAGAGAGGCCTGTAATTTTCATAGGTACACTTCAACTATGACAGACAAAATGAGAAAAAATCCAGAAAATCACATTGTAGGATTTTTTATGAATTTATTTGCAAATTATGGTGGAAAATAAGTATTTGGTCAATAACAAAAGTTTATCTCAATACTTTGTTATATACCCTTTGTTGGCAATGACAGAAGTCAAACGTTTTCTGTAAGTCTTCCCAAGGTTTTCACACACTGTTGCTGGTATTTTGGCCCATTCCTCCATGCAGATCTCCTCTAGAGCAGTGATGTTTTGGGGCTGTTGCTGGGCAACACGGACTTTCATCTCCCTCCAAAGATTTTCTATGGGGTTGAGGTCTGGAGACTGGCTAGGCCACTCCAGGACCTTGAAATGCTTCTTACGAAGCCACTCATTCGTTGCCCGGGCGGTGTGTTTGGGATCATTGTCATGCTGAAAGACCCAGCCACGTTTCATCTTCAATGCCCTTGCTGATGGAAGGAGGTTTTCACTCAAAATCTCACGATACATGGCCCCATTCATTCTTTCCTTACACGGATCAGTCGTCCTGTTCCCTTTGCAGAAAAACAGCCCCAAAGCATGATGTTTCCGCCCCCATGCTTCACAGTAGGTATGGTGTTCTTTGGATGCAACTCAGCATTCTTTGTCCTCCAAACACGACGAGTTGAGTTTTTACCAAAAAGTTATATTTTGGTTTCATCTGACCATATGACATTCTCCCAATCTTCTTCTGGATCATCCAAATGCTCTCTAGTAAACTTCAGACGGGCCTGGACATGTACTGGCTTAAGCAGGGGGACACATCTGACACTGCAGGATTTGAGTCCTTGGCGGCGTAGTGTGTTACTGATTGTAGGCTTTGTTACTTTGTTCCCAGCTCTCTGCAAGTCATTCACTAGGTGTGGTTCTGGGATTTTTGCTCACCGTTCTTGTGATCATTTTGACCCCACGGGTTGAGATCTTGCGTGGAGCCCCAGATCGAGGGAGATTATCAGTGGTCTTGTATGTCTTCCATTTCCTAATAATTGCTCCCACAGTTGATTTCTTCAAACCAAGCTGCTTACCTATTGCAGATTCAGTCTTGCAAGCCTGGTGCAGGTCTACAATTTTGTTTCTGGTGTTCTTTGACAGCTCTTTGGTCTTGGCCATAGTGGAGTTTGGAGTGTGACTGTTTGAGGTTGTGGACAGGTGTCTTTTATACTGATAACAGGTTCAAACAGGTGCCATTAATACAGGTAACGAGTGGAGGACAGAGGAGCCTCTTAGAGAGTCTGTCATAGTTGAAGTGTACCTATGATGAAAATTACAGGCCTCTCTCATCTTTTTAAGTGGGAGAACTTGCACAATTGGTGGCTGACTAAATACTTTTTTGCCCCACTGTGTGTGCCAACGTTTTCCAGAAACTCTACAGAAAGAATGTGGTGTCAGCTCTGACCTTGAGTATGAAAAAAATCCCTTTGGTTATTGAACTACAATAAGTGAAGTGGATTTACCACCAGTAACAGAATTACATTACGGTAACGGAATTACATCACAGCTCCCTGATCTGTATTACACAGAAATGTACAATTACGGATATGAATGCAATTCTCCTCATGTTTCACAAGTTTGGACATCACAGAGCAGCACACCAAAGTGAACAACAGTGTAGTGCAATACAGAAGAGCAGAGCACAGAAGAGTAGAGTTCAGTACATTGCAGTAGAGAACAGTAGAGTAGTGGTTCCCAATCAGGGGTACTAGGCCCCCTGGGCGTACTTGGCCTATCCACATGGGCTACTTGAGACCATAGGCTTACTGGTAAAATGCACATGTGTGAGTACTTCAAAGGTACTCCGGGCAGAGCTAAATTAATTTGGGTGCACAGTAATCAAAAAAGTTTGGGAACACTATACTGTACTCTACTCTACTGTACTATACTCTACTTTTATTTACTGTACTATATTGAATTGTATTGTACTGTACTGTATTGTGCTGCACTACTGTATTGTACCGTACTGTGCTCTACTCACTGTACTGTATTGTACTGTATTCTACAAGGCTCTACTCACTGTACTTGTACTGTACTAAACAATTTGTCAAACATAATGTATGTCTATCATAGGTTCAGATTCGACACAGTCTGGTCCAGGCCAAGGTAGACTGACCAAATTTCTACTACTTTTCAATGTCCATGGACATCCTTTGTCCGTCGGTGCACAGTCAGCAGTTGAGGATGCTGGTTACAGTAAAGGAAAAGAGAGGGGGCTCATGGGTATGTGCCAGAGCTGGAAAAGGTGACATTAACTGGAGAGTGAGAGCGAGAGTCAGAGAGAGAGGGGTTGTCCAGACTCAGACTGTTTCAACACTCTTAGTTTGACCATAAGATGACAGAAAAACAAAGAAAACAGTTATGAGCTGTTTGTGGTTTAGATAGATAGACCCAATAGATGACCCTATTGTGGTTTGTGACTATTAGGATTTCCCATTGTAGCCAATTCAGTTGCAGTAAATGCATTACCAGTTTGGTAATGGAATTATGAGTTTTAATCACTTAATAATTCATAAAAGCAAAACTAGTAAAATCACTCCAACTAAATGGTAGGTCTACCATTACTTGTTACTTCTGTGAACTTTCATTATCCTCCCTCTTCATGTGAGTTTATGAGTGAAATCATAACATATCTTAAAGATATGCAGATTTTTGGTAACAGAATTACAGTCAAAGTCGGAAGTTTACATACACTTAGGTTGGAGTCATTAAAACTGGTTTTTCAACCAATCCACAATTTTCTTGTTAACAAACTATAGTTTTGGCAAGTTGGTTAGGACATCTACTTTGCGCATGACACAAGTAGTTTTTCCAACAATTGTTTACAGCCAGATTATTTCACTGTATCACAATTCCAGTGGGTCAGAAGTTTACATACACTAAGTTGACTGTGCCTTTAAACAGCTTGGAAAATTCCAGAAAATTATGTAATGGCTTTAGAAGCTTCTGATAGGCTAATTGACATAATTTGAGTCACTTGGAGGTGTACCTGTGGATGTATTTCAAGGGCTACCTCCAATCTCAGTGCCTCTTTGCTTGACATCATGGGAAAATCAAAAGAAATCAGCCAAGAACTCAGAAAAACAATTGTAGACCTCCTCAAGTCTGGTTCATCCTTGGGAGCCATTTCCAAATGCCTGAAGGACCATGTTCATTTGTACAAACAATAGTATGCAAGTATAAACACCATGGGACCACACAGCCATCATACCGCTCAGGAAGGAGACACGTTCTGTCTCCTAGAGATGAATATACTTTGGTGCGAAAAGTGCATATAAATCCCAGAACAACAGCAAAGGACCCTGTGAAGATTCTGGAGGAAACAGGTACAAAGTATCTATATCCACAGTAAAATGAGTCCTATAACAACATAAACTGAAAGGCCGCTCAGCAAGGAAGAAGCCACTGCTCCAAAATAGCAATAAAAAAGCCAGACTATGGTTTGCAACTGCACATGGGGACAAATATTGTACTTTTTGAGAAATGTCCTCTGGTCTGATGAAACAAAAATAGAACTTTTGCCATAATGACCATTGTTATGTTTGGTGGAAAAAGGGGGAGGCTTGCAAGCCGAAGAACACCATCCCAACCATGAAGCACGGGGATGGCAGCATCATGTTGTGGGGGTGCTTTGCTGCAGGAGGGACTGGTGCACTTCACAAAATAGATGGTATCATGAGGTAGGAAAATGATGTGGCTATATTTAAGAAACATCTCAAGACATCAGTCAGGAAGTTAAAGCTTGGTCGCAAATGGGTCTTCCAAATGGACAATTACCCCAAGCATACTTCCAAAGTTGTGGCAAAATGGCTTAAGGACAACAAACTTATGGTGTTGGAGTGGCCATCACAAAGCCCTGACCTCAATCCTATAGACAATTTGTGGGCAGAACTGAAAAAGCGTGTGCGAGCAAGGAGGCCTACAAACCTGACTCAGTTACAACAGCTTTGTCAGGAGGAATGGGCCAAAATTCACCCAACTTATTGTGGGAAGCTTGTGGAAGGCTACCCGAAACATTTGACCCAAGTTAAACAATTCAAAGGCAATGCTACCAAATACTAATTGAGGGTATGTAAACTTCTGACCCACTGGGAATGTGATGAAAGAAATAAAAGCTGAAATAAATCATTATCTTCACTATTATTCTAACATTTCACGTTGTTAAAATAAAGTGGTGATCCCAACTGACCTAAGACAGGGAATTTTTACTAGCATTAAATGTCAGGAATTGTGAAAAACTGAGTTTAAATGTATTTGGCTAAGGTGTATGTAAACTTCCGACTTCAACTGTACATGGAAACGCCCGCAGTAACATCCTCATGAAACCTCACCTACTGAGGCAACGTTGCAACAGGGTTTGTGAGAGTGAACATACATAGATTTTATCCCCCTGTGTGTTCTAGAGATATTTATAAACTGGGTGATTCGAGCACTGAATGCTGATTGGCTGACAGCCGTGGTATATCAGACCATACACCACGGTATGACAAAACATTTATTTTTACTGCTCTATTTACATTTTAAGTTTGTAATAGCAATAAGGCCCTTTTGGTGGTTTGTGGTATATGGCCAATATACCACGGCTAAGGGCTGTATCCAGGCACTCCTCGTTGAGTCGTGCATAAGAACAGCCCTTAGCCGTGATAAATTGACCATATACTACACCCCCTAGTTCCTTGTTGCTTAAGTAAGCGCTGTACAGAAGGAATTATACAACCACAAAATTCCTAATGACTCCATGGCAATGGTGCCTACTGCACTTTCTTTCAAAGGGAGTACCACAGAGTGCTGAGCACTGAAATGTTTCGGACTTCACCGCCTATTAGCATCAAATATGCCGCGTTGCTCCTGGGTCAGTTATGATTAGGTGTCCTCCCCGAAGATGTTGAGGAAGCCCGCTCAACGGCTCCAGCTCTCTGTATTATGTTACCACTCGAATCGAGGAGGTTAGATAACTAGCCAGACCTGATTCAAAACGATTCAGTGAAATTCACACACAACATTGGAGACTGAAAAGGACAGTAGTCCTTCACAATTGATGGCAATAAGAGAATAAATAAATAATTAAATAAATAATGAGATAACGCTTAATAGAATGTATTCTCATGCAATATTTCATGCAAACGTGTTTTGATTCACATAATATGCATAGGTTTTCTTCACATGTTGTGTCATTCAGATTTTTTCATAAATGTTATTGTGTTATTGTAGTACCCAAAAAAGTGTTAAACAAATCAAATTATATTTTATATTTGAGATTCTTGAAAGTAGCCACCCTTTGCCTTGATGACAGCTTTGCACACTCTTGGCATTCTCTCAACCAGCTTCACCTGGAATGCTTTTCCAACAGTCTTGAAGGAGTTCCCACATATGCTGAGCACTTGTTGGCTGCTTTTCCTTCACTCTGCGGTCCAACTCATCCCAAACCATCTTAATTGTGTTGAGGTCGGATGATTGTGGAGGCCAGGTCATCTGATGCAGCACTCCACGCCCTTACACAGCCTGGAGGTGTGTTGTGTCATTGTCCTGTTGAAAAACAAATGATAGTCCCACTAAGCGCAAACCAGATGGGATGGCGTATTGCTGCAGTATGCTGTGGTAACCATGCTGGTTAAGTGTGCCTTGAATTCTATTTAAATCACTGACAGTGTCACCAGCAAAGTACCCCCACACCATCACACCTCCTCCTCCATGCTTCACGGTGGGAACTACACATGCGGAGATAATCCGTTCACCTACTCTGCGTCTCACCAAGACACAGCAGTTGGAACCAAAAATGTCTCATTTAGACTCATCAGCTGTCATCAAGGCAAAGTGTGGCTACTTTGAAGAATCTCAAATATAAAATATATTTAGATTTCTTTAATACTTTTTTGGGTACTACATGATTCCATATGTGTTATTTCATAGTTTTGATGTCTTCACTATTATTCTATAATGTAGAAAATAGTAAAAAATAAAGAAAAACCCTTGAATAAGTAGGTGTGTCCAAACTTTTGACTGGTGTTTCATCGATGTGTCATTCCGGTCATGCATCCCATGTCTAGCTTAGTTCGTTACCTAAGCTAGACACTTGTAGCTAGCCAGCAAATCCTCCAGTATGTGTTGACGTTATTTCACAGGATTTGTTTTTGGATGGAAGCTGTAGAGATGTTGTACTTTTCTGTGTTGGAATGGTGTGGGCATACCTCAACAGCAGTGGTGTAAAGTACTTAAGTAAAAATACTTCAAAGTACTACTTAAGTAGGTTTTGGGGGGTATCTGTACTTTACATTACTATTTATTTTTTGGGACAACTTTTACTTTTACTTCACTATATTCCTAATTAAAATAATGTACGTTTTACCTGGCACCCAAAAGTACTCATTGCATTTTGAATGCTTAGCAGGACAGGAAAATGGTCCAATTCACGCACTTATCAAGAGAACACGTGGTCATCCCTACTGTCTCTGATCTGGTGGACTCACTAAACACAAATGCACAATTTGTAAATGACGTCTGGGTGTGCCCCTGGATATCTGTACATTTTTAAACAAGAAAATGGTGCCGTCTGCTTTGCTTAGTATAAGGAATTTGAAATGGTTTATACTTTTACTTTTGATACTTAAGTATATTTTAGCAATTACATGCGTATGTATATTTAGAACCAAATACTTTTACTCAAGTAGTATTTTACTGGGTAACTAACTTTTACTTGAGTAACTTTCTATTAAGGTAATTATACTTTTACTCAAGTCTCACAATTGGGTACTTTTTCTAGCACTGCTCAACAGAATGGTGTGGTTGTAGTCATTAAAAATGTTCATGTGAATAGACCACTGATTGGCCAGCTCATCCTCCTCAGGAGGTTGACATCATCCTCAATGATGAAAGAGCAAGCATTTTTGAGATACAAGTTTGAGGTGTTTTTTTTACAGTTTTTTTCTCCAATGTATGCTTTGGCCACAAATAAGAGTATAGGATGAGTCAACAACATTATTTGGGTATGAATTAAGAGAATATTAACTTTTGAAAGTGAGATTTCTACTGGACAGTTTCCTCTCAACCTCATGTCAAAATGTGTGGAGTAGAAGAGAATTTGCTTCAAAAAAATGCAACATTTTCTCTCAGATTCATGACAAAATGTGTAGAATAGCATTATAAAATGGGAAATTAAATAATTATCTGCCACATGGCTAGATGTATTGAAATGCAGGTAAAAAATGGGGGCCTTCCACATATCTTTCCACTTATACTGAGTTTTCAAAATACTCCTCCATAAACCCCTCACAATAACCCCTCAAGAGAGGCATAATAAGTCATGTAAAACTGTGTAGAATTGTAGGAAATGTGTTTTAAAATGTTTTTCATAATCTGGGGCAGTACCCCATGTCTACTGTTCGTTCCTGCACCACAATTTCGCCCTTGGCCTATGTTGTTGTTGTTTCTTTCTGCCATCTCTTCGGGGATGCGCTGATGCCTGCACAGTGATTCTCTCATGGACAAGTGCATTCAACAGCCTCCTCTGGCAAACACGAGAACTTGAGAGCATCGATTCTATCCAAAAGTACATAAAGGATCACTGGAGAGTGATTGCGTAACCAATGACAACCTGCTGTGACTTTGGCTGATGCATGATGATTAGACACACTAACCAGGGGTTGGCTGTCTCATGTGCTGATCAACTTTTGTTACCTGTGTACCGTTGAGAGTGTGATGCTCTTGTTGGACAATACATGAAGGCCATGTGACAATAGTTTATAATAGAGTAGGCCTATTACATGTAAGAGAGAAGGTCTGAATGACAATAGTGGCTAATTGCTTAGAATCAGTCCTGTAATTGTCTCCCATGATGAAATCTGGGACGGACCTCTGGCTTTCACATCCAATGTGTTTTCAGAAGGAGATGAGAGAAGACGCAAGGAGTATGCAATTGAGATTCTCCATGTGACTCAAACACACAAAACCTAACTTGTTAATATAACACCAACACAATTCATTCAAGAGATGATTTGGCCAGGAAATTAAAAACATGCTAAACAGTTGACACTGACTTAGATCGTTTTTCTAAATATGTAATTTTGTCAAATTATCCCTTTAATGTTTTTGCAGTACCTAGATTTGAGGGCTGCAGAGTTTGTGTTTTGCCATGGGAGATTTAAGATCCAACTAAATTAGGTGAGCTCACCCTCCAACTTGGAGAGATATCTGTCGCAGTCTTCACAGCCAAATATGGAAACGTGAGATTGCACTTGTGGCTGAGAAAGCAAAACACAGACAAACAACTTCAGGAATGTGACACAGTTATAAAGCAACTGACAATGACAGGACCAATGTTATTCTTCTACAACACGAAGAGACCATTTTATCTCCTCTACACATTTTCATCTGATTTACTGATTTGATTTTTTTTTATACTTGCCAGAGGGTTACATAGAAGACTTTGCCATCATGTTTTATTCTCTCTCCCTCTCTCTCCATCCAGCCCTTATCCCCTTCTTTTCCCTTTTATGTCAACACCTACCTGAGATTTCAAGCTTTGGCAATGATGACCGTGTCCCCAGTGCGTGTTCAGTTGAGTTTGAATGCCTTTCCAATTTGAATCTCTGATCTCCTAGGAAAATGGCATCCAGGAATGCTTCGGCATGCCTCAGTTGGAAATAAGTTATTACGATGATGCAGACTGATTGTTTACATATTCTCTAAGGGATATGGAGGGCTGCCAATTTCATTACATCTGCACTGCTAAAAGTCCACCTCAAAAATATATATTTTTAATCATAGAATGGGGAAACAATTGCTTGAATTAAGTAAAACATTCTGGCAATGGCATGAGCAAATTTCACTTGACAAGATTTCTTGAAATAAGTAGAAATAGCTAGTTGTTGAGAAAGCGCTAGTGATCTCAAAAGTAGTAAAAAGGGATTTTTTTAAACTTGATATTTGTATTTATTATGGATGCCCATTAGCTGCTGCCAAGGCAGCAGATACACTCCTCTTGTGTTCCAACCAAATTAAGGCAGTTTATTCTAACCTGCTTTTCTAAGCCAAGTTAACAAACAGATTACCAACCATTTTGAATCTCACCGTACCTTCTCCGCTATGCAATCTGGTTTCAGAGCTGGTCATGGGTGCACCTCAGCCACGCTCAAGGTCCTAAACGATATCAAAACCGCCATCGATAAGAGACGTTACTGTGCAGCCGTATTCATTGACCTGGCCAAGGCTTTCGACACTGTCAATCACAACTTATTGGCAGACTCAACAGCCTTGGTTTCTCAAATGATTGCCTCGCCTGGTTCACCAACTACTTCTCCAATAGAGTTCAGTATGTCAAATCGGAGGGCCTGTGTCCGGACCTCTGGCAGTCTCTATGGGGGTGGCACAGGGTTCAATTCTCGGGCAGACTCTCTTCTCTGTAAACATCAATGATGTCGCTCTCGCTGCTGGTGATTCTCTGATCACCTCTACGCAGACGACATCATTCTGTATACCTCTGGCCCTTCTTTGGACACTGTGTTAACTATCCTCCAGATGAGCTTCAATGCCATACAACTCTCCTTCCGTGGCCTCCAACTGCTCATAAATGCAAGTAAAACTAAACGTTTATTCCATGTGTAACTCTGTGTTGTTGTATGTGTCGAGCTGCTTTGCTTTATCTTGGCCAGGTCGCAGTTGCAAATGAGAACTTGTTCTCAACCTGGTTAAATAAAGCTGAAATAAAAATAAAAAATAATATGATTTTAAAAACATTACAATACATTCACAGATTTCACAACACAGTGTGCCCTCAGGCCCATACTCCACAACTACCAGATATCTACAGTATAAAATCCATTTGTATGTGTGTTTTGTTTATATTGCGTATGTTATCGTGTGTGTGTGTGTGTGTGTGTGTGTGTGTGTGTGTGTGTGTGTGTGTGTGTGTGTGTGTGTGTGTGTGTGTGTGTGTGTGTGTGTGTGTGTGTGTGTGTGTGTGTGTGTGTGTATGCATGTGTCTGTACCTATGTTTGTGTTGCTTCACAGTCCCCGCTGTTCCATAAGGTGTTTTTTTACATCTAATTTTACAGTTACTTGATATGGAATAGAGTTCCATGTAGTCATGGCTCTATGTAGTCCTGTGCACCTTCCATAATCTATTCTGGACTTGGGGAGTGTGAAGAGACCTTTTGTGGCATGTCTTGTGGGGTATGCATGGGTGTCTGAGCTGTGCACCAGTAGTTCAGACAGACACAACAGTGCATTCAACATGTCAATACCTCTCATAAACACAAGTAGTGATGAAGTCAATTTCTCCTCCACTTTGAGCCGGAGAGATTGACGTGCATATTATAAATATTAGCTCTCTGTGTACATCCAAGATTCAAGGGCCAGCCATGCTGCCCTGTTCTGAACCAATTGCAATTTTCCTTTGTCATTTTTTGTGGCATCTGACCACACGACTGAACAGTTGTCCAGGTGCGACAAAACTAGGGCCTGTAGGACCTGCCTTGTTGATAGTGCTGTTAAGAAGGTAAAGTAGTGCTTTACTATGGACATACTTCTCCCCGTCTTAGCTACTGTCGTATCAATATGTTTTGACCATGACAGTTTACAATCGAGGGTTTAGTCAACTCCAAGCAGTTTAGTCACCCCAACTTGCTCAATTTCCACATGATTTATTACATGATTTAGTTGAGGTTTAGGGTTTAGTGAATGATTTGTCCCAAATGCAATGCTTTTAGTTTTAGAAATATTTAGGACTAACTTATTCCTTGCCGCCCACTCTGAAACTAACTGCATCTCTTTGATAAGTGTTGCAGTCATTTCAGTCACTGTAGTAGCTAATAGAGTCATCAGTATTCAGACACTCTTGCTTTACTCAAAGCCAGTGGCAATTCATTAGTAAAGATTGCAAAAAGTAATGGGCCTAGACAGCTGCCTTGGGGAATTCCTGATTCTACCTGGATTATGTTGGCGAGGCTTCCATTAAAGAACACCCTCTCTGTTCTGTTAGACAGATAACTCTTTATCCACAATATATAAGTAACATAGATACAGTTTCACTGCACAATAATGCACAAGTAATTAATACTATAATATTTATCTTGTCTATAAATAAGATTATGTTTATATTATTTGAAATCTTAAATTGACACATTAATACTTGAATCAAGTCATTAGAAATAACATTTCTTAAATAAAGAGTCACATAAATCAATTTCTTTGACAAAGTATTGTATTATTTATTCTTAAGGTTACATTTGAATTCAGCATGTTCATGACTAAGCTTGACAGCAGCCTTCTAACGCTGTATATACATACACAAAAAGGGAGGTAGGAGCAACGCCTGTATGTTTGTAATAGTCACTTTTATCAGATCATTTAAAACATAACACTCATGCATCCCGGGTTTGCATGGTGTGCAAAAAAGGTTAAGAGCTGCCTATATGTTTGGGATAGTAACTTGTACCAGATAAGAACAGTTAGCAAAACATTCCAAAATGCATCCCTCACCCATCTGGGTATTCACATGATGTGAGAACATTTTTAAGTGCTGCCATTGTGATAGTAACGTTTATTAGATAAGAATAATGATACCGTACCTGATAATGAATTGCACACACCTGGAGTTCAAGGTTTAAATCAGTCCCTGGTTAGAGTAATCAAGTAAAATGCAGTGTAACTGGCTTCGAGGTCCAGAGTTGAGTTTGAGGGGTTTAGGGACTAGTTTGGAAATCAGCCCTAAACCCTGGTGCTGAGAGCAATCAAGTTTATCCTTTTGAGTTTAACTTAAACTCTTTTTAAACTATAAACCAGTGGACAGTGCAACAGCCTGATAAGGGCATATTCCAAAACAGTGGCAGCTTATTAATGTTTGAGTTGACACAAGATTTAAATGTGTTGTTTATAAACAGAGTATTATCATCATCGTGATCTTCACTCTCTGGGGTGCTGGATCTAAATTGGGACTTGCCAAGAAGTACCGTGGAGCCAACACAACTGCAGTCATAGTCATCAGTTGATGCATCATGGATGCTGTCGTTCAATCCAGATCAAAACTAAGGCCGCCATTTCTTCTCCCTTTCAGGTGTAGGGCCCTTGGTCTTTTTTCCAAGTGTGGCATCCTTGGGCTTCTTTCCAGGTGTAGCATCCTTTGTCTTTCTGTCCTTGGTCTTCTGAGAGGTCCCCTAGTCTCTTCATCAGTAGTTGTGAGACAGTTTTGTGTCATGACACATGATATGTCTCCCTTTAAAGGGAAACTTCGGGATTTGGCAAAGAGGCCCTTTATCTACTTCCCCAGAGTCAGATGAACTTGTGGATACTATTTATGTCTCTGCATGCAGTTTGAAGGAAGTTGCTAACTAGTGCTAGCACAATTGTTAACTAGGGTTAGCATGACGACTAGAAGTCTATGGGTATCTGATAGCGTGCTAGCAGATATCCATGGACTTCCAAGTCGTTGCGCTAATGCTAATTAGCATTGCTTGCGAAACTACCTCCAACTTCCTTCATACTGGACACAGAGACATCTAACTCCAGGGGAAGTAGATAAATGTCTGCATTGCCAAAATCCTGAAGAATCCCTTTAAATGCACATGGCGCAACAATGCAGAGATTACTGCTGTTAATTACTGCATAGCCACATCCACAATGATTAGACGAAATAGCAGTATACAAGATGATCACTCACCCATTCATATTTACAATCAGTGGTGTAAAGTACTTAAGTATAACTACTTTACACTATTACTTAAGTATTTTTGAGGGGCATCTGTACTTTCCTATTTATATTTTTGATGACTTTTACTTCACTACATTCCTGAAGAAAATAATGTACATTTTACTCCATACATTTTCCCTGACACCCAAAAGTACTTGTTACATTTTGAATGCCTAGCAGGACAGGAAAATGGTTTTAATTCAGCATAGGGTAATATTCTACCAGTCGTTTGGCCATTGAATTGACTTCACGCTTCGATGGATACTTGAAGTCCTCTATTGTAGCTCGTATTATGGATATTATGTTGGTTATCGTGTTACAGAGTAGACAACAGCCAAGTTATTTTGAGAGTGTGCAAACTTGCTCTTGCCCAACAAGCTGCTTTTCAAAGTAATATCTTCTGGCTTGCTCTAACTCCCTGTCTGTGTAGATTACATTCTGGGCTGGGTTAACTTCATGATTTTGGAGGGACACCTTTCATTATCACTGGGCCTGCAAATAAAACGGGACCTGGGCGTGGAGGCACATCCATTTGCTCTGGTGGAGGTATTTGGGTTACTGAACCAGGGACTACTGGGGTCACTGCCATTGGTTCTGGAGGTGCTGGGATTACTGGACCGGAGAGTGCTGGGGTCACTGGGTCTGGTACTGGAGGTGCCTTGTGCACAAAGTCTCACATTTTGCTGATCTAAATCTGGTCCCTGTAAAAACATGCATCGGATAGAGATTGAATTTAGGCAATAAATGTGGTTTTCTACATTGTTTGATATGAAATTAAGAGCTGTGAACATTTATAGCAATAATACGTGTACTAGCTGGTGTAAATTTAAATCTTTCCTCATGATCCTGATGAGCCACTTGCAATATGCCTTTTTTTTAAATGTTCTGGACCTGGTAAGAGATCTCTGATATCATCACAGGAGAGGCTTGGTAACAGGTCTTCAGTGATATTGGCAGCTAAAATAAATACGCCCAATTAAATAGACATCAATGTCCTTAGTTACAATGTGTTACTCTGGAAGTACTCAACCGTACTAATTTCCATTTTGATAACCCCTGCAATGCCATTTTGCTAACGGTTAGCTAGTAATGATAACATTACCATGCTGACATTAGCAATACCGTGGTAGCTAATAGGTTAGTTCACTAGCTAGCTAATTAGGTAGCTAATGGTAACTGGTCAGTAAGTTTCAAACTTTGCAACTAAAACATTTGACATAAAATAAAACACAAATTTACAGAATAAAGTTATAGTAGGGTTATATTTCACAGCTGATATCAACATCATGGGGAATTTTAAAAGGCACATGCAGATAACACATGAAATTAAACTGACTGAAGAACTAGCTAGCTAGCTAATGTTAGCTATCATTTCTTGGTTAAATGGTCTTTGCTTGAAATGACTTGCGACACCATCTTGCCAACGTTTAGCTAGAATGGAATATGACCAGAAGAGGACTGGTCATTTATGAACATTTGAACATCTTGGCCATGTTCTGTTATAATCTCCACCCGGCACAGCCAGAAGAGGACTGGCCACCCCTCATAGCCCGGTTCCTCTCTAGGTTTCTTCCTAGGTTTTGGCCTTTCTAGGGAGTTTTTCCTTGCCACTATGCTTCTACACCTGCATTGCTTGCTGTTTGGGGGTTTAGGCTGGGTTTCTGTACAGCACTTTGATATATCAGCTGATGTAAGAAGGGCTATATAAATACATTTGATTTTGGTATATGGCCAATATCCCACGGCTAAGAGCTGTTCTTATGCATGACACAACACGGAGTGCATGTATACAACCCTTAGCCATGATATTTGACCATATACCACAAACCCCTGAGGTGCCTTATTGTTATTGTAAACTGGTTACCAACGTAATTAGAGCAGTAAAAATAAATGATTTGTCATACCTGTGGTATACGGTCTGATATACCACCGCTGTCAGCCAATCAGCAATCAGGGCATCAACCGCCCAGTTTATAAATAACGCATGGCTCCATCCAGGTGGATTTGTTAAAAATGTCAGTCTCTCGATGTGCAAAACTGATAGAGACATACCCCAAGCGACTTACAGTTGTAATCGCAGAAAAAGGTGGCGCTACAAAGTATTAACTTAAGGGGGCTGAATAATTTTGCACGCCCAATTTTTCATTTTTTGATTTGTTAAAAAAGTTTGAAATATCCAATAAATGTCGTTCCACTTCATGATTGTGTCCCACTTGTTGTTGATTCTTCACAAAAAAATACAGTTTTATATCTTTATGTTTGAAGCCTGAAATGTGGCAAAAGGTCGCAAAGTTCAAGGGGGCCGAATACTTTCGCAAGGCACTGTATCTGTGGCTCTGACACTTAAATCCTTATTGAGCGACATAAATAGTACTCGTAGTCATAGTGCTGATTATTGTGTTGTATGTGGCATTGATGGCTGCTCTGAAGAGTTACTTATCAAGCCAACCCACTTTCGGCACCTCCTTGCCGCCAATATGTATGGACAGACGGACAACCGGGGATCACCATGACCAAGGGGTATTTTTGTTGTTAGCCGAGAACAACATGCAACCAGAACCCCTTGTCACGTTCGTCGTAATGAGTATACCAAGGCACAGTGTGAATAGAGTTCCACATATTTTAATAAACTGAAACTCACCAAAACAATATAGCACAAACGAAACGTGAAGCTACTGGTGTGCACTCAGGCAACTAAATGTAGACAAGATCCCACAAACACAAATTAGGAAATGCTACCTAAATATGATCCCCAATCAGAGACAACGATAAACAGCTGTCTCTGATTGGGAACCATATCAGGCCAACATAGACATACAAAAAACCTAGATGACCCACCCTAGTCACTATCACACCCCAACCAACATAGAGAATAAACATTTTGGGAATTTGGCATGTGTTGGCAAAGCACCGGAACATTTGGGGAATTTTGATTCTACTGGTTTGCCAAAATTTGCCCGACAGTAGTTAGCTAAGTAGTTAGCTAAGTGAGTTTGTGGATAAACCAGTTAGATTGTACTTTGTGTTATTGCTATTTTGACTATACCGGCACAATACACACACAGACACCAAGGTGTAGCTTAAAACGTTGTACTCTTGATTTCATAGGCGAGCAGCATAAGCCAGGACTCGGAAGACAAAATTATGGCCAGACATGCAGCTGCTTTCGTGTAGACAGCAAGAGAAATACACCTCCTGTCACAGTTATGTTTCTGTGTAGAGTCACAAAATTGATGGATGAAAGATTATTTTGAATGTGACAGGAGTACAGAAGTACAGGACAGTATTGGCAAAGAGCTGTGCCCAAATACAGCGTATCCAGAAAGTATTCAGACCCCTTGACATTTCACATTTTGTTACATTACAGCATTATTCTAAAATGTATTAAATTGTTTTTCCCCCCTCATCAATCTACACACAATACCCCATAATGACTAAGCAAAAACAGGATTTTAGAAATTTTGGCAAATTTATCAAAATAAAAAAAATGGAAATTTCACATTTTCATAAGTATTCAGGCCCTTTACTAAGTACTTTGTTGAAGAACCTTCGCCAGTGATTAAAGCCTCAAGTCGTCTTGGGTATGATGCTACAAGCTTGGTACACCTGTATTTGGGGAGTTTCTCCCATTCTTCTCTGTAGATCCTCTCAATAGCTGTTAGGTTGGATGTGGAGCATTGCTGCACAGGTATTTTCAGGTCTCTCCAGAGATGTTTGATTGGGTTTAAGTCCGGGCTCTGGCTGGGCCACTCAAGGACATTCAGTCATTTTTGCCAGAGCCACCCCTGCATTGTCTTGGCTGTGTGCTTATGGTCTGTGTCCTGTTGGAAGGTGAACCTTCGCCCCAGTCTGAGGTCCTGAGCACTCTGGAACAGGTTTTCATCAAGGATCTCTCTGTACTTTTCTCCGTTCATCTTTCCCTTGATTCTGAGTAGTCTCCCAGTCCCTGCAGCTGAAAAACAGCTGCACAGTATGATGTTCCCACCACCATTCTTCACTGTAGGGATGGTGCCAGGTTTCCTCCAGATGTGACGCTTGGTATTCAGGCCAAAGAGTTCAATCTTGGTTTCATCAGACCAGAGAATCTGGTTTCTCATGGTCTGAGAGTCCTTTAGTAAACTCATGTGCCTTTTGCTGAGGAGTGGCTTCCGTCTGGCTACTCTACCATAAAGGCCAGATTGGTGGAGTGCTGCAGAGATGGTTGCCCTTCTGGAAGGTTCTCCCATCTCCACAGGGGAACTCTGGAGCTCTTTCAGAGAGACAATTAGGTTCCCTGACCAAGGCTCTTCTCCCCCGATTGCTCAGTTTGGCGTGTTGGTGGTTCCAAACTTTAAGAATGATGGAGGCCACTGTGTTCTTGGGGACCTTCAATGCTGCAGAAATGTTTTGGTACCCTTCACCAGATCTGTGCCTCGACACAATCCTGATTTGAAGCTCTACGGACAATTCCTTCCACCTCATGCAGAATTCTGAGGAAAATGTATCAATTTAGAATAAGGCTGCAATGAAAAAGTCAAAAGGTCTGAATACTTTCCAAATACACCGTATATCATCATCACAAGTCATCCTCCCTTTAATGTTTTTGCATGATCTGCATGATCCAGCAGTGTCTGATTAATGTTAAATTCTCCCTATTTTGTTCTTGTGTTTTTCAGAGAAGCCTTAACAACATTGTGGCAGGGGTGCAGCAGTACCAGGGATTACTCAACAACCTGAGGGATCGGCTCAAAATGGTATTTCAGAATTCAGTCAACAGAGATATTTGATATGTTTGAAGATCCATTTGCCAGACTTTCAACAACACACATGCAGGACCATGCCATAAAATAACAGTTTAGCATGGTGGAATCGGACATTGGGCAAAATGCATGGCGGCTGAAAGGTACAGCACAGTGGCCTTGCCATCAAGACATATTCTTTCATTACTACATACCTTCCTAGTGAAAAGTTTGGAACACTTGTCTCACCCGAAAATATTAGCCATGATTGAAGATGGACCTCAGAAATGCACCTATGCATTCTTATATGAAATTTTAGATCGGTACCTTATAAGATCAGACCCGTTGTTTTCCGTGAAACCCACTGCTTTACAGATAATTTTCTACACAGATAAATTGTAGTTGTGTAATGCTTTAGGCACAGTGTGGGGTTGATGCAATATTATAAAGAATTCATGAGGACTTGGTTCTATTGTACAATGGTGTTCAAATTCAAACTGTCAATAAGGAGAGAGAGATATATGGTGCATTGGTTTCTCTGCAGAGACACTTTAGCTCAACATGAGCTGTGTGGATTTAAAGAGTGGGTGGGATTTGCATTCAGCGAATGTAGACATTGTGAATGTACTTTTGACAATATGCAGATTGTCACGTTCGTCGTATACATAATGAGCGGACCAAGGCGCAGAGTGAGTAGAGTTCCACATATTTATTAAAGTGAACCTTCCAAAAAACAACAAAGAATAAACTAATGTGCAGTTCGTAGCGCACATAGCACTGAACCAAAACAAAACAATATCCCACAAACGCTTGTGGGAAAAGGACCACACTAAGTATGATCCCCAATTAGAGGCAACGATAATCAGCTGTCTCCAATTGGGAACCATACTCACACCAACATAGAAATATTAGACTAGAACATCCCCTAGTCACGCTCTGACCATTTGCACCACAGAGAACCCCAAGGGCTCTCTATGGTCAGGGCGTGACACAGATGTAATTTAATGAGGATGTTTTTGTGCAAAGGACATTGGACAGACATATTCGACAATGCTGTGACATTGAAAAGGCCAGCACTGACTTCTTAAGAAACAGACTTAACACAACATATGGTATAAACAGAAAGAGCAAGCTAGTTGAATTCCCTGTTTTTAATCTTATACAGTAAACACGGCATTGATCCATTAGAAATGAAGTGTGTGTTGAAACACCTAGTTGTTTCAGGACAATTGGACTTGGACACTTTAAATGCTGCTCTCCTTGATTTCCCCTACTCTTCCCTGGTTGTAAGAGCTAAACCATGCCCTGTAAACCAAACATTGGCATCAAATTATAATAAAATCAAGCAGTCCTCAGGGCACATGCTTTTTCGCCTTTAAATATTGCAATTTTTATCAGACACTGTTGAAGGAAATGAATATATTAAAGTTATTTTGACATTGATAGAGATGGTTCAGATTATCTTTGTACCCGTTATTACTCTTAAAACTGTATGAAATTGGAAATGTGTTATTGAGTAACATTTGAAGCATGTGAAAGAGATTTTCCCTGAAAACAATATTATACCAAATCAACATTATTTGATTCATGTTCCATCTCAGATTAAATTATTGGGTCCAATGGTCAGAGATTTGAGTCCAAGCATTGTTTTTTTTGTTTTTTTTTACCTTGGTCCTCAAACCTGATTTTCAGAAACATCTATAAGTCTTTGATAAAACATAATCAAATGTTTGAATGTTGTCAAAATGCTAATGAGTAACACAACCCTATTTTTCCAATAAGCGGGAGTTGGGACCAGTGTCAGAAGTGAAGAATGTGCAATATCTGCAAGCAAAAGTGAGAGATTTCCTTGGTATAGAGGGAGTTGACCATGCAGTCAAATGGCTTATTGTAAATGTATGTCAGAATTCCTAGTTTGTTGTTTGTTACCAATGTAATTATAAGATACATATTTGTCATAAACTTAACATTGTATTGCTTTGAGTTTCAGGCATATAATACTGTGTGCTTTGATAGAGATTGTATGTCCTATAAATTTGAGGTCCCTAATCTTGCTCAGGCCACTGAGCTGGAGAATGTGAAAAAGCTTGTTTATTTCACCCCGTACTACACCTTCTATAACAGAAACGGCACATATGTTCCTATGAAGTACTACCTTGGTGATATCATTGGGCTACACAAAGCATCTAATGACTACAATGTACAGTACCAGTCAAAAGTTTAGACACACCTACTCATTCAAGGGTTTTTCTTTATTTTTACAATTTTCTACATTGTAGAATAATAGTGAAGACATCAAAACTATGAAATAACACATATGGGAATCATGCAGCAATCAAAAAGTGTTAAAAATATATATTTTAGATTCTTCAAAGTATCCACCCTTTGCCTTGATGACAGCTTTGCACACTCTTGGCATTCTCTCAACCAGCTTCACCTGGAATGTTTTTCCAACAGTCTTGAAGGAGTTCCCACATATGCTGAGCACTTGTTGGCTGCTTTTCCTTCACTCTACGGTCCAACTCATCCCAAACCATCTGAATTGAGTTGAGGTTGTGTGATTGTGGAGGCCAGGTCATCTGATGCATCACTCCATCACTCTCCTTCTTGTAATGGTGTCTTTGCAGATATTCGACCATGAAGGCCCGATTCACTTGAACTATATGAAGCATTCATTTGGGCTGCAATTTCTGAGGCTGGTAACTCTAATGAACTTATCCTCTGTAGCAGAGGTAACTCTTTGTCTTCTTTTCCTGTGATGGTCCTCATGAGAGCCAGTTAAATCATAGAGCTTAATGTTTTTTGTGACCGCACTCCAAAAAAAACATTCAAAGTTCTTGACATTTTCCGGAATGATGGACCTTCGTGTCTTAAAGTAATGTCGTTTCTTTTTGCTTATTTGAGCTGTTCTTGCCATAATATGAAATGGTCTTTTACCAAATAGGGCTATAATCTGTATACCACCTCTACCTAGTCACAACACAACTGATTGGCTCAAAGTCATTAAGAAGGAAAGAAATTCCACAAATTAACTTTTAACAAGGCACACCTGTTAATTGAAATTCATTCCAGGTGACTACCTCATGAAGCTGGTTGAGAGAATGCCAAGAGTGTGCAAAGCTATCATCAATTTCAAAGGGTGGCTACTTTGAAGAATCTAAAATATTAAATATATTTTGATTTGTTGAACACTTTTTTGGTTACTACATGATTCCATATGTATTATTTCATAGTTTTGATGTCTTCACTATTATTCTGCAAAGTAGAAAATAGTAAAAATAAAGAAAAACCTTTGAATGAAGTAGTTGTTTCCAAACTTTTGGCTAGTACTGTATATTTGTGTGTACTGTAAATGAGAATGAATTGCAGAACGTTTGCTCATTTCTGTTTTTTAGTTAGATCATGTAAGATGAGCCTGGTTCTTTAAACAAGGGAAACAATCCTGATTTAATATCATCAACATTGATGGCATTACATGATAACTTGTTGATTGTCTAGTTTTGCTAGTCTTGCTCATCTCAGTGATACATACTGAATACATGCTGGGATTTCAATGGAAAGTTTTGTATCAGTGACTGACTGTGTCACATTCCAATGGGGGTTCGAATGCAGTCAGTTAGCCCTGCACGCTCTGTAAAAAAAGGTACCGAACTGCGCTTAGAGTACAAACAGTAGTCACTGTAGTGGTAACCTGTTACGGTACGCCCATTGTACCATTAGTTATACGTGCATAATTTTACCCTTGCAGTTCGTACCTTAAAAGAGCCAAAATCTACACGTTTGTCTTTCTAGGGTACCCCCCCCCCCCAGTGCCAAAGCAGTTTCTCTTCTCTATACTAAGTCCCTCACATGTACACGGAACAAAAATATAAATGCAACATGTAACAATTGCAACGATTTTACTGAGTTACAGTTCATATAAGGAAATCAGTAAATTGAAATGAATTCATTAGGCACTAATCTATGGAGTTCACATGACTGGGCAGGGGCACAGCCATGGGCAGGCCTGAAATACTTCTCAGTTTCATCAGCCGTCCGCGTGACTGGCCTCAGACGATCCAGCAGGTAAAGAAGCCGGATGTGGAGGTCCTGGGCTGGTGTGGTTACACATGGTCTGCGGTTGTGAGGCAGGTTGGACGTACTGACAAATTCTCTAAAATGACGTTGGAGGTGGCTTATGGTAGAGAAATTAATATTAAATTCTCTGACAACAGCTCTGGTTGACTTTCCTACAGTAAGCATGCCAATTGCACGCTTCTTCAAAACTCAAAATATCTGTGGCATTGTGTTGTGTGACAAAACAGCACATTTAAGTTTGGCCTTTTATTCTCCCCAGCACAAGGTAATGATCATTCTTTTTAATCAGCTTATTGATATGCCACCTGTCAGGTGGATGGATTATCTTGGCAAAGGAAAAATGCTCACTTACAGGGATGTAAACAAATTTGTGCACAAAACTTGAGAGAAATAAGCTTTTTGTGCTTATGGAATATTTCTGGGATCTTTTTGCCTACAGGAAATTTAAAAAAAAGCCTAATCAGAATTAAACATTGTGACTGGTTGTGTTTATGCCAGATACTGTATAAAAGGTAATACATTTTACAAATTAAATGATACATATATAATCAATATTGAAGTGTTAGGTTCTAGGTGAGCGAGGAAAAGCTGCTTGATTGAAGGAGGAGGCAAGATAGCGGGGTTAAGCTTTTCTGAGTCACTGGGTCTGCCTCGAGTTGAGGCAGGCCCTATAACATTATTATAGGACGACTTGGGAGCAGTGGTGTAAAGTACTTAAGTAAAACTCCTTTAAAGTATTTTTGGGGGGTGTCTGTACTTTACTTAACTGTTTATATTTTTGACAACTTTTATATTTACTTCACTACATTCCTGAAGAAAATGATGTACTTTTTACTCAATACATTTTCCCTGACATTCAAAAGTACTCATTACATTTTGAATGCTTAGCAGGAAAGGAAAATGGTTCAACTCACGCAATATTCAAGAGATTATCCCTGTTCATCCATACTGGTAATCATGCAGACTGACAAAACACAAATGCTTTGTTTGTAAATTATGTCTGAGTGTTGTAGTGTGTAGTGGCTATTCGTAAAAATCATACAAAAATTGTGCCGTCTGGTTAGCTTAAAATAATATTACCCCCAAATCGGACTCGAACCTCTGTCCAGCAACTGTCAAGCCAACATCTTAACCATTATGCCAAGAGGTCTGCACCTCTTGAAAAGGTTGCTCAGTATTAAGGTCTGTGCAATATTAAATACAGCTTTTTATTTTTACTGGCTCTTATGTAAGCCTTTCTAAAGACTTCTGAACTGGCAGCGGACATGCTCAAGCTTGAATTAACATAACTCAGTTCTACCACCCCCCCACCCCCACCCCCACCCCCACCCCCACCCCACCCCCGGGTATACGTTTTGGCTTTTGCCTGAGCATTACACACAGCTGAATCAAATAATGACATCTTGATGATGAGTTGGTTATTTGAATCAGCTGTGCAGTGCTAGGGCAAACCCCCAAAAGTACACCCAGTGGGGGCAGGACCAAGTTAGGGAAACTCTGGTTTAAACTATCAAGGCATTATGGCTGAGGTTGAGCCATTTCAAGCGATAAACACATTGTACGTCTCTTCATGTGCGAAATGAGGCCTCTGGTTCTCAATGACCAAAGGAGGGGAAAATCAAACAAGTAAATAAAAGAAAGAGATGAAATATCACAATTAGATTGATTAGGGAGTCTGGGACAGACATCAAATTAGTCTGGAAAGATGTAGCTTAGCAACAGGCTTGATTAAGTTGGAGGCACTATTTCCTAAGTGCCTTGCTGCTTTTGATAGGCTTATAGGTGGCTGTGACCTGAGCAAGTGTTATGTATCACTATTCATCAAAAGCATCCATTGTCAAATTAACCTCTCAGTGTCACACACACACAGACAGAGTGATTCCAATGTACATTACTTTTTTGGGGGGGGATATGGGGTTGTATTTTCTATTCACACTCAGTAGTAGGACGTACGACTAATTCATGATTTAATTGCAAACACTGTTACAACATCTACATACATACGCTCATCAACTCTATGTTGTAAGAGCATAATATGACGAAGAGCTAAAATAACCTACTTCATTTGACCAAATATAATATTACCCAGCACGTAATCCACCCATACACTGAACTATAACATAGGAGCATCAGATAGGATCATGTGTGTACCTTAGGTTCATGTAAGGCAGGATCATGATGCCCAGGCTTGGTTGAGCCGTTAAGGCATTGGCCTCCGGGACATATCCTATTGTATTTCCCCCTGCCTGCATGGGATTGAATCCCGGCCCCACTGTCCTTTTTCCACACTGTGTCTCCTGTCTATTTCTCCTTCATTTCATGCCTCTAGTCCAGGGATAGGCAACTGGCCCGCTCTGATTGCAGGTGTGGGTGTGGATATGCAGACCTGCTTGCCACTGAAGCCCCTCATGATGAGTTCAGATTTTTTTGTGGCCCGCACCCTCATCAAAGTTGCCCATCCCTGATCTAGTCTATATCCATAAAACATGGAAATAGACCACTTCTTCAAACTTCGGTTTAGATTATTTAGTAGGCAGGTTGACAGAACAGGTTTGCCATTACGTCAAACTCCTTAACCGGCATCTACAGAGCTCCCCATCTGACCTTTCTGCGTTCTACTTGGTCCGACAACAGAACAGCCTGTACAGTTTTCCCCGAGATCCTCTTCTCCAGTTCTCCCTCAGGTCCCACCTGACAAAACTGGATGCAGCTGTCAATCAAGTGTTTCTTCGTGGTCAGACGGTATGAAATCAACATGCTTCTAGCTATTCATCTTTTTTTCATGTGTCTCCTTCACACAGATGTTACAGCACTTCAAGGGCACGTCTGTAGATGGGTAAACATTTATGCAGCATATGTTGCATAGGCATTTAGTTTTTTTGTGAGGTACACAGTACACAAATGTTTTGCTGCATGCTATGACTGATTGACATTGTCAACTTATTGATATTAAGAACTATGGTTTAGTGAACAACTATGATCTACCTATGATTTCTTCCACCCCTCTTTTTTTGTTGGCACTAAACCTTATTCATGGTTTAGTGCCTTTAGAGATTGAATGTTTGTTTGGAAGCTTCATGTTGTGTTTTTGCTTTCTTCCCCCCTTTTTTTTGCAATCTCCATTACGTTATGATTATGAATACACTGTCTATTTTCCTGTCCTGCTCTGTTCGTAACCTCAAAATGCCCTTGCCGCATCAACCATCTGTCAGTTCAACTGCTTTTGAAAATGTGTGAGCACTGAAAAATGTATGCCGCTCAGTAACACAATCTCATCAAAGTGATCCAACGATGCACCTACAGTGTCTTGTCTTACTGCTTGGTGTGATCTTTCATTTTTAATGTCATAATGCAACGTTGACTGCAAACACTATCCCAAAATGGTAAACAACCCGAGGACAATAGTCTGTTCCCGTTTGGGAGCCCTAGCTATGCAGTATTTACCATACCCATCTCCAGATGAGAGTGGAAGCCTGGGCAAACCTTGTACCATAAACACTTTGACAAGATACAGTACATAGGAATACCATTCTCAGAGGATCGAGGCGAGAGCTGATTTGTTGTGTCACGTGGAGAGGCACTTGAACAGACCTTGTGGTGGTGAGAGATGAGAGGACTCCAGTCTGCAGTGACGAAAGACAAGTGGCTTCACAGAGAGTGAGAAGGGTTCCTAACTCGCTCAGTGGCTTGAGAAGTAGTCCCTGGCATTTGCCTGCCCTGAAACCATTCTCATCACAAGTGCTATTTCTGTGGAGAGTGCACAGACACGCAGGCAGGAGGGAATGCAACAGGCAGCCCATTTCAGTTCATTTAATAATCATCAGATGAGAGGGCCTGAGCCCTGGATATGAGGTCATTCTAAATCAATCTGAACTTAAAACCCTATACTCTTATCTATCTTATCTTACTAACTTATATGTTATGCATTTCTTTCATGCCTCAATATTTTAAGGAATTAATATTAGTCGAGGCAGTGAACATCATGGGATTGAAATGATGCCTGAGGAAAAAGACTTGTGCGTATTCATGTCAATCAAGCCAGGTCGGTGTGTATTATGTGACGTCTGGGGGCCTTTAAGTAGGATGGTTGTCCATGACAAAACTGCTCTGCTCACCGACCTGCCTTGATTGACATCAACACTAGCCCTGAGCAACTCAGAGACAGAACAAGCCAGAGCCAGCCAAACAACTTTGGACTTGGCTGCCATCTGCTGTTCCTATTTGAAACATTCAATGATTCCTAATGTATTTGAATACAGCAAGTAACCTGGAGGTTGGAGCAAGTTATTCATGTGACCTCAATTAAGCCAAATCATGGGAGATTTACATGTCAATATTGATACTTTGCCACAGAAATTGAATAACCTGAGTTAGCCTGTGTACTAGAATTATACTAAGGACAATTAAGCCATTGATTCTAATAACAGAAGAAACATTAACCCTTCATGTCATGAATGCATGTTTACATCAGCTATCTATGGATCAATTAATGTATGAATGTGTAGTGACCTTTGTGTCTGGATGTTAGCATGGATTAAAAATTCTCTGTAGTTTCTATTCTCTGAGAAATTGAATAACTCAATGCAAAGTTGAATTGTTATTGATTTAATTAAACCTTTATTTCAAATCAAATCAAATTGTACTTGTCACATGCGCCGAATTCAACTGGTGTAAACCTTACTGTGACGTGCTTACTTAAAAGCACCTTAACCAACAATGCAGTTCAAGAAATAGAGTTAAGAAAATATTTACTAAATAAACTAAAGTTTTAAAAAAATTATAAAAAGGAACACAATAAAATGACATAACAATAACAAGGCTATTTACAGGTGATACCTGTACAGGGTCAATGTGCGGGGGTACAGGTTAGTCGAGGTCATTTGTAGGGGGGGGGGGTGCATTTGATCAAATGGTGGCCTTTTGGAACTAGACTTGGCACTCCGGTACCGCTTGCTGTGCAGAAACAGAGAGAACAGTCTATGACTTGGGTGACTGGAGTCTTTGAACATTTTTTGGGCCTTCCTCTGACACCACCTAGTATATAGGGGTGGCAGGTAGCCTAGTGGTTAGAGCGTTGGACTTGTAACTGAAAGGTTGCAAGATTGAATCCCCGAGCTGACAAGGTAAAACGTTCTGACCTTGAACAAAGCAATTATCCCACTGTTCCTAGGCCGTCATTGAAAATAAGAATTTGTTCTTAACTGACTTGCCTAGTTAAATAAAGGTATAAATAAATAGGTCCTTGATGGCTGGAAGGTTGGCCCAAGTGATGTATTGGGCTGTATGCACTACCCTCTGTAGTGCTTTATGTCATAATGTAGTCCATGAATGATAACGTTGAATACTTAATTGTTTATTTTAATTAATAATTTTAATTTAATAAGGATTGAATATAAACATTGTTTGACATGTTTCTATGAACTTTACGGATACAATTTGGATTTTTTGTCTGCCTGTTGTGCCTGTGGATTACTGAAGAAAACGGGCGAACAAAATGGAGGTTTTCGGATATAAAGAGAGACTTTATCGAAAAAAATGAACATTTATTGAATAAATGAAAGTCTTCTGAGTGCAACCATACGAAGATCATCAAAGGTAAGTGATTAATTTTATCTCTATTTCTGACTTGTGCAACTCTTCTACTTTGCTGGTTACTGTTTGTAATGATTTGTCTTGGAACACAGCAGGAGCGTTGGTCAGTCCGAACAGCATCACTAGGTATTCGTAGTGCCCGCTAGCCATGTTAAAGGCGGTCTTCTACTCATCCCCTTCCCGGACCCGTACAAGATGGTAGGCATTCCGGAGGTCCAACTTGGAGAAGATGGTAGGCCCCTGGAGAGGTTCGAAAGCCGATGCGATGAGTCGAAGCAGGTAACGTTTTTTTAACCGTGATGTCATTCAGGCCCCGGTAGTCGATACATAGACGCAGGGTTTTGTCCTTCTTCTCCAAAAAGAAGAACCATGTACCGGTGGGGAGGCAGAAGCACAGATACCCCACTGCAGCCAGGGAGTCCTCAATATACGTCACCATCGCCTTGTTCTCCGGACCTGACAGGGAAATAAAGCCACCCAGAGGCAGTGTAGTGCCCGGGAGAAGGTCGTGGCACTGTCATAGGGCCGATGCAGAGGAAGCGTGGTGGCACGGCTCTTGCTGAAAACCTTCCGGAGGTCCTGGTACTCCGCTGGAATGGCGGAGAGATCCAGGGCTTTTCCCAAGCCCTTAGGAAGACATCCCAGGGCAGGCAGCGCCAACTTCAGGCAATGCCAACTTCAGGCAATGCCCATGGCAAAACATGCTCCAACCCAGGATATAAACCAGTAGCCCAGTCGATCAGGGGATTGTGCCTCTGGGTGCATGAGGGGATTCGATGGGCAGGAACTGCATAAACTCACCGAAGCTCTCAGGTTAACGGGACACGTAGTGTGGGTGACTCTGCCAATATAGCGTCCATCCAACGCTCTGACGTTCATGGGAATGGAGAGGGGTTGTGTGGAGATTCCCAGCTCTGACACCAGAGTAGCGTCTATAAAGCTCTCATCGGCCCCAGAGTCTATGAGCACCCAGAGAGATTTGGACCGGTCATTCCACAACAGGGTAGCATGGAGAGGGGTATGAGCAATGGAAGATGGGAAACTCCCCGTACAGCTCACCAGCGTACTCATACTAGTACCTTCTTGATGAGCCTGGTTCTTTATTGGACAGGTAGATAAAAAAAAGTGGATGTTAAGTCTGTGTAAGCGCTCAGCAGGAGACAATCTAGCACTGCCCAGTTGCATGGGCTCTGGAAGAGACGACTCGACAACCCTTGGTGACCTCCGAGAGACTTCGGCCGACATCGGTTCCACTCGGAAATGTGGGCTTTGGGGATTTCCGGGATTCCTTGGAGGCAAGGTGGAAATCGAGTGTCGGCGACAGGGAACAGACTCCCTCTCCCTCCTACAATTCCCATAGCCGCCCATCGGCTATGGGAATGGTCAAGGCATTGAGGGAGTCGACATCCAGAAGCAGCTCCTGGGCTGCGAGCTCGTCTTTAATCATCTCCGACAACCCGTGAACACCACAAACTCCTTCAATCTGAGACAAACGGTGGATTGTTGCTCCCACACCGCCGTAGCCCAGGCAAGAGTCCTCCCGGTCATCAGCAATATCACATACGCTAGCCTCGAGCAATCCGAGAGAAATTAAGAGGGCTGCAGCTCAAAGATGAGAGAATACTGGGAGAAAAACGCCCGGCAGGATCCGGGATCTCTAGCATAGTGCTCTGTAAAAGGTAAGAGGGATTCTTGGGAAGCCAGGGTAGAATAGAGAAAAACGCTGCTGGTAGCGGGATAATTCACAATCTGGGGGGTTACTGTAGTGGCGGGCTGCCTCACATACAATCCACGGAATTGCTCCAGTAATGTGTTGAAGGCACGGTCTTAGCATTCCATCAAGGTCTGGAATCCTCCATAAGACGCTGAAGTAACTCCTTGTGTCTTCCAATGGTGGCTCCCTGGAAGGAGACGGCGTTGCAGAGCTGGTTCGAGTCTGCTGGGTCAGTCATGGTCAGTTTGTACTATCACGACTCAGGATATGACCCAGATGCAGACACGGGAGGAGGATAGTACAGTTCTCAGATGATTTAGTAGAAACACAGGGAAGGCAAAGGGCAGGTCGAGGGCAGGCAGATGTTCGTGATCAGGTCAGAGTCAGGCAGGTACAGGACGGCAGGCAGGCTCGGGGTCAGGGCAGGCAGAATGGTCAGAACTGGGAAAAACCTGGAAACAGAACTAGAGAAACAGGAAGGTGGGAAAGAACACTGGTAAGACCTGACAAGACAAGACGAATTGGCAACAGACAAACAGAGAACACAGGTATAAATACACAGGGGATAATGGTAAGATGACCGACACCTGGAGTGGGGTGGAGACAAGCACAAAGACAGGTGAAACAGATCAGGGTGTGACAATACTAGGCATTCTATATTATACTACAATATCAGTCTAACTGAATATGGATGTTGTGTTGGTTGAATGTTCCAGGCAGGTTCCAGAATGTGTTATTGTGTTGGGTAATAGCAGCTGGTTTAGCAGGCTTTGGTGCTATGTTCTTCACCACCCACTGCTTCGACCTCTTGTAGAAGATGTGTATGTACTGCAAGTCTCCTGGAAATACATGAAGACGGATCATGAGGATGTGTAACCATACAGTAAAACATGTTCATCTGTAAACAAAAAAGGGTACAGTACTGGTATTTATTTTGTTACACTCACACAGAGTCAATGTTGGGGCATTAAGATGGGCTGTTAGCAAAGATGTGAAGAGTTTGCGGGGGGCTTGACTTGTAGACAGTTTAGGGTATTAGTGATTTTGTTTTCTCGAGAGGGTATTGAGGGTATTGTGATTTCATAAATACCTTTGACTATCCTGGCTTGTTTCAAAGTCAGATGATGTTGAGTTTGAGCTTATTCCAGAGTCTACCGGCTCTGTACTACTAAAGTTGGCATCAAGGTCTTCAGCAACTGCAGGAGTAGTCTGTAGGACACACAGTAGTCAGTGATTAGACACCATTTACTACTTTGTCCCCATTAATACAAACTCAAAAAAGGTACAATATCCACACACACCCCCCCCCCCCCCCCCCCTTCATGTCAATAGATAATTCATACTAAACTTTAGACACAATACCACCCCCAACCATCACCAGTCAGTCACCCACACCATCCCCTCCTTACTAATAGCTAATTTTCTCTAATTGAGAATTCAAGCCTTTCATGAACAATCAATTAACACTCCATAATACAGAGAAAACTACAGTAGAAGTTGTAGCCTACTTGTAAACACACCAACTATGACAACAAGACATGGAGCATGTTTATGCCTAGCTCCAATACAGTGGAGCAAAAAAGTATTTAGTCAGCCACCAATTGTGCAAGTTCTCCCACTTAAAAAGATGAAAGATGCCTGTAATTTTCATCATAGGTACACTTCAACTATGACAGACAAAATGAGAAAAAAAATCCAGAAAATCACATTGTAGGATTTTTAATTAATTAATTTGCAAATTATGGTGGAAAATAAGTATTTGGTCCACTACAAACAAGCACGATTTCTGGCTCTCACAGACCTGTAACTTCTTCTTAAAGAGGCTCCTCTGTCCTCCACTTGTTACCTGTATTAATGGCACCTGTTTGAACTTGTTATCAGTATAAAAGACACCTGTCCACAACCTCAAACAGTCTCACTCCAAACTCAAAAGAGCTGTCAAAGGACACCAGAAACAAAATTGTAGACCTGCACCAGGCTGGGAAGACTGAATCTGCAATAGGTAAGCAGCTTGGTTTGAATAAATCAACTGTGGGAGCAATTATTAGGAAATGGGAGACATACAAGACCACTGATAATCTCCCTCGATCTGGGGCTCCACGCAAGTTCTCACCCCGTGGGGTCAAAATGATCACAAGAACGGTGAGCAAAAATCCCAGAACCACACGGAGGGACCTAGTGAATGACCTGCAGAGAGCTGGGACCAAAGTAACAAAGCCTACCATCAGTAACACACCATGCCGCCAGGGACTCAAATCCTGCAGTGCCAGACGTGTCCCCCTGCTTAAGCCAGTACATGTCCAGGCCCGTCTGAAGTTTGCTAGAGAGCGTTTGGATGATCCAGAAGAAGATTGGGAGAATGTCATATGGTCAGATGAAACCAAAATATAACTTTTTGGTAAAAACTCAACTCGTCGTGTTTGGAGGACAAAGAATGCTGAGTTGCATCCAAAGAATACCATACCTACTGTGAAGCATGGGGGTGGAAACATCATGCTTTGGGGCTGTTTTTCTGCAAAGGGTCCAGGACGACTGATCCGTGTAAAGGAAAGAATGAATGGAGCCATGTATCGTGAGAATTTGAGTGAAAACCTCCTTCCATCAGCAAGGGCATTGAAGATGAAACGTGGCTGGGTCTTTCAGCATGACAATGATCCCAAACACACCGCCCGGGCAACGAAGGAGTGGCTTCGTAAGAAGCATTTCAAGATCCTGGAGTGGCATAGCCAGTCTCCAGATCTCAATCCCATAGAACATCTTTGGAGGGAGTTGAAAGTCTGTGTTGCCCAGCAACAGCCCCAAAACATCACTGCTCTAGAGGAGATCTGCATGGAGGAATGGGCCAAAATACCAGCAACAGTGTGTGAAGACCTTGTGAAAGACTTACAGAAAACGTTTGACCTCTGTCATTGCCAACAAAGGGTATATAACAAAGTATTGAGATAAACTTTTGTTATTGACCAAATTCTTATTTCCACTATTTTTTGCAAATTAATTAATTAAAAAATCATACAATGTGATTTTCTGGATTTTTTTTTCTAATTTTGTCTGTCATAGTTGAAGTGTACCTATAATGAAAATTACAGGCCTATCTCATCATTTTAAGTGGGAGAACTTGCACAATTGGTGGCTGACTAAATACTTTTTTGCCCCACTGTACCTCTTAAACTGTCTGTATCCTACTGACTCGTGTTTTTTAAGAAACTAAATATGCTTCTCTGCATCTCTGCTAAAAATCTGGGTGAAATATTTAAAGGAATGTGAATCTTATTCAGTAGATTTGGTTATTGCTTGCTTTTCTTAAGTCTACCAACCATGCCAGGAGGCATACCAGCTAAGATAGTCTATATATATATATATATATATATATATATAGTCTATCTCACCCATGAATACGACCTGTTCCCTGATACATTATAATCGTAGGTGTCTAAAAGGTCGTTTTTCGGGAACAAAAACGACAGTCCTTCGGACTGAATGACAAGAAGAAGCAACCCGTCGGACTTTGACAAAACCACAACAGGAAACGATCCTTTAACTGCTTGTGCGCACTCGGTCAGCTGACACACTCGAAGTCATGTGATTTCATTCCTGTAGGCAGAGAGAGTGAACACAAGTCGCTGCGTTTGAAACAAAATATCTAGTAGTTGTATTTTCTATCCCGGCACTTCCAACATGGCTTGGACAAAGTATCAACTCTTTCTTGCGGGTCTTATGCTCACAACCGGCTCTATCAACACGCTATCGGCAAAGTAAGTGAACGCTTCATTCACGTTGTCAATTGATTTCACGGTCTACGATGTAGCCAATGGCATAGGCCAGTGTTGAGCATCTGGTTGATCGCAAAGCCATTCCTATTCGTTCAACAAACATTTATGTAAAAAAACAACAACGATAAAGCCTTGGGTCCCTAATTGTGTTATTCGTTTCGCGGTAGGTGCGCTTGATTCAGTAGTCCTAGCCCCGGGAAGGCAAAGTGTTCCAATTTTGAACCATTTTGTGTCTGAAGATAGAACTTTGCCTACCCGGTAGTCCCAGATAGCAAATGAGGTATACCTATAGTTCTACTGCTGGCCAATCCGATAGTTTAGATCACGGAGTCTGCAGTTTCCTCGAGCGATAGACTGTAAAAAGAATACTCAAACGTACAGCAAAGTTGATCATGTGAGATTTGAAACCTTTTTAAAACCGTGACTAGTGACAAATTCGACGAATACAACAAAGAGCTGCTGTTTATATAACTAAATTCATGTTCAAGTTTTCGATCAGAACTGTCACTTTTTTTCAACAGTTTTACTAGTCATTAAATGCGCGTTACCAGCACTGCAGTTGTAATGAATGAGTCTAGCGGTGTTTTGATAAGCTTGCGTTGTTATTATTTGTGGCTTGTGTATTTGTTAATATCGAGGAATATTTCACTTTCTCTGGTTATAGGAGTAACAACCTGAATTGGCGCAGGAGGCAAAGTAATGCAGTGCGATTTAAGTTTCACCAACAGCTGGAAGACTGTGTCCCCTTTTCTCAGCCTATGGCGGGAGAGAGAGGAGGCACTGTAAATCGGGAGAGAGGCAGACTCACCGCTGCTCCCTCCTCTCATACTGACCATCAGATACAGGCCATCAGTCCAGTAAAAATACTATTATTATGCTCACTCAGCTGTGTCTCAAAAGTAATACAAAAAATGATGTATTACCAATGTTCTCATATACCTACAATTTTGAAATATAATTTCAAAATTGTCTGAGAAGAACATTGGCAGGGAAATTCAAGCTTAGCCAATATGCAGTGATATTGTATTGGGCCTATAGCCTACTGCACAAACCTCATTGTTACAGAACTGTTTTTAATTGGATAATGTTGCATAGTCTTACATTTAAGTCATGTTAAAAATAAAAATACATCGGAGCAGTAGATCTCTGCTTGCATTTTGACTCAGAAAGTGATCTCGACTCAAAAGGTTGGTGACCACTGTCCTAGACATCAAGATTTGGGCCACAGTGTTTATTGCACTGTTGAATCCTTGTGAACTGAATTATTGTGGCTCAATGTCTTTGTATATTTTACAGTAGGCTAAATTAGGCGAGGCTACTTGACATTTTATTGTACTTTTGGGAAAAAGCTAGATTTCCATGATGCCATTGTTGTAGGCCTAAATGCCTGTTTTTAAATTGCTTTGGTCAGCAACGAGCCAATCTGTCTGTAAACAATGCCTGGTTGAGAATTAGAAGCTGTATGTTTGCTTACTAGCTTAGCTTAGGTGTAGCCTAAATGCAATGTATGACTACATTTGAAATTGTGACATTTCAAGACATTAGACAAGTGCCAGACACAGGGAGGGAAACCTTTCACGTGGTCTTGCGTCACTGTTGATTAATACATGTATTTTGATGACATGAAGCGTGAGGACACTGCTGTCTCTGCAAATCACATTTGCTTAGTTGCCACAAAAGAAGCAGACTTCTCTAAACTACGGCTTGGCGTCTCAACTTCTCTTTTGCTGTCATGCAAAATGTGATATAAGCTGGGCCTATAGGTTGTAGTTGTGCTACTGTGTGCTCTTATGTCATGTGGAAATGGCACTTTATCAACGTGGTCTAGTCTGGCAAGTCCCATCAGTATGTCTCAAGTCACAACTGTACTGGAATACTGTATAAAATACATGGTTGCTCTTGCTCAGTGCAATGAGACAATGTAGCAAATAGAGAGATCACGTTTCATCTGCTTTCTTTGGGCTTCTTTCCAGAGCGTTCGCCAGAAACCAAACACTTCACTGTCTGTGCTTCACTGAGGAGAATGTTATCTTGAGCTGAGGACAGTTTCCTCTTGTTGATTAAAAACGTAGATGTCAGTAGCCTTTTGAGTTGATTTAACCAACTGTATATGTTATTGGACTTGGCAATGTGTAAATGTAAAACTTTCTCAGATCAATAGCTAAATTCAGTCAATCAAACAGATACTCAACTGGGTACAGTGGTGTTATGGAGCTCAGACTGCTACTGTGAGGAAAGGGCCACATCATCACTTTGAGGCGCTGTGACCACAGCCCTTAGTCTATATTCAATCAGCAAGGAGAACTCACATGCTGGTCATGCCTCTACTGATCAGGCCAATTGGACTATAAACGTCAGTGGGTGTTCAGGTAGCTAGGCACAGACGACTAAGTCACTCATTAACCCCTATGTCACCGTATCATACTTTGAGCATTTGATTGAGTCTGCCTGGAGTGCCAGATGGGTGTGGTTTGAACTTTTGGGGCTATATTGTTGGTTCCATTGCACAAAGCAAGCTCAATCAAGCGCAAGTATTTGAAAGGAGACAGATTGGTCTCATGAACAGATTGGTTTCTGACTGTTAGTGTGACATTCTTGAACAAACTTAATAAACTTTCTCCTGTTCTCCCCCAGATGGGCTGACATGTTCTCCGCAAAGGGTTGCAAAGACTCCCCTGAACACACATTCTCCCACCCGTTTGTACAGGTACAGTCTCCCTTCCCCTCATAAAAAACACAGAATATAACTATATAAGCTAGACCTAAATGAGTTACTTGATGTTTATAAACTGTGTTGATAGGAAGGTCCCTAAATGCTGTCATTGACTCTTCTGTCTCAACTGTGTGTCTCTGGCTCACTGCCCCCCCCCCCCCCCCCCCCCCATTGCTCTGCCTCTCTCTCTAGGCCGTAGGGATGTTCCTGGGGGAGCTCAGTTGTCTGGTCGTCTTCCACATGCTGCTTTGTCACGACAGACGAAGACCAGAGCCCAAGATGAACACGGGCCAGAGCTTCAACCCCCTCCTCTTCCTCCCCCCTGCCCTCTGTGACATGACCGCTACCTCCATCATGTATGTTGGTACGTGATCCGAACATCCTAGATATTTATCTTCATTTTGTGTTGCAGCAGGCTCCAGAGTTTTCTGGGAATGTGTCGCTCGCTGCTTAGGCCACCATTTAATTCCCTCGCACTTTACATAATATTTTCATAATTTGACAATTCACACCAAAAAGGGCTTCCGAGTTTGATTCTTCAAAAATATTCTTAAAAAAACTGCAAGAAAGTCTAAATGATCTATAAAATATTATGGTCAGAGGCACAATTTTAAACTGTATTCCCCTTTAAGTTCTTGTGAAGTGTCTCCCATTTGTTTTAAGGAACTGGACACAATAACCGAGAAGTCACGATTTTTGAGTCATCATAGTGAAAGTTTGTGCTGACTGTCTGTGGACCTGGAATCAATTAGTATTTGCTTTCTTTTGCCAGACATTAATTGCCAGTTGAGACTAGAGGTCGACCGATTAATCGGAATGGCCGTTTAATTCGATTTCAAGTTTTCATAACAATCGTAAATCGGTATTTTTGGACACCAATTTGTCCGATAAATCAAATATATATATTTTTTTTTTACAAAACATTTTTTTACACCTTTTATTTAATCTTTATTTAATTAGGCAAGTCAGTTAACACATTCTTATTTTCAATGATGGCCTAGGAATGGTGGGTTAACTGCCTTGTTCAGGGGCAGAACGACAGATTTTTACCTTGTCAGCTCTGGGATTCAATCTATTAACCTTATAGTTAACTAGTCCAACGCTCTAACCACCTGCCTCACGAGGAGCCTGCCTGTTACGCGAATGCAGTAAACCAAGGTAAGTTGCTAGCTAGCATTAAACTTAACTTATAAAAAACAATCAATCATAATCACTAGTTAACTACACATGGTTGAAGATATTACTAGTTTATCTAACGTGTCCTGCGTTGCATATAATCGATGCAGTGCGTATTCGTGAAAAAGGACTGTCGTTGCTCCAATGTGTACCTAACCATAAACATCAATGCCTTTCTTAAAATCAGTACACAAAAGTATATATTTTTAAACCTGCATATTTAGCTAAAATAAATCCAGATTAGCAGGCAATATTAACCAGGTGAAATTGTCACTTCTCTTGCGTTCATTGCACTCAGAGGCAGTGCATATGCAACAGTTTGGGCCGCCTAATTTGCCAGAATTTTACGTAATTATGACATAACATTGAAGGTTGTCCAATGTAACAGGAATATTTAGACTTATGGATGCGTTAGATAAAATATGGAACGGTTCCGTATTTCACTGAAAGAATAAACGTCTTGTTTTCGAGATGATGGTTTCTGGATTCGACCATATTAATGACCTAAGACTCGTATTTCTGTGTGTTGTTATGTTATAATTAAGTCTATGATTTGATAGAGCAGTCTGACTGAGCGATGGTAGGCACCAGCAGGCTCGTCCAATTTGTTGAGTAGAGTGTTGGAGGCTATTTTGTAAATGACAAGGTACGTCGAGGTACGGTAGGATGATCAGTTTTACAAGGGTATGTTTGGCAGCACGAGTGAAGGATGCTTTGTTGCGAAATAGGAAGCCAATTCTAGATGTAATTTTGGATTGGAGATGCTTAATGTGAGTCTGGAAGGAGGGTTCACAGTCTAGCCAGACACCTAGGTATTTGTAGTTGTCCACGTATTCTAAGTCAGAACCATCCAGAGTTGTGTGTGTGTATATATATTTTAACCTTTTTATTTAACTAGGCAAGTCTGTTTAGAACAAATTCTTATTTACAATGACAGCCTACACCGGCCAAACCCAGACGACGCTGGGCCAATCACGTCCGGTTGTGATACAGCCTGTAACAAGAAATAAAACAAATCCTATTTGAACCAAGGTCTGTCTGTTACCCTCTGTGACTCTATCCTTTCTCCCCAGCCCTGAACATGACGAGTGCCTCCAGCTTCCAGATGCTGCGTGGGGCGGTGATCATCTTCACGGGCCTGCTGTCGGTGGCCTTCCTGGGGCGCCGCCTGGTGGCCAGTCAGTGGACGGGCATCTTTGTCACTATTCTGGGCCTGGTGATGGTGGGCCTGGCCGACTTCATAAGCGGAAACAAGGATGACTCACACAAACTCAGCGAGGTCATCACTGGTAAGAGAGAAAGAATTGTGGTTTGAAGGGAATACTTCCTGTGTCAAAGGTATGCCTGAGTTAGGACACATTGTTAAGAGGGTAGGCTTGGGTTAGGACACATTGTTAAGAGGGTAGGCCTGGGTTAGGACACATTGTTAAGAGGGTAGGCCTGGGTTAGGACACATTGTTAAGAGGATAATGAGTAGCCACTTAGTGGCAAAGGTAGGGTCCTGATCGAAAATAATCTTTCCCTTCATCCACACTTGAATTATTCACAGATCTAACTCATGATTGTATATGTAAAAGCAAGCTTTCCAAAGCTGTCAGTGTAAGCTTAAGTATTGTTGTCCATTAGTTTGCTCCAATTAGGGGAGGGGTGGTAGGGTTATGGGAAAAGAGTAAAGTGTGTGTGTGTGTGTATATATATCTCACACATACTACCGTTCAAAAGTTTGAGGTCGCTTAGAAATGTTCTTGTTTTTGAAAGAAAAGCACTTTTTTTTGTCCATTTTAAAATTAAATTGATCAGAAATACAGTGTAGACATTGTTAATGTTGTAAATGACTATTGTAGCTGGAAACTGATGATGTTTAATGGAATATCTAAGTAGGCGTACAGAGGTCCATTATCAAGCATCTACCACCACTGTGTTCCAATGCACGTTGTGTTAGCTAATCCAAGTTTTCCTTTTAAAAGGCTAATTGATCACTAGAAAACCCTTTGCAATTATGTTAGCACAGCAGAAAACTGTTCTGATTTTAAATAAGCAATAAAACTGTCTTCTTTAGATTAGTTGAGTATCTAGAGCATCAGCATTTGTGTTCGATTACATGCTCAAATTGGCCAGAAACAAAGAACTTTCTTCTGAAACTCATCAGTCTTTTCTTGTTCTGGGAAATGAAGGCTACTCCATGAGAGAAATTGCCAAGAAACCTGAAGATCTCGTACAACGCTGTGTACTTCTCCCTTCACAAAACAGCACAAACTGGCTCTAACCAGAATAGTTAGAGGCGTGGGAGGCCCAGGTGCACAACTGAGCAAGAGGACAAGTACATTAGTGTCTAGTTTGATAAACAGACACCTCACAAGTCCTCAACTGGCAGCTTCATTAATTAGTACCTGCAAAACACCAGTTTCAACGTCAACAGTGAAGAGGCGACTCCGAGATGCTGGCCTTCTAGGCAGAGGTGCAAAGGAAAAAGCCATATCTCAGACTGGCCAATAAAAATAAAATATTAAGATGGGCAAAAGAACAGATACTGGACAGAGGAAGATTGGAAAAAAGTGTTATGGACAGAAATGTAAGTTTGAGGCGTTCGATCACAAAGAAGAACATTCATGAGATACAGAAAAAATGAAAAGATGCTAGAGGAGTGCTTGACGCCATCTGTCAAGCATGGTGGGGGAGAAGTGATGATCTGGGGCTGCTTTTGTGGTGGTAAAGTGGGAGATTTGTACAGGGTAAAAGGGATCTTGAAGTAGGAAGGCTATCACTCCATTTTGCAACGTTGTGCCATACCCAGTGGACTGCGCGTAATTGAAGCCAATTTCATCCTACAACAAGACAATGACCCAAAGCACAGCTCCAAACTATGCAAGAACTATTTAGGGAAGAAGCAGTCAGCTGGAATTCTGTCTGTAATGGAGTGGCCAGCACAGTCACCGGATCTCAACCCTATTGAGCTGTTGTGGGAGCAGCTTGACCGTACGTAAGAAGTGCCCATCAAGCCAATCCAACTTGTGGGAGGTGCTTCAGGAATCATAGGGTGAAATATCTTCAGAATACCTCAACAAACTGACAACTAGAATGCCAAAGGTCTGCAAGGCTGGAATTGCTGCAAATGGAGGATTCTTTGACGAAAGCGGAGTTTGAAGGACACAATTTATTCCTTCAAATAAAAATCATTATTTATAACCTTGTCAACGTCTTGACACTATTTCCTATTCATTTTGCAACTCATTTCATGTGAACTCAGCAAAAAAAGAATGTCCCCTTTTCAGGACCCTGTCTTGAAAAGATTATTTGTAAAAATTCAAATAACTTCACAGATCTTCATTGTAAAGGGTTTAAACACTGTTTTCCATGCTTGTTCAATGAAACATAAACCAATTAATGAACATGCACCTGTGGAATGGTCGTTAAGACACTAACAGCTTTCAGACGGTAGGCAATTAAGGGTCACGGTAATGAAAACTTAAGACACTAAAGAGGCCTTTCTACTGACTCTGGAAAAACACAAAAAGAAAGATGCCCAGGGTCCCTGATCATCTGCGTGAATGTGCCTTAGGCATGCTACAAGGTGGCATGGGGACTGCAGATGTGGCCAGGGCAATACATTGCCATGTCTGTACTGTGACATACACAGTTTACATACACAGAGTTGACTGAGCCTTTAAACAGCTTGGAAAATTCCAGCAAATGATGTCAAGGCTTTAGAAGGTTCTGATAGGCTAATTGACATAATTTGAGTCACTTGGAGGTGTACCTGTTAATGTATTTCAAGGCCTACCTTCAAACTCAGTGCCTCTTTGCTTGACATCATGGGAAAATCAAAATAAATCAGCCAAGACCTCCATAAGTCTGGTTCAACCTTGGGAGCTATTTCCATATGCCTGACGGTACCACGTTCATCTGTACAAACAACAGTACGCAAGGAATAAACACCATGGGACCACGCAGCCGTTATACTGCTCAGGAAGGAGACGCGTTCTGTCTCCTAGAGATTAACGTACTTTGGTGCGAAAAGTGCAAATCAATCCCAGGACAACAGCAAAGGACCTTGTGAAGATGCTGGAGGAAACAGATACTTCTGTATCTTTATCCACAGTAAAACGAGTCCTATATCGACATAACCTGAAAGGCCGCTCTGCAAGGAACAAGCCACTGCTACAAAACTGCCAAAAACCAGACTACGGTTTGTAACTGCACATGGGGACAAAGATCGTACTTTTTGGAGAAATGTCCTCTGGTCTGATGAAACAAAAATAAAACTGTTTGGCCATAATGACCATTGTTATGTTTGGAGGAAAAAGGGTGCGGCTTGCAAGTGTAACAGTATAACTTTAGACCGTCCCCTCGCCCATACCCGGGTGCGAACCATGGACCCTCTGCACACATCAATAACAGTCACCCTCGAAGCATCGTTATCCATCGCTCCACAAAAGCCGCGGCCCTTGCAGAGCAAGGGGAACTACTACTTCAAGGTCTCAGAGCAAGTGACGTCACCGATTGAAACGCTATTTAGCGCGCACCGCTAACTAACCGTTTCACATCTGTTACACAAGTACGCCATCCCAACCATGAAGCACGGGGTGGCAGCATCAGGTTGTGGGGGTGCTTTGCTGCAGGAGGGACTGGTGCACTTCACAAAATAGATGGCTACATGAGGAAGGAAAATGATGTGGATATATTGAAGCAACATATCAAGACATCAGCCAGGAAGTTAAAGCTTGGTCGCAAATGGGTCTTCCAAATGGACAGTGACCCCAAGCATACTTCCAAAGTTGTGGCAAAATGGCTTAAGGACAACAAAGTCAAGGTATTGGAGTGGCCATCACAAAGCCCTGACCTCAATCCTATAGAAAATGTGTGGGCAGAACTGAAAAAGTGTGTGCGAGCAAGGAGACCTGACTCAGTTACACCAGCTCTGTCAGGAGGAATGGGCCAAAATTCACCCAACTTATTGTGAGAAGCTTGTGGAAGGCTACCCGAAACGTTTGACCCAAGTCAAACAATTTAAAGGCAATGCTACCAAATACATTCAGTGTATGTAGTGTATGAGTTTAAATGTATTTGGCTAAGGTGTATGTAAACTTCCGACTTCAACTGTATCTGTAATATTAAAGCTGATCTACAACCTAAAAAATAAATAAGTGTTGTCTGATCAGTGATTACCCAAAGGAAAGTTGGAAGGAAGGATACATTTGAATGGTCTTCAATTCAAACAGGGCCCATGATGTAGTTGGAGTCAATATTTACTTTTTACTATTTACATTTTACTTCTCCAGAGACTTGTTTTCCCTCAGCAGCAACATCTTGCCAAAACAAATATCCAATGAGGAACTATCATGTAAAGGCCATCTCTTCTGACCCCCAGGTGATCTTCTGATCATAATGGCCCAGGTCATTGCGGCTGTCCAGATGGTTCTGGAGGAGAAGTTTGTCTACAAGCACGACGTTCATCCTTTACGGGCCGTGGGCACTGAAGGTACAGTGAACATATACGTTTCTGGGTGTATGCATTGGGTTAATGTATAACTCTAGCTACAGAATGTAGCAGTGGTGTTTGTACAGCTTTGAGAGTGAAGCTTACAGTGAAGATATGCAAGCGTAGCAACCAGATTTTTACATGTGTAAGTAGTACTTAGTAACCTGTTTGACATTTATCTTTTGTTTCTGTGGAAATAATCATAATGTCTGTGTTGTCACCTTTAGCGCTGTATCAAAGACAGAATGTTTGTAGCTCGTTAGTAATTCATCCAGACTCCATTCATTTCCACCCTCCTCCTTCTCCTCCATCTCTCTAGGGTTCTTTGGCTTCTTCATCCTCTCGCTGCTCCTCATCCCCTTTTTCTACATCCCGGTGGGGAGCTTTAGCAACAACCCCCGACACGTTCTCGAGGACGCGCTGGACGCCTTCTGCCAGATCGGCCACAACCCCATGATCATCTTGGCGTTGCTCGGCAACACAGTGTCCATCGCCTTCTTCAACTTCGCCGGCATCTCCGTCACCAAGGAAATCAGCGCCACCACGCGCATGGTGCTGGACAGTCTGCGCACCGTGGTCATCTGGGTGGTCAGTCTTGCTCTGGGCTGGGAGCAGTTCCATGGTTTACAGGTTCTGGGTTTCATTGTGTTGTTGGTGGGTGCAGCGCTTTATAATGGGCTTCATCGCCCCCTGCTAGCCAAGATTCCATGCTGCGCCAACATGGTGGAGGAAGAGGAGCGCAACCCGGCAGAGAGGGCAAGACTGCTGGATGAGGGAAGGGTGCAGGAGGAGACCTAACTGACATGATGAACTTGCAAAATGCTGAAAGTGGTGGTGATGGTGAGGGGAGCGGGGTCTGACATCGATATGATAACCTCGCCATACTCCTGACCACACCGGGGGTGTGTGACATGAAGACACCACATTTCTCAGATTACTGTACAAGACCCAGTCTTTAAAACCGTGTTCACTCCTGGTAGTAAATTTCAGGTGACATGTTTATAGGATCTTGGAATAGCCTTCTTTATGGCTTGTTGCAGCATCAGTTAAATATGTGTGTTAATGGTGGCAGGTATTTTATAAATCACCAAAACATTAAGCATAACACCGTTTTGATAGAGTGCCATACTGTGGTCATTGATAGATACAATCACAACTGAAATTGTTTGCACACTTTATAAAGATGAGCAAAAACAACTAAAATAAATCATACAAATACTGAGCTATATTGTTTTCTATTTTTGGTGGGAAATTATATTTTATACTAATACAATTACTCAGATATATGATTTTGTTTAACAAGTCATAAAAAAAGCTAGAACGTTGATTTAAAAATGTAAACCTGAACTTCCACGATGTGGGTCGAATAGAGACCTAAGTTAATACAAGTCCATGATTTCATACCAGGGGAAGTCAGAAAGAGGTCAGTACAAATGTCAATGTTCCCTCTTTAGCAGAGACCACAATTGAGCCAACATTTATTTATTTATTTATTTCACCTTTATTTAACCATGTAGGCCAGTTGCGAACAAGTTCTCATTTACAACTGCGACCTGACCAAGATAAAGCAAAGCAGTGCGACAAAAACAACAACACAGAGTTACACATAAACAAACGTACAGTCAATAACACAATGGAAAAATCTATGTACATTGTGTGCAAATAAGGCAATAAATAGACCATAGAGGCGAAATAATTACAATTTAGCATTAACACTGGAGTGATCGATGTGCAGATGATGATGTCCATGTAGAGATACTGGGGTGCAAAAGAGCATGAGGGTAAGGAATAATATGGGGATGAGGTAGTTGGGTGTGCTATTTACAGATGGGCTATGTATAGGTGCAGTGATCTGTGAGCTGCTCTGACAGCTGGTGCTAAAAGTTAGAGGGAGATCCAAGTCTACAGCTTAAGTGATTTTCCAAGTCGTTCCAGTCATTGGCAGCAGAGAACTGGAAGGAAAGGCGGCCAAAGGAAGTGCTGGCTTTGGGGATGACCAGTGAGATATACCTGCTGCAGCACGTGCTATGGGTGGGTGTTGTTATGGTGACCAGTGAGCTGAGAGAAGGCGGGGCGTTACCTAGCGAAGACTTAGATGACCTGGTGCCAGTGGGTTTGGCGACGAATATGTAGTGGGGGCCAGCCAATGAGAGCATACAGGTCGCAGTGGTGGGTAGCATATGGAGCTTTGGTGATAAAACGGATGGCACTGTAATAGACTGCATCCAATTTGTTGAGTAGAGTGTTGGCTAATTTGTAAATGACATCGTCGAAGTCAAGGACCCGTAGGATAGTAATTTTTACGGGGGTATGTTTGGCAGCATGAGTGAAAGAGGCTTTGTTGCGAAATAGGAAGCCGATTCTAGATTTAATTTTGGATTGGAGATGCTTAATGTGAGTCTGAAAGGAGAGTTTACAATCTAGCCAGACACCTAGGTATTTGTAGTTGTCCACATATTCTAAGTCAGAACCGTCCACAGTAGTGATGCTAGTCGAACGGGAGGATGCAGGCAGCAATCGGTTAAAGAGCATGCACTTAGTTTAAATAGCATTTTAAATGCAGTTGCAGTCCACTGAAGGAGTGTTGTATGGTGTTGAAGCTCATTTGGGGGTTTGTTAGCAGTGCCAAAGAAGGGCCAGATGTATACAGAAGGGTGTTCTCTGCGTACCGGTGTATCAGAGAATCACCAGCAGCAAGAGTGACGACATGATATATACAGAGAAAAGAGTCTGCCCGAGAATTGAACCCTGTGGCACCCCCGTAGAGACTGCCAGAGGTCCAGACAACAGGCCCTCCGATTTGACATCCTGAACTCTGAAAAGTAGTGGGTGAACCAGGCGAGGCAGTCATTTGAAAAGCAAAGGCTCTTGAGTCTGCCGATAAGAATGCGGTGATTGACAGAGTCGAAAGCCTTGGCCAGGTCGATGAAGACGGCTGCGCAGTTCTGTCGATGGTGGTTATGATATCGTTTAGGACCTAGAGTGTGGCTCAGGTGCACCCATGACCAGCTCGCATAGTGGAGAAGATACAGTGGGATTCGGAATGGTCAGTGATCTGTTTAACTTGGCTTTTGAAGATTTTAGAAAGGCAGGGCAGGATGGATATGGGTATATAACAGTTTGGTTCTAGAGTGTCTCCCTCTTCTGAAGAGGGGGTTGACCGCAGCTTTCCAATCTTTGGGGATCTCAGACGATGCGAAAGAGAGGTTGAATAGGCTACTAATAGGGGTTAAAACCATTTTGGCAGATCATTTTAGAAAGGGATTGTCTAGCCCATCTGATTTGTAGGGATCCAGATTTTGCCGCTCTTTCAGAACACCAGCTGTCTGGATCTGGGTGAAGGAGAAGAGGGGGGTGGGCTTGGGCAAGTTGCTGCAAGGGGTGCTGATATGTTGGCCAGGGTAAGGGTAGCCAGGTGGAAAGCATGGCCAGCTGTAGAAAAATTCTTATTGAAATTCTCATTTTTTTTTTTAGATTTATCAGTGGTGACCGTGTTTCCTAGCCTCAGTGCAGTGGGCAGCTGGGAGGAGGTGCTCTTATTCTACATGGACTTTAGTGTTCCAAAACTTTTTGAAATTAGTGCAACAGAAAGTACATTTCTGTTTGAAAAAGCTAGCTTTATCTTTCCTAACTGACTGAGTATATTGGTTCCTGACTTCCCTGAAAAGTTGCAGTGTTTGTAACTTTTCAGTTTTACAGCGTGAATAGAGCCTTTAGACAAGATAATGCAACATGGAACTTGCGAGCTATTGGTTTCATGCTTTTTAAAATGGTTTTCCATTATTGCTCTGTACATTTTACCAACGACCACAGTTAGCTGAAATGTTCCCCAACGGATACTTGTTGAAGACATTGTTTGAGTGCCAATATCAATGCACTACCTCAAGTGTGATTTGGGATCTATGATTCAATAATTCCTGCATGATTGCATTGGTTTTGGCTATATTATTATATTCATTCACTGGCTCATTATCACATGTAAATGTTGTAAAAAGCACATGCTTCTTGGTATATCTTTTTCTATCATTGAGTAGCGTTTGTAAATATAGCTGGCGCCATCACTAAGGCTTTGCCATAGATTAAATAGGTTAGTTGAGCAGCCAACAGTTTTCGGGACATAGAATATTAATGTTTAGGCTTTTTTTGACACCTATGCTGCACCTTTTGATTAGGACATATATATTTTTGTGATTTGCAGTGTCATGTGAAATGTTGACTGGATACAATGAACTTGGCTTAAAAAAAGGGAAATGGAGAGGGTTTTTGGTGAAATGCTTTTTAAAATAATGTAATAAAATGTTTTGTGTGGAGAATGTGCTAGATTATAGAATTGAAATGGGTATTATTTCTACATTATGAAAAAAAACAAAAACAGTATAGTAGCAATTCTGCACTAAAGGTTATTCATGATACAATTGTGGCAAAAATCAGGCATCATAACTTGGCATTCCGCTTTAATGTCCCTTTGAACTTCCACTTGTAATATACCGAGGTAAAGTTGGTTTTATATTCAACAGACATTCGCAAATAGCCCTTTTAAAACTGTAAAAATCAATAACTAATTCACTTTGTCACATTCATAAAACTACATGTGATTTATTCTATAAATGTCTAGCATACTTTTACAACCTTTGTTTTGAGTAAAAATTCCAGTTTTGATTTGATAGAGGGCATGTAGTCCGTCTAGAGGGCGTGTGGTCAAAGTTCTAACGAGTCTGTTATACCCTATTAGAAGGGGCCTGGCAGAAAATTCTGCATCTTCAGTCATATTAAATTAGATTACAGGAAAAAACTATGTGATGAAGACGTCAGGCCTGACTAACAAAGAAGACCGGTGGATGGATCAAGAAGACCAAGAGGATCAACATGGACATTCCACAGTGGAGATAAGAAAAACTAAGAGCGAACCATAACGTGTGTGTGTATTAGCATGGATACTGAAAGATACCAGAGGGTGGATTAAAAAAAAAAACACTAACATAAGAAGTAAAGGGTACATGTTTGGTTTTTGGGCTAAATGTATACATTATGATTTGCTTCTGAACTGTATGTGAACCCCTCTGCAATCTACTGGCACTAACCATTACAAACTAGGACTTCAACCAGGCTGTCCCTATGCTATTTGCTCTCTATTCCAGAACTGTAAATGAATATAACCCTGTTTATGTTTTTGATGGTACCATTCAGCTTGTCTGGGGATGACAAAGAAGGACGCAAATAGAAAACGATTGGAAGGGGCCTCTTTGCTGATAAATTAGAGACATGTAAATAAATGACTGTTGTGCCTTGTAACTACTTTAAAATGTGGAACTGTTGCACAAAAAATGCGAACATTGATTTGGCATAACATTTAACATTGTAAACATTGTACAACTTTATGTAAACATTGTCTAACTTCATATAGAGCAAATTGCACTTCAAATTAACATTTATTTAAAGTTATTGCAAATAAATGCATATTTTCTCTTTTTCTGAGACAATCACTGAATTAGATTTCTTAATTTCAAATATTGCATTTAAAGATCATGTATTTCTATCAAATCAAAACTGGAATTTCTAGTCAAAACAAAGGTTGTAAAAGTATACTAGACATTTATGGAATAAATCAAACCTAGTTTGATGTTTCTGACAAACGGTGAATTAGTTATTGATTTATACCACTTTAAATGGAATTTTATAGATTTTATGCATTTCTGTCATGTCAAAACTGGAATTTCTATTCAAAACAAAGGTTGTAAAAGTATGATAGCATTTATAGAATAAATCATACATAGGTTTATGTTTGTGGCAAACAGTGAATTACAGTTGAAGTCAGAAGTTTACATACATTTAGGTTGGAGTCATTAAAACTCATTAGCTCTTACAACCAGGGAAGAGTAGGGGAAATCAAGGAGAGCAGCATTTAAAGTGTCCAAGTCCAATTGTCCTGAAACAACTAGGTGTTTCAACACACACTTCATTTCTAATGGATCAATGCCGTGTTTACTGTATAAGATTAAAAACAGGGAATTCAATTAGCTTGTTCTTTCTGTTTATACCATATGTTGTGTTAAGTCTGTTTCTTAAGAAGTCAGTGCTGGCCTTTTCAATGTCACAGCATTGTCGAATATGTCTGTCCAATGTCCTTTGCACAAAAACATCCTCATTAAATTACATATGCATATTGTCAAAAGTACATTCACAATGTCTACATTCGCTGAATGCAAATCCCACCCACTCTTTAAATCCACAGAGCTCATGTTGAGCTGACGGCACCACGTTCATCTGTACAAACAATAGTACGCAAGGAATAAACATGGGACCACGCAGCCGTCATACCGCTCAGGAAGGAGACGCGTTCTGTCTCCTAGAGATTAACGTACTTTGGTGCGAAAAGTGCAAATCAATCCCAGAACAACAGCAAAAGACCTTGTGAAGATGCTGGAGGAAACGGGGACAAAGTATCTATATCCACAGTAAAATGAGTCCTATTTCGACATAACCTGAAAGGCCGCTCAGCAAGGAAGAAACCACTGCTCCAAAACCACCATAAAAAAGACAGACTTCGGTTTGCAACTGCACATGGGGACAAAGATCATACTTTTTCGAGAAATGTCCTCTGGTCTGATGAAACAAAAATAGAACTGTTTGGCTATAATGACCATCATTATGCTAGGAGGAAAAAGGGGGAGGCTTGCAAGCCGAAGAACACCATCCCAACCGTGAAGCACGGGGGTGGCAGCATCAGGTTGTGGGGGTGCTTTGCTACAGGAGGGACTGGTGCACTTCACAAAATAGATGGCTACATGAGGAAGGAAAATGATGTGGATATATTGAAGCAACATCTCAAGACGTCAGTCAGGAAGTTGGGTCTTCCAAATGGACAGTGACCCCAAGCATACTTCCAAAGTTGTGGCAAAATGGCTTAAGGACAACGAAGTCAAGGTATTGGAGTGGCCACCACAAAGCCCTGACCTCAATCCTATAGAAAATGTGTGGGCAGAACTGAAAAAGTGTGTGCGAGCAAGGAGACCTACAAACCTGACTCAGTTACACCAGCTCTGTCAGGAGGAATGGGCCAAATTTCACCCAACTTATTGTGAGAAGCTTGTGGAAGGCTACCCGAAACGTTTGACCCAAGTCAAACAATTTAAAGGCAATGCTACCAAATACATTCAGTGAATGTAGTGTATGAGTTTAAATGTATTTGGCTAAGGTGTACGTAAACTTCCGACTTCAACTGTATCTGTAATATTAAAGCTGATCTACAACCTAAAAAATAAATAAGTGTTGTCTGATCAGTGATTACCCAAAGGAAAGTTGGAAGGAAGGATACATTTGAATGGTGTTCAAATGTTGGCCAGAATTCACCCAACTTATTGTGGGAAGCTTGTGGAAGGCTACCCAAAAGGTTTGACCCAAGTTACACATTTTAAAGGCAATGCTACCAAATACTAATTGAGTGTATGTAAACTTCTGACCCACTGGGAATGTGATGAAAGATTAAAAGCTGAAATAAATCATTCTCTCTAGTATTACTCTGACATTTCGCATTCTTGAAATAATGTGGTGATCCTAACTGACAGGGAATTTTTCCTAGGACTAAATGTCAGGAATTGTGCAAAACTGAGTTTAAATACTTTTGGCGAAGGTGTATGTAAACTTCTGACTTCAACTGTAGTTATTGATTTATACTGATTTAAATGGCATTTTATAGATTGTATGTATTTCTATCAAGTCAAAACTGTAATTTGTCCTCAAATCAAAGGTTGTAAAAGTATGATAGACATTTATAGAATAAATAATACCTAGCTTGCTGTTTATATGACAAAAGGTGAATTAGTTATTGATTTTGTCACGTCCTGACCATAGAAAGCCTTTATTTTCTATGGTAGAGTAGGTCCAGGGCGTGACTAGGGGTGTTTAGTCTAGTTTATTATTTCTTTGTGGGGTTCTAAATTTATTTTTCTTTGTTGGTGTTTGTGTTTGATTCCCAATCAGTGGCAGCTGGTAATCGTTGACTCTAATTGGGGATCATACTTAAGTTGCATTTTGTCCACCTGTGGGTTATGGGATATTGTTTATGTTTAGTTGCCTGTTAGCACTGAATTGTCGTCACGGTTCGCTTATTCTTTATTGTTTTGTATTTGCTTAAGTTTCACTTTATTCATTTAAATATGTGGAACTCTATGTACGCTGTGCCTTGGTCCGACCATCATTATTTCGGACAACGTGACAGATTTATACCGCTTGAAATTGCATTTTATAGATGTAATGTATTTCTATCAAGTCAACTGGAATTTCTAGTCAAAACAAAGGTTGTAAAAGTATGCTAGACATTTATAGATAAATCATGTCTATTTGATGATTCTGTGACAAATTGTGAATTAGTTATTGATTTTTACATTTTTAAATGGCTTTTGCCAAATGTCTGAATGTCTGTTGAATGTCCGAATGTGTGACTATAAAACCAACTTACCTCGGTTTGAAATATGGACTCTGCAGTAGGGGGAAACAGCAGCACTGTCCACCCCATGGCCATTGTTATTGTTTTGTTGGCCGAAGTGGGGAGTGTCATGCATCAGGGTAAAACATTGTATTTTTTTTGCTGTGCAATGATGCCCAGGGGACAAAAAGTTTGCAGTAACTTTGTTGTAATATCGCAAAGGGATGTGGCCGTTTCACCATTAATGATTCCAGCTGTAATGTGTAAATTAATATCAAATCCAGTGCAGGTGTCACCTGTGTCCTATCAGACCACCAGCTGCATTTAATGTCAGCCTGATCCTTCCTGCTTCCATGGAACTGCCTCCCTAATGGTTTAGGTCCTTATTGAGGTCAGAGGTTAAACCCGAGCATAACCTATGTAGTAGGATGTCCCTTGGGGGTATCCGTACCTATGTAGGGATGTTTAGGTTAATAAACAGGCTGGAGCTAGTACCTCGTTGTCGGGCGTCCTTATTTTAGATCATACTACATGGTGTCAGAAATGGTTTTAAAATTCACATAAACGTGAAGGACGTACCAAGTAAATCATACATTCAGGCTGTTTCAAAGCATGGAGGGCACAGTGTTGGAGATAAAACAGCGCATATCATTATTTTGCTAGCTAACGAGCAAGGACTAAATTACTGCTAAGCAACATGTTGCAAGAGGAAGAAGCTGGCGGGATTTCAGGGTTTGCGACTCCAAGTTCAACGGGCTCTGGCGCAAACACGGACAGGCCAGTGGCTAGAGTGCTGACGAATTTCGCATTAGTCCCCCGGAGAATTTTGTTTGTATGGACATTCAAAACTGGCCGAAATGGATCAGGCGCTTTGAAAGGTACAGGGTAGCATCAGGCTTAAACGTGAAAAATGAGGCATTTCAAGTTAATACACTGATCTACTCTATGGGTGATGAAGCCGAGAATATATTAAACGCTTCAACGTTGACTGAGGAAGAGAAACTTAACTACAGTGCCGTTTAAGACTGTTTTGAAACGCATTTTGTAGGGAGACACAACATTATTTTTGAGAGAGCTAGGTTTAATATGCGCAAACAGGAGCAGGGTGAAACCACCGAAAAGCTGATCCGAGATCGGATTGTAGTCGGAATAATAAATATATAACTTTCTGAAAAGTTACAGTTGGATTCCCAGTTTACCTTGTCCAAAGTTGTAAACCAGGTTAGGCATAGTGAGACAGTGAAAAGACAGCAGACGATACTGCGCGACAGCAGCTCCTTGCAGAACGAAGAGAGTGGGGAAATGCATGCATTTTCATACAGAGCTAAAAAAAAAAGGAGGGGAACACAGAACAGAGACAGACGTGGAGAAAACAATCACAGACAGCACCAGTAGCTAGTTCAAGTGTTTTGTCGCAAATGTGGGAAATCCCCTTTCCACAGATGGGAAGATTGCTCAGCAAAGGATGCGGAATACAGGAGAGGACACTTTTCAGCTGTTTGTCGATTAAAGCAAATGCATGAGGTCTCAGAGGAGGTACAGCAGGACAGCATCTTTCTGGGAGAAGTAAAGGGAAACAATACTGGCTGGCATTCAGACATTAAACTCAATGGGGAGGTTGTGTCATTTAAACTAGACACTGGGGCAGCAGTGACAGCTATTCCAACTAGGCTGTATAGCTATAGCAGAGATGGCCCTTTGCTCTCTACAAACAAACAACTGTTCAGGCCCAGTAATAAGATTTTACCAGTGGTAGGACACTTGGTGATTAAACTGGAGAGTAAAGACAAAAGTGCCATCCAGCCTGTCTTCGTCATTGACTCTCTGGCCAGACCGTTGCTGGGGCTGCCAGCAATTGAAGCATTGCAACTCATTGAGAGAGTGAGTGAACTGGAGGACCCAGGTGAGGTTTTCAAAAATAAATTCCCCAAAGTGTTTTCTGGTCTAGGAAGGATAGAAGGTGACTACATGTCCCAGCTGTTGGAGGGGCTGAGTGGCGTCATAGTCCACGCGGACGATGTGCTCGTGTGCGGAAGGGACAGCAGAACATGATGTAAGGCTCACAGCAGTTCTGACCCGACTCCAGGAGACTGGCCTGACACTCAATGAAAAATGCACTTTTGCACAATCAGAGGTCTTGTTCTTGGGACACAAAATCAGTGCAGCTGGAATAGAGCCGGACCCGGAGAAGATCAGCACCATCACAGATATGCCCAGACCCCAGAATGTGGCTGAAGTCAGGACCTTCTTAGGCATGGCCACATATGTGGGTAAGTTCCTCCCACAGTTCTCAGATACAACCAAACCTCTGAGAGACTTACTAGCCAAAGAGAATGACTGGTCATGGGGTCACATGCAACAGGTAGTCCTCACACAGATGCAGGACAACATGGAGTGGCGTCCAATAGCATGCATCTCCCAAAGCTTATCCGACACAGAGCAAAGATATGCTCAAGTGGGGAAGGAGGCGTTGGCTATCCCATGGGCATGTGAAAGGCTTAGCCAATACCTTATAGGCCTGCAGTTTACAGCAGAGACTGACCACAAACCACTGTTGGCTCTATTAGGGACAAAGGCACTGGACGACTTGCCTCCCAGAGTACTGCGCTTCCGCCTCAGATTACTGAGGTTCACCTACAAGATGGTGTATGTGCCAGGGAAGGCACTGATCACAGCAGATGCACTCTCCAGGGCCCAGAAGAGGAGCAATGTCTAGAAGGTGAGGTACAGGTGTCCATTAATGCAATAAGGGACAGTCTACCTGCATCTCAGACCAAACTGCAGCAGATTGCAGAGGAGCAACAACGAGACCACATCTGCCAACAGATAGTGCAGCAGTGCAAAAAGGGATGGCCCAGGCAGGAGGAACTGCCTCAACTGCTGAAGCCCTATTGGGTGCATCAAAGTGACTTCCACTGTAATGGAGACCTTCTCATGAAAGGACAACGGATAGTTATCCCAGAGACTCTACAACCAGAAATGCTAGACAGAGTGCATGATGGACACATGGGGATAACCAAATGCAGACTGAGGGCTCAACAATCAGTGTGGTGGCTTGGTCTGAGTACCCAGATTGCCAAGCTAGTGGCCCAGTGTGAGGTCTGTACAAAATGTCAACCTTGTTATCCAGAGCCAATGATGGCAACGGAGCTGCCAAAACGGCCATGGCAAAAGGTAGGGGCAGTGGTTATGCATGTTGAGTTCTTGTTCATGGGAGAGGGGAAGATGTAGTAGGATGTCCCTTGGGGGTATCCGTACCTATGTAGGACATACATTAGGTTAAGTTAGGTTAATAAACAGGCTGGAGCTAGAACCTCGTTGTCGCGCGTCCTTATTTTAGATCATACTACAACCTCAATGCCAACTCCAACCATCTCCAATAGACTAACTGCAGCTGGCTCATCTGGAAAGTCCAGTTAGTGACTGATCATGTGTTTTCTCAGATTTTGTGGTGCCATTAGATTGGGTTTCCCCCTACAGGAAACTGAAAGTTAATATTTCCATCAAATGTCAATGACTTGGTTGTAACATATGTGGTAATGTAGTAAAATGGCTATGGCTTCAACTCAATCCAATATAATTTTGTTCTGAAAACCTGGGTATGCCTGGTCATTCAAGCTCAAAGTTTTCATCCTAAGAGTAGAAGACTTAATGTAATTTTAATGGCCGATTCTGAAAAGAGAAATGGGCTAATTGGATAAACTACGCATGCTTAACAAAAGAAACCGCGTGTGCTCCCATTTTAAAACTTACCATTTAGCCTAAAATGGAACAATGAAACTGAATCGAAAGTGTCTCTTTAGGGGCAGTTCAGTTCCACAGCAGACTGTCAATTCACAAGTGGACAGCTGAATCTTTAACATTCTTACCACAGCTGAACTTGTGCTATGAGGAAAGACAAATAGATTGTTTATTGGGATAAGTTAACGGGATGAATCCCACCTGTCGTAAATTATTCGCACTTGACAAGCATGTTGTGCATTAGCCTAGGCCTACGTGTTGAAGTGAAGATGCGCCTGGTCCAAAATATTCTCACTGCTCCTGGATTGAACGAGTCTCATGGGCTCTATATTGGAACCCTGTTCGACTGGCTCACACTCAATGCACTATACATAGCCCAAAGTGTTATCCGGATTGAGATGTCGTTGGGACGTGCAGTGATGATTTAGAGAAAAATAGCATGTTTTTCTACACATAACTGAACCCAGGTCAACAGATTTTATTGCATCGCCCTCAGCATCCGAGTCTGACTGACATTTTGTTTAAGTTTTCCGTTATTTATGTGCAATATTCTACAGTCACTGCCATAAAGCTCATAGATAGGCCTATGTCTCTACGGCTGCGTTTACACAGGTAGTCTAATTACCTGACCCCCCCCCCCCCCCACTAACTGCGTCTTCGACCAATCACGTTAGCTATTTTGCCAATAATTGGTTAAAAGCTCAGGTTTGGTCTGCCTGTGTGAAAGCTGTCTGATCATTTTCATTTTTTAGATGCCAGATTGTTTCTAAGAACCGCCACTAGATGACAGCATTTTGTTAAAGTTGACCTGTGTATTGAGTTTATTATGCTATAATAAGGACCCCAAGTAAAGACCTGCATGAGGACCAGAATGTCTGATCACATAGTTGAGCGCATTAAAAAAAACAATCATGTGCATAACAGATGGATTTATGACCAAAAAATGTATCCGATTTCAAGAGTGGTGTTAGACTATATTAAAAGGATGCAGTAGATACTGGTGCCTAATCGGTGAATAAGTAGTGTGTTTGATTAAAATTGAGAGGCTCTGTGATAATAGTTTAGGTGATCCCATTATCTTAGTAATGTAGTCTAAATAATTTATAAATAGGGTATCATCACGAGGCTAGGCCTGCACCTTATAAACATTTTAATAAAGGCAGTGTTTTAAGTGTGTGTTTTTTTACATTGAACAAAAATATAAATGCAACATGTAGTGAGCATTTCCCCTTTGCCACGATAATCCATCCACCTGATAGGTGTGGCATATCAAGAAGCTGATTAAACAACATGACAATAAAAGGCCACTTTAAAATGGGCAGTGTTGTCACACAACACAATACCACAGATGTCTCAGGTTTTGAGGGAGTGTGCAATTGGCATGCTGACTGCATGAATGTCCACCAGAGCTGTTGCCAGAGAATTGATTGTTAATTTCTCTACCATAAACTGCCTCCAATGTCTTTTTAGAGAATTTGGCAGTACTTCCAACCAGCCTCACAACCGCAGCCCAGGACCTACACATCCGGCTTCTTCGCCTGCGGGATCATCTGAGGAGTATTTCTGTCTGTAATAAAGCCCTTTTGTGGGGAAAAACTCATTCTGATTTGCTGGGCCTGGCTACCCAGTGGGTGGGCCTATGCCCTCCAAGGCCCACCCATGGCTGCACCCCCAGCCCAGTGATGTGAAATCCATAGATTAGGCCCTAATGAATTCATTTCAATTTACTGATTTCCTTATTTGAACTCTAACTCAGTAAAATGTTTGACATTGTTGTATGTTGCATTTATACTTTTTTAAATGTGTGTGTGGGCCTGAAATCTGTTGATTGGATAATAGAAAATTATTGTCTTCACATTACATATTATAATTTTATAACATGTAGTTTACTTGCCCAAAAGCCTCAATTTAATAACCCTTCTTTGGAAACGATAGCCTCTAGAGATAATTATTATTTGACAAGCAATAAACACATTTAATGTAATATAATCACTTTAATTTATTTAAATAGCATGAATAAATTCAATTAGACTACTGATATGCACAAGGCACTAGAGTTTTCATAGCACCAAAGTAGTTTGACGTGCCTCCAAAGTAACTTATTTGCATAATAAAACAATTGGCTACTGTAGTATCTGTATATGGACAGCAGATAGCCTAGCGGTTAAGAAGCCGCTTCGGGATGGTAACCGAAAGGTCGCTGGTTCGAATCCCCGAGCCGACTAGGTGAAGACGTGTCGATGTGCCCTTAGGCTGGCACGAGAAAATATGTTCTGAAAGGCAATTTATATTAAAACGGTACATGAAATATAAGGCGCTTGGGATAGTGTGGAAAACTATTACTGTTGTGTTTTTAACTGGATCCATGGATGTTCTCCTCCTGACCTCTTCTCCCTGGGGTGTGATCCTGATAAGTGAAAGTGCATTGTTGCCTTCTGTGGCTGTCCAGACGTCCATAATGAAAACTGCACAAAAAAAGGAAACGCTGATTTATTGATTAGAGAAAACACTATTGCCAACCAAAGACGTCCAGGCCTATATGCATTTTTCAAAACGTTAGGATAATATATAGGCCTAGGCACGAGAGCATATAGGAAGAATTGGACGTAGGCTTCTTGTCTTACTCACAAAAATGAATAATTTATTCATGTTTTGCTATAGGCTAGGCTACTTTAGTCTATATTCGACGCTATACAATTTGATTTATGCCCATGTCAAATTAATACCCAGATTCGTGATTGAATTAGGCCTATGTGGATTTAGACGCGATGACGACTCGGAAATTAAACTAAATAACCATCATGAGTGTTCAATTTATGTTATTATTTTATTTTGTCATTGCTTAGATGATGTTTCTGTTTTAATGACAATTCCGATTTAGGCTATTCGTAATTTTGACAGCTGTACTTTCAGAGGTCGTAAAACACGGTCTGTTTAGACAGCTCTGGAGCGTTGACAAAACTGGAATCCATCAAGTTGATACCTGCGGTGTAAAATGTTGCTTTGTGAGAACACGCCCGATCATAACCTTGATTTAATTGTTTTGGTAGCGACCACAAATCAAGTAGAGAGGTATAACAACATCATTTTCTGAAGTCAAAATAACATGGCCTAGGTAATGTTCCAGGCCTATTATAGAAATCGAACGTTATCCAGCTCTAGTAATATGTGAGATGTATAGGCACGGGATCACGCACGCACGCTGCAGGGGCTTGCTTCGATTCAGCCTCAAGAGCATTAGTGAGGTCGGGCTCTGATGTTGGGCGATTAGGAGTGTTGGGCCAGTTCTTCCACACCTATCTCAACAAACGATTTCTATATGGACCTCGCTTTGTGCAGGGGGACACTATCATGCGAAAGCAGGAAAGGGCCTTCCCTAAACTATTGCCACAATGTTGGAAGCACAGAATCGTCTAGAATGACATTATATTCTGTAGCATTAAGATTTCCCTTCACTGGAACTAAGGGGCCTAGCCAGAACCATGGAAAACAGCCCCATACCATTATCCCTCGTGCACCAAATGTTACAGTTGGCACTATGTGCTCGGACAGGTAGTGTTCTCATGGCATCTGCCAAACACAGATTCATCCATCGGAGTGCCAGAGGGTGAAGCGTGATTCATCACTCCAGAGAATGTGTTTCCACTGAGAGTCCAATGGCTGCGAACTTTACACACTCCAGCCGATGCTTGGCATTGCGCATGGTCATCTTAGGCTTGTGTAAGGCTGCTCGGAAATGGAAACTCTTTTCATGAAGCTCCCAATGAGCAGTTCTTGTGCTGACGTTGCTTTCAGAGGCAGTTTGGATCTCGGTTGTGAGTGTTGCAACCCGAGGACAGACGATCTTTACATGCTATGCACTTCAGCACCCAGCGGTCCCATTCTGTGAGGTTGTGTGGCCTACCATTTCACAGCTGAGCTGTTGTTGCTCCTAGATGTTTCCACTTCACAATAACAGCACTTACAGTTGACTGGGGCAGCTCTAGCATGGCAGACATTTTATGAACTGGCTTGTTGGAAAGGTGGCATATTGAAATTCCCCGAGCTCTTCAGTATGGGCCATTCTACTGCCAATGTTTGTCTATGGAGATTGCATGGCTGTTTGCCAGATTGTATATACCCGTGAGCAATGGGTGTGGCTGAAATAGTAGAATACACTAATTTGAAGGGGTGTCCACATACTGTCAGCACCTGCTACTCTGCAGCCTCCGGTTCCATTGTTGTTTAGAATTCCCACCCGATCATTTGCACATTTGTTTCCATAGTGGCGTGTTATTACAATTAATTGACGCAGCAAGCACTGCCCCTGGGACAGTGTGACACGGGTATAGATCTCCTCCGCACTGGGAGGCTCTGCTTTTCCTCAATAGTGAAGGGTTGTGGTAAACACATGCAAAATTGATCACTGGCAGTCACAGACCATGCTTAAATAGAGTCTATAAATTGAGACGTTTTCTTTTTTTGCGCGGGGTTGCGGAGTGCGACCCGAGCCAACGGTCACATGGGCGTCATTATGTGCACGGTGCCTTTTCTCTTTTTGGCCTCCTGGGATGCATGCCAGGACACTGGAGAGAAGAAGCAGTAATGGTTTGTTATGATGACCTTTTGCGTTTCCATTAGTCTCCTCTCCTATTTAGCACTGCGACCCCAGAGTGCTCAGCAAACATGGTTTAACCCTGTGTACATTGACCCAGCGAGTAATCGGAAGACCTTAAAGGCACCAGTCACAAGAGGCACGGAGTGGAGCGACTTTAATCTGCGCCAGGGCCGTTTTAAAGTAAACACATAAATTGTTAATGTACAGACAGTGGGACACCATCATATTTAAAAGCTTCCATTAAAGAAGCTCTTCGATTGTTTAAACGACAGGGCAGACTGAGGAGAGTGTGGTTAGTCTACCACTCCTAATGACCACCTAATGTCTTTATCTATGTCCTGTTGTGTGGGGGAAAGCGCAGGAGAACTGTGCTATTCTATGACCACACGGGGGGGGGGGGGGGTCATTTCGCCATTTCACTGTAGCCTTTCAGGAACAACTTTACAATTATGTGATTGTAATGATGTCTTTTGGTTAATCATTTTAATTTTAGTTTAATATGGCCTTAAACCACAGGAACTGTGGAGACATTCAGTTTTGGTTGTGAACTCTCCTGATGGTGATTGCTGGCCTAAAGGGTAGGATAAAATCCTTGAGGTTTCCAAATTTTCCCATGATCAGCGCTGGAGGATTTTGATATTTCAATGTTTATGTTTCCTGCGTGATGAGTCCCGTCTCCACTGATGGGCAGCTGGGGCTCCCAGGCCACTGTATCCAAGGAACTAGCTTCGATCCACTTGACCGGGCCCTTAGCAACACATCAACATGGATAGGCCTCCAAGTATCTAGAATAAAATAAAATATATATAAAAAACAGTCTCCAAAAGGGTCCTAATGCATTTACATGATGTTACCATCACAAATACGTGAACACATTAAGAGCTCTCCCCTATTAGATTAAAAACCTGGATAGTTGGGTCTATGTCCTAATAGTTTACAGAGCTATTTGATGTGCTAACCAGTGTCCCACCCCTACCACAGAGTTTATGGGATTACTCATATGGACCACAGTCATAACACAGACAATTTATGTTTGTTGCACCATTGGCTGGACAAACACCCCGAAACAATCCTCAAAAACATCTCGAGACCTTTTCACACGTGGAGAGCCGGGTTCCCTCAAAACATGGGGAACAGAACTGATTCAAATATTGTTGAATATAATAAAAGACACATTTGGGGTCACATAAATGAGACAAACCTGTTTTCAATTCACTTTGGATAGCTCCCTTAACTTTTTGTTGTTGCTGTGGAAACGATGGCACCATGCCATACAGAAGGCCATGTACAATGGCCCAGGTCCCATTAAATCTGTGAAAGTTCCTTCCTGAGACAAACATTTCCAGAAATAGTCATCTTGGCCTAGGTCTAAGTTTTACCAAAGGGGAGTAATAATTCTCTGTTTAATAATGGAAATTATTTAATTTGCGTCCCTCCCAACTTCTTGATCAGAGACAGTTGTTGGCTGAGGCGCTCATTCAGCTTTCCTTAGGTCTGATAAGGCTTCCTGTAAAATACACACAGAGCAATCGAGTGACAACAATAGGCTTGTGAATGCTGGCTCTCAATGGTTAGCTGTACTGTAGCTGTCAAACTTTGTTTTTAATCAAAAAGTGTTGACTTGGACTCGTGTAGTTTTACATTTTATTTTCAACATGTGTTTGTTTATACAGTAGCCTAAAGAAGTTCTGACAGCCTCAACCAACCTTTCCAACATACAGTACAATGCAAAGCACAATTCCTTTTATAAATTGACAATATGCTATTAGAATGTTATTGGTTTTATGCCACCCATATTTTGTTATGGTTTTGTAATACAATCCTGCATTGATGTAATTGAAAACTAAAGGCAATAACAATTATAATAGAACTGAAACAATCTCTGAATAGGCCTACAGTATGTCACATGGGTCAAACATTCATTTTGAACTGGACAAACATAACATTCAATCACATATGAAATGATTGACCAATGAAATGGCACTATTGTTTGACATTCCAGAGTGTAAAATAAAGACTCCAGTGCTTTGACATGTTTCAGCTTGTCTTCATGTTTTAACAGGGGCGGACTGGGCCTGTAACGAATCTCTTCTTCGTCTGAAGAAGAGTAAGAAGGATCAGACCAATATGCAGCGTGGTAAGTGTTCTTCATAATTTATTGACTGAACGCACAAAACAAAATAACAAAGTGAAATGGAAGAAACGAAACAGTTCTGTAAGGTGACATACACTAAACAGAAAACAACCACCCACAAATCATAGTGGGAACACAGGCTACCTAAGTATGGTTCTCAATCAGAGACGATTGACAGCTGCCTCTGATTGGGAAGCACACCAGGCCAAAAGCAGAAATACCAAACATAGAACAAAAACATTGAATGCCCACCCCAACTCACGCCCTGACCAAGCTAAAACAGAGACATAAAAAAGGAACTAAGGTCAGGACGTGACAGGGCCAAAAATTCAGTCCTAGCATTTTAGCTACACCAGCCCACATCACAGCGAGTCTATTGATCACATGCACAGAATACAAGATGTAAATGTTGCGGTGAAATACATACTCACAGGCTGCAACACACACACACACAACCAAGTAATAGACAAATATTTTAGTAGGAATGGTAATACAAATATATACACAATAGGAATATCCAGAAAATACTATGAATATACTATGAACAGTGGCGATTTAGCATGATTTACCCAATAAATTATTGGGAGTTTATATATATATATAGAGTGTGCAAACTGATATGTGACATGTATTAATGCCAAAATAACATGCTTTTTATTTGCAAAAAATGTGGGGCTCAAAACAGGGTCACCACTGACTATGAATACTACAGCATATGCTGGGATGTGTATAAAGGTAAATCATGGCAGCAGTATTGACTGTGTGTGTGTGTGTGTGTGTGTGTGTGTTTCTCTCTCTGTGTTGTCTTCCTATCTCCACTACAGTTGACTCTGCTGCAGCAGCTGAGCTGCCTGTGCTGTGCCTAGCATCACTGTGACAGGAAGATGATGAGACCACACTGCCTTGTGAATGAATAAACACACATTTTCAGACAAAGAAAAAAAATCACTAAATCAATGCATAATAGATGACAATTGGCTCACAATACTTTATAACAGCCTAGCTACTTATATTGCAAATGAGTGCCTGACATCACCTATGTGTTCCACCCTACCCACTTAGCTGTGTTTAATACTAGGCTACATATACAGACAAAACATTAAGGAACTGGCAGTACATCTGTGTCAGAGTCTGTCCTCTGCTCTCTCTGTTTTCCTCTATTGAATTCGATTTAAACCTTTCTGTGTTTGTCATAGAACGACGGGACTAGTTTCTGTGGATGCGTACACATTTCCAGTTTTGGGCTTCGTTTGACAGTGTCGCGAGGGCCCGTCACAAATCAGTGACGGGCCCTCGGATGAAAAAATACATTTTAGGTGGGAATGTAATCTGACACCAGAGTCCTTAGTCACCACAGTCAAATATGATCTATTATATTGGCAAGTCGAGCTCTAACAATGGAAATACAATACTTCCTCAAATATGGAAGGCAGGCGGGAGCAGGCGAGGTCAGGTGCAACCATTCTCTGCTACAGTTCAAAAACCCTAGTTGCCTTGCTGCCTGAAGAGACACAGATTTACAAGCGAAGCAAATCGCCTAAACATTGATAAAACAATTCAAATACAGAGACCCCGACTTCACCTTTAACAGATGAATTAGGATTATTTAGTATTTATGCATTCATTCAATGTTTTATTGTAATACATGATGACTTGTGTTTAATGAAAAGTACTGTATAAATAGCAGATGGCTATTGCTTTACCTGTGTTATAAAAGCCAACCTAACGCCTAGTTAGGCTAGTGTCTAAATGTTCCCCCGAATCCCCCGTTCCTTAATTAGCCTACTATGTCATACAATATAAAGCCAGAATATTAGGCCTAATTTGCAGCAGTAGGCTACATGATCTGTGTTAGTGTGCTTGAGTGTGTCTTTCTCTGTTTTCTTCCTACCTCGACTGCCCCACTGTCCTCTGCTGCAGCGGCAGCAGCAGCTGGTCTGTCATTTCTCACAGCCACACAGCACTCGGACCAGCAGAACTTTTTGCATATAAATCGGTTCATTTCGGACATTTAGCAGCATCGGCATCAATAGCCTTTTTTTGTTATCTCTCTAACATATTTTTGCGACATCTTTCCATTTTTTTTAATGATACATGAGTTTCAGTTCTGACTGAGTGAGAGTCAGAGCAGATCTCACTTTTTTTTGATGATGCGCGTTTGACTGACTGTGAATGTGAACTTGCAACACCTCAGCACAGCCAATCACAAAACCTTACCGGACCACTGGTCAGCCAAACACTCAAAACAGATTATTATGACAACAGAGAAATTGTGCAAAATTCCTTTAAAAAAACAGGCCCATTTAAAATATATTGAACAATAATATAAATGAAACATGCAACAATTTCACAGATTTAATTTAGTTACAGTTCATTTGAGGAAATCAGTCAATTGAAATAAATAAATTAGGCCATAATCTATGGATTTCACGACTGGGAATACAGATATGCATCTGTTGGTCACAGATACCTTAAAATAAATGGGCCTCACAATGGGACTCAGGATCTCGTCACGATATTTCTGTGCATTCAATTTGCCATTGATAAAATACAATTGTGTTCGTTGTCCGTAGATTATGTCTGCCCAAATCATAACCCCACCGCTACCATGGGGAACTCTGTTCACAACATTGTGTCTGCGGTTGTGAGGCCAGTTGGGCATACTGCCAAATTCTCTGAAAAGACGCTGGAGGCGGCTTACGGTAGAGAAATTAACATTCAATTCTCTGGCAACAGCTCTGGTGAACATTCCTGCCGTAAGCATACCAATTTGCACGCTCCATCAAAACTTGATACTGCACATTTTAGAGTGGCCTTTTATTGTCCCCAGCACAAGGTGCACCTGTGTAATAACAATGCTGTTTAATTGGCTTCTTGATATGCCACACCTGTCAGATGGATGGATTATCTTGGCAACGGAGAAATGCTCACTAACAGGGATGTAAACAAAGTTGTGCACAAAATTTGAGAGAAATAAGCTTTTTGTGCATATGGAAAAAAATGTGGATCTGTTATTTCAGCTCATGAAACATGGGACCTACACTTTACATGTTGTGTTTAAAAAAAAATCTGTGTATATATATATATATTTTGACAGAGATAATCTACAGACAACGAATATATATATATATATATATATATATATATATATATATACTCCACCAGTTCACCCAAATAAAAGGTGGTCCTTCTGGCATTTTCCAGAATTGCCAGATGGCCAATCCGCCCATGTATGCTTCCCTCTGAAGGCTCATCAGCACCTGAAATAACTGAGGCTTGCTATCCCGCTGTGCCTGCCTCTGCTACATCTTTTTTTCCTGAATTGTGTTAACTGCATGATTTCTAATTTTAACCTGGAAAAGGGTCACTCGAAAACACCGTGACAGTAGGCAGTCAGGCCAGGGTCATAGTTTCTTCCGGGAATGAATCAAGTCTAATGAATGCAGTTGGAGGGTGAGACGCGCACGTAATGACAATGGATTAAAGACAGTACATGCATGGTCCTATGTGACGTGGGAATTTGGGAGCTAACAATCGAATGTGTAGGACACACACACACACACACACTACTAAATTGTAGCCATTAGTAAAATGTGTTTATATTATAATTTAAAAAAAGTTTAGTATGTTATTATTCATCATTATCAATATGTATATGAGTGTTCATTATTGAAAGTAAAATATTATTATTATAATTGTTTTTGTTGTTTATTTTGTACTATTACTAGACTTCACCTTTACAGATTAATTAGGATTATTTAGCATGTATGCATTCATTCAATGTTTTATTGTAATACATGATGACTTGTGATAAATAAAAAGCACTGTATAAATATCTGGTATATATATGGCTATGTGTTATAAAAGCCAATCAAACGACTAGTTAGGCTATTTTGCAAGTTGCCTAGTGTCTAAATGTTCCCCCGAATCCCCCCTTCCTTAATTAGCCTACTATGTCATACAATATAAAGCCAGAATATTAGGCCGGACTTTCAGCAGTTTCAACATGATCTGTGTCAGCGTGCCTGAGTGTCTTTCTCTGTTTTCTTCCTACTTCAACTGCACCGTGCAGTGGCAGCAGCAGCTGGTCTGTCATTTCTCACAGACACAGCCACAGCACTCGGACCAGCAGAACTTTTTGCATATAAATCGGTTAATTTCGGACATTTAGCAGCATCGGCATCAATAGCCTTTTTTTAAAGCTAACGTTTTTTTGCGACATCTTTCCGTTTTTTTAATGATCCGTGAGTTTCAGTTCTGACTGAGTGAGAGTCAGAGCAGGTCTCACTTTTTTTGATGATGCGCGTTTGACTGAATGTTAATTTGCGACACCTCAGCACAGCCAATCACAAAACCGGGGGCCGGCCGTTGCCCACTGGTCAGCCAAATGCTCAATACAGATTATTATGACAACAGAGAAATTGTGCAAAATTCATTAAAAAACAGGCGCATTTAAAATATACTGAACAATTATATAAATGAAACATGCAACAATTTCAAAGATTTAACTGAGTTACAGTTCATTTGAGGAAATAAGTCAATTGAAATAAATAAATTAGGCCATAATCTATGCATTTCACGACTGGGAATACAGATATGCATCTGTTGGTCACAGATACCTTAAAATAAATAGGCCTCACAATGGGACTCAGGATCACGTAATGGTATTTCTATGCAGTCAAATTGCCATCGATAAAATGCAATTGTGTTCGTTGTCCGTAGTTTATGCCTGCCCATACCTGCCACCATGGGGAACTCTGTTCACAACATTGACATCAGCAAACTGCTCGCCCACATGACGCCATACACGTGGACTGCGGTTGTGAGGCCAGTTGGACATACTGCCAAATTCTCTGAAAGGATGTTGGAGGCGGCTTAAGGTAGAGAAATGAACAGTCAGTTCTCTGGCAACAGCTCTGGTGGACATTCCTGCCATACTCATACCAATTGCATGCTCCCTCAAAACCTAATACTGCACATTTTAGAGTGGCCTTTTATTGTGTAATAATCATGCTGTTTAATTGGCTTCTTGATATGCCACACCTGTCAGATGGATGGATTATCTTGGCAAAGGAGAAATGCTCACTAACAGGGATGTAAACAAAGTTGTGCACAAAATTTGAGAGAAATAACCTTTTTGTGCATATGAAACATTTCTTGGAAATGTTATTTCAGCTCATGAAACATGGGACCTACACTTTACATGTTGTGTTTATCTTTGTTCAGTGTATATATATATATATGTATATATATGTATATATATGTATATATATGTATGTATATATATATATATATATATATATATATATATATATATATATATATATATATATATATATATATATGTATGTATGTATGTATGTATGTATGTATATACACACATACATACATACAGTGCCTTGCGAAAGTATTCGGCCCCCTTGAACTTTGCGACCTTTTGCCACATTTCAGGCTTCAAACATAAAGATATAAAACTGTATTTTTTTGTGAAGAATCAACAACAAGTGGGACACAATCATGAAGTGGAATGACATTTATTGGATATTTCAAACTTTTTTAACAAATCAAAAACTGAAAAATTGGGCGTGCAAAATTATCCAGCCCCTTTACTTTCAGTGCAGCAAACTCTCTCCAGAAGTTCAGTGAGGATCTCTGAATGATCCAATGTTGACCTAAATGACTATTGATGATAAATACAATCCACCTGTGTGTAATCAAGTCGCCGTATAAATGCACCTGCACTGTGATAGTCTCAGAGGTCCGTTAAAAGCGCAGAGAGCATCATGAAGAACAAGGAACACACCAGGCAGGTCCGAGATACTGTTGTGAAGAAGTTTAAAGCCGGATTTGGATACAAAAAGATTTCCCAAGCTTTAAACATCCCAAGGAGCACTGTGCAAGCGATAATATTGAAATGGAAGGAGTATCAGACCACTGCAAATCTACCAAGACCTGGCCGTCCCTCTAAACTTTCAGCTCATACAAGGAGAAGACTGATCAGAGATGCAGCCAAGAGGCCCATGATCACTCTGGATGAACTGCAGAGATCTACAGCTGAGGTGGGAGACTCTGTCCATAGGACAACAATCAGTCGTATATTGCACAAATCTGGCCTTTATGGAAGAGTGGCAAGAAGAAAGCAATTTCTTAAAGATATCCATAAAAAGTATCGTTTAAAGTTTGCCACAAGCCACCTGGGAGACACACCAAACATGTGGAAGAAGGTGCTCTGGTCAGATGAAACCAAAATTGAACTTTTTGGCAACAATGCAAAACGTTATGTTTGGCGTAAAAGCAACACAGCTCATCACCCTGAACACACCATGCCCACTGTCAAACATGGTGGTGGCAGCATCATGGTTTGGGCCTGCTTTTCTTCAGCAGGGACAGGGAAGATGGTTAAAATTGATGGGAAGATGGATGGAGCCAAATACAGGACCATTCTGGAAGAAAACCTGATGGAGTCTGCAAAAGACCTGAGACTGGGACGGAGATTTGTCTTCCAACAAGACAATGATCCAAAACATAAAGCAAAATCTACAATGGAATGGTTCAAAAATAAACATATCCAGGTGTTAGAATGGCCAAGTCAAAGTCCAGACCTGAATCCAATCGAGAATCTGTGGAAAGAACTGAAAACTGCTGTTCACAAATGCTCTCCATCCAACCTCACTGAGCTCGAGCTGTTTTGCAAGGAGGAATGGGAAAAAATGTCAGTCTCTCGATGTGCAAAACTGATAGAGACATACCCCAAGCGACTTACAGCTGTAATCGCAGCAAAAGGTGGCGCTACAAAGTATTAACTTAAGGGGGCTGAATAATTTTGCACGCCCAATTTTTCATTTTTTGATTTGTTAAAAAAGTTTGAAATATCCAATAAATGTCGTTCCACTTCATGATTGTGTCCCACTTGTTGTTGATTCTTCACAAAAAAATACAGTTTTATATCTTTATGTTTGAAGCCTGAAATGTGGCAAAAGGTCGCAAAGTTCAAGGGGGCCGAATACTTTCGCAAGGCACTGTATATATACATATATATATATATATATATATATATATATATATATATATATATATATATATATATATCCACCAGCCCAACCCAATAAAAGATGGTCCTTCGGGCATTTTCCAGAATTGCCAGATGGCCAATCCGCCCATGTATGCTTCCCTCTGAAGGCTCATCAGCACCTGAAATAACTGAGGCTTGCTATCCCGCTGTGCCTGCCTCTGCTACATCCTTTTCCCTGGATTGTGTTAACTGCATGATCCAGGGTAAACGTTACATTTCATTTCTAATTTTAACCTGGAAAAGTGTCACTCGAAAACACCGTGACAGGAGGCAGTCAGGCCAGGGTCATAGTTTCTTCCGGGAATGAATCAAATCTAATGAATGCAGTTGGAGGATGAGACGCGCACGTAATGACAATGGTTTAAAAACAGTACATGCATGGGCCTATGTGGTGTGGGAATTTGGGAGTTAACAATCGAATGTGTAGGACACACACGCGCGCGCGCGCACACACACACACACACACGCGCACACACACACACACACACACACTACTAAATTGTAGCCATGAGTAAAATGTGTATGTTATTATTCATCATTATCAATATGAATGCGATTGTTCATTATTAAAAGTAAATTATTATTATTATTATTGCTTTTGTTGTTTATTTTGTATTATTTTAGACTTCACCTTTATCATATTAATTAGGATTATTTAGTATTTATACATTCATTCAATGTTTTATTGTAATACATGATGACTCCTGTTTAATAAAAAGCACTGTATCTGGTATATGGCTATTGCCTTACCTCTGTGTTATAAAAGCCAATCTAACGACTAGTTAGGCTATATTGCAAGTAGCCTAGTGTCTAAATGTTCCCCCGAATTGAAAATGACAACACTCACATTCCCATCCCTACAATAATAATAACATCTAATTTACCCTTTGATCTTTTGTCATTGTCATAATAATCAGTCCCCCATTATGTTCGTTACTCGGTGAGAAACATGCGAGTCTCGAATACGGATGAAGTATGGCCTCTGAAGTTATTGTCTTTTCGTTTTAGAGGGGAATAGATTTCCTCTGTTTATTATGAGCATAGGGGCGGATTTGCGTCACCATGCAACTTGCAGGTCGAGATAAAGTTGCACAAATATTGAAAGGAAGTTGCAACAGTCATTATAAAGTTTCCCTCCTCTGCTCCGGATGAAATAAAGATTTCGCTTGTATCCTAAAATACTAAAACAGGTTCTATTTCGGGACAAATCTAACAGGCTCATTTAGCACGAATCACAGCCCATCAAAAACAGGATGACCTGAATTCTAATAGAAACTCTCTAGTTTCCTGCACTCAAGCTGCCTATATAGTGTAAATCACGTTACTTCTCTTAAATTGGCTTGTAACCCAGATGTATTTAAGATGTTCGATTGATGATATTGCCTGAAATTTAGCACCCCTATGACGCAAAAAAAATGAGCTATTTTTCAAATAAATAAGGTCTTATTTATTGACCGTGTTAACTTTTTGGAGCCTACATCGTTTGAAAGTCAGTTGTTTTTCCATTTCAACGATACACACTCAACCGAACCACCCTAATGTTTAGCAGATAATAATATGAACAGATGATTCCATTTGCAGGCCTAAAGCCTAGAGGTCAGATTTTTATCTACGTTTTTTTTTTTTTACTTCTTCAGAAACAAAGCCGAATGTCTAAAAGTTAAGTGCAAGGATAAACATTACTGTTACATTACTATTACATTACATGACATTAGTATAGCATATATTTTAACATTTTCATATTGCACTTGCATTTATTGTTGTTGTTGCTGCTGCCATCCTTGAAGACGATGAAGATGGTGACGAAGATGATGATGGTGTCGGTGGCTGCAGTTGAAAATGTTTAAGAAGATATTCAAGAGGTCAACGAGCATGTCGCTGTCATTAGCAACACTTAACTATGCGTATCTCCATCACAAGGGCGTGTTTCGGTGTTCGAGACCAAACTTCTATTGGCTAAAAAGCAACCAATCAGTGTCAGAGGAGAAACTTCACTGTGGAAGTACTTAGACCAAAGACTAAAATTTCAGAGTTGTTTGATAAAGATTTCTGGCACTTACATAAAGACGGCAGCTTTCTCTGACTACACTTAACTAAAAGTTGTACCGAGGGGCAACATTACGAGTTAAGGATGTATACGGCCGGACTCAACCCGTTTTACGCATCGAATTTTAGTCTTTGGTCTGCTTATTGTGCGGGTGGTTTCGCTATGGATACAATAAAGAAGCCCTCATTTTGCATTGCTGACATTTTGCAGGTCGGTGATGCTGAGAACATCCCGGGATCCTCGGCCCTCATGACTCATATGGGACACCGTTCTCAGGTTCACGCCTCTGGATCGCCATTGCGTCCTTCACCAGTGGGGCCAGAGCAGTCGATCTACGGTGGGAGAGTGAACCCCGGGTCTCCGTATCACAGACACGGAATACACTTAACTTCGGTATCTAGAACGAGTCTCAGCTCCCAACAAGCTCCCCCACCTTCAAGCAAGGACCTCAAGTTCGGAATCGATCGGATATTGTCAACAGACTTCGACCCCAAAACAAAAGACATATCGTCTTTAAGAGGTATGCTTTGAAGTTCACTTTTCACTGAATTCTCTAAAAGAACTGATGTATAGCCTACATCAAGGTTATCTCACTGCCAAAGAAAGCGTTTAAGAATTCCATTATGTTGTAAAGGCACATTTTTATAAGATGGCTAAATTGACTTAAATATACGTTTACAAAGTACTGTTGCATTGTTGGACTGTTGGAGCTAGGAACACAAGCATTTCGCTACAACCGCAATAACATCTGCTAAATATGTGTATGTGACCAATACAATTGATTTGATTTGATTTTAAGTACTGACCTTGAAGGCACCAACACCACTGAGGCAGGCAACACGTACTTTTTATCCATTAAGCACTCATAGAAAAACCTCTATTTGAGTATCCAAGGTTCCACAGTTGCCAAACTATAAAACTAGGAACTCTCTAGCTTCAGACAACATTCAGACTCGCACACAAAAGTTCATTTTTAGCTGAAAAGTTTCAGCGTTGAATACTCGTGTATACGTTGCGGTAATTTCTTACTTATCTCTCGCCCTGTGACAGATCTCACGTCCATTGTTAGCTCGAACCGTCAGTCAGGGATCCAGCCAGCGAGCCAGTACTTCGCATCCATAGACCCGGGGATGAGCGACGCGTCCTCCATGATGAGCTCACTAAACAGCGCCAGGCAATCAGGGCAGCATCAGTTTCAGGACACCTTTCCAGGTAGTGTAGCCGTCCGCATATTTCAAATGGCCTTTTTTACGCACACAGCGCATTTAAGGATTCGAACAATATTTTTACATAGTCTTTCATATTCAGACTGCTTTTAAACCTTAGGCATATGTTCTGTTGTTCTTGTATTTCTGCAGAGTATAATTGACCAAAGATCGTTACACTTTGAATTTTGAACGAATAAATAACATTGCTCAACCTTTATGTCCCTTTATTTATACAGGTCCATATGCTGTCCTTACTAAAGACACGATGCCACAGACGTACAAAAGGAAGAGGTCCTGGTCGCGGGCGGTCTTCTCCAACCTGCAAAGAAAAGGGCTTGAGAAACGATTCGAAATACAGAAATACGTCACCAAACCCGACAGAAAACAACTGGCTGCAATGCTTGGCCTAACAGACGCACAGGTAAGATAAGTTACTGTAACCTATAAGCCTCAATTGGGCTATTTTATGGACAAGCAGGCCTTTTCAATTAACCATGTTTAAGCATAGACCATGCAAATCTGGAGTTATTTTTTAGAATTCTTGATTCTTTAGATGGAAAGACATAATAGTGTAAAACAATCAAACTTGGCCTTGCTGTTACGACAGGAAGCCTCCACTCAGAGGACACGCCCGGTAATATAGCCCAGTAGGCAACTACACAATTACGCAATGGAGAACTTCTAAGGAAATCAAATTCGATTACAACGAATAATTGCAAACGGATGAAGGTTATAGTTTTACCTAACCCCATTGGGGTTAAGCAATACAAATGTAATATATATATATGATGTTTTAATAGTATTTGTGTTGTTCTTGTAGGCTAGGACCACCTTTATGCCATGTATGCCCATCTTACGCAAAATCGTTTTTTTTTTTTTTTCTTCATTAACTTCATTGTAGCCTACCTAGGCTACTGTAAAGTTGTATAATTAGAAATGTAGACTATGGGTCATATTTCTATGAAGCATATTTCATTGTCAACCTGTTGGCGAGTAATAGGCCTCGGGCTCAGGCCGACGACGTCTAAACGAGTTCGTGCACTTTCTCGGCAGGTCAAAGTGTGGTTCCAAAACAGGCGCATGAAGTGGAGGCATTCGAAAGAAGCACAGGCACAGAAAGATAAGGAGAAGGAGACCCCGGACAAGTCACTGACAGAGGCCGAGTCCAAGGAGCCGGAAGAGTCCGAGTGTGAGAGCGAAGCAAGCGAGTCCGATTTCGAGGATGGACAGGAGGACAAGAGTGACATGGACATTTCTGAGCACAACAAGACTAGTGTGATCATGACCGGGGCCATCCCTGTGAGTACCGAGGAGGCGAACTCAGTCAGTGCCCTTACAGAAGCTGTGCCATCATCGCAAATGTTAATATGAGTGCACAGTCAAACGTTATTTTTTTTTATGTCAAATGTATAATTTAATATAAATATTATTTTGAAAAATTGATATACAGAGCGGAGTTGTCGTAAAGTGGAGGGCCAGTAGGATACTCTACAGCGTGTATGGGATATTATGACTCCCTCCATCTTTCACCTCTGTCAGTCAGTATTAGGCGATGTGCATGACTTTTTCCTCAATTGAAGGAAATATTCTGTTGTGAATTTTAATCTGAACCACTTATTCCGTGTCCTGAAATCCAAAAACATGACACAATGTTACATGTAATTTACTGTGGAAGCGTTGATAAATATTGTTGTATTATATGTTGGTCAATAATTATTTGCACTGAAAATATTGTAAATAAAACGTTTCTTACTTTTGATTTTCGATTTAAAAAAATAATTTTATGTATATAGAATATTATTACTTTGGGGGCATTATTACCTTCTCTTTAGGGGAAAAATGGAGAGACAACTTCACACCTGACAAGGTCTTGAGTAGCCTATAAATACGCTCTCAAAACAGTGCTCTGAAGTGGATATTAACGTTTATTTTAGTAGCCTGAAATGAATTCGTCTTGGACTTCACTGCCACGTAGGCCTTATTTCACTGTGTGAAGGAATCATTGTTATGAGGGCTGAAATATGCTTATGTTTCAAGTTTAAATAATCCATATACCTAATATATCATTATATATTACAATTACGTCATTCATTAAGTCATATTTCGATTCCTGGGTATAAGCCAAGCAGTATGGGTACACTCAAGCCGAAATGGACACAGTTATTGACCCAGTCGAAACATGGTGGAGTATGTAACTGCTCGTCAGTTTGCTCGAAGTAGATCAAACTTATCAGGGCTTTTCAAATGAGTTAGTCTTACTCTCTCACAATTCCAACACCATTTAATCGTTTGTATTTACGGATGCCAAGTTAGGCAAGTCGTTAAGAAAAAAAAATCCACATGCGTTTTCAACGAGCAGTTTGCCCAAGTGAATGTACGCTATCTTGTCCTGTTGCATTGATTAACTCTATGTAAATAATTGACATAGATGAATTAAAGTGTCTAATATAAGGTGATGGCAAAACCAATTGGCTACACATAAGCCTACAAATAGGCCTCCTCATAATTCTGAGTCAGTGAGTGATCAATGAAGATGAGTCAGCCGAAGTAATGAATAATTAGATACGCCTTATTTAGCATTCCACTATGCTACTTGCACACACAATAATGGCGTAATAACAACATTTCAATTGCATTTTAACACATGCCACAAGCCTATGTTATTGATAGCAGGTTGTGTCAAACTTCTTGTAGTAAAAATAGTCCTAATCACTATTTATTAGCATATAGCCCTAGTGCCAATATTGTAGTGCAGCATTATGGACCACCTAAAGTGGTAGGGCTTATTACTTCACTTGGTCCAGACCCATTGGACGTGTGAACATATTCTGTGCAATAGTTGTATAATACTATCGAAGCACATTTTTTCTTTCTCTTTAGTGATACCTGCACATTTCTGGGTTTGGTCTAATTTAGCATTTCAAGCCTTAAAATACCTGTTGGTTTTTCCTGATGAAAAATGTGAATACAAATGTTCTAAAGCGGAGTCAAGAGTTGGATATGGAGATTAAAGTGAAAACATGCCTATACGCGCAACTCCAACAGCATGCATCACAGAGACAGGATAACGATGCCATCCCGTCAAGCCTCGCTAGGTCTACTTCACGAAGACCGTTTATCGGAATCATAAGCTCTTGATAAATGAAAATGTGGACATCTCTTGGCTTCCAAGACCTTTATCTGGGCATGTTAATGTAATTCCGCTAAGGCTAAGCCCTTTCCTCCAAAGAATGTTATTCAGAAGAAATCTGGCGCTCCAAATAGAGCTCAGAGAAGAGGGGGAATTTATAGTTTGTATACATTCGCTGGCTCCAGATATCATCGACGAAACGGATGAGTAGCCCTAGATCTAAGAATCAACCCCTACTCCATGTATGGACCTCTAATGCTTCTCTCTTAAACTGGCCGACAAGCAATAAAGTTGGTTGCTAAATGCCCTGTTTTAAAAACATATATATTTAATTGATTACAGCAACAAGGCAATAAACTTCACATTTATAAACGTCTTATATAATTCTCACCACATTCCTACATATATGGTATGTTCTGTATCAGCATGGCCTAGGCCTACCTGGGACTTTGCAAATGAATGTAATGTAGCCTACATTGGTGTTCTCTTTATGTGTAGGCCTGTAAAGTTGACCAAAATATTCAACATTTGTAAAGAAGTCTCTGAATGAAAGTATATAATTTTTACAAACACAAATCTCTTATTAGCTGAATGCACGAAGATAAAGGAAATAGACAAATTCGATTGTCAAAAGTCAAATGATTACATATTATCATTAGGAAAAATATACAAGGGAAATATATTATAAATTGTAATAGCATAAAATATGCGTATTGTAATACATTTCAAAGTGAATATTGATTGAAGGGAAGAGCGTGCCTCAACGTTATGAACTGGAGTACATTCCAGATAACTTCATCTTGAAATACATGCACACATTCTGCACACTGAATGAAATGCAGCCAATTGCACGTTTTAACGTTGCATAAACAACCTGATGTCCTAGCACCATTATGCAGCCCCCCCCCCTCCCCCGTGTGTACATGTCTGTTATGTCCATCAGTGTCTGTGAGAATTATTAGATGTTAAAAGACACTCATAAATCTATAACGTCCCCGTTCTCTCTTCAATGAAACATGTCAAATCCTCCCTGTCATCAGACTGGGGGTGTTGTAGTTGAATGGCGGTGTAGACCACATGTTGCTTAAACTTGAACATGTATGAACATATTGTATTGATAGGGTGCATTGACTTGATCGTGTCATGTGACTATTATTGATAAGGTGCATTAATAAAGCTCAATAAATGACATTACTGACAAACATGGCCAATTCTAGTATTCATCTACATAAAATACCATTCATTTTATGAGGCCTATTGTAGTATTGTGAGGCCTATTATTTATGAGGCCTATTGTAGCATTGTAGTAGTTTTGCCACTATTCCAACCATATCAGCAAATGCTAAAAGTAAACCCATCTCAGATAGGCCTATAGGGATTACTTCAAAATCCAAATATGGAAGCAGCTTCATGATATCAACTTTCGTTTGGGATGCGCATTGCCTAGTACATTAATACCATTCTGTCAAGGAGGTTGAGACCATTGTGACCATTGAAAGGACCTTTATCCGAGGCTTGTGTCAGGGAAACAACTTCATAGACAGTGACCCTGGGAGGCAGCCCGGCTCAGACCACCAGAAGCTCTCTCCACCGTGGGGTCCACTTTCCTCTTCTCCGGAAAGACGACTGGCCCCTGGAGAACGGACGTTTCCCGTTTAAGCCCGGCACCATCTTGAATTTCACTTTTCATTTTCCCCTCTCCTCGCCTGCTACCTGCTGCCCTCTTCTTTCCTTTCAGAGGTCATTTTACACCAAAAACCATTCAACTAAATAAATAAAATGCCCTTGCACATAAAACAAAGAAAGTAGCCTAGGTGCAGTATTATAATCCCAGGTCTTAATTCAAAACTGTAGAAAGTTGGTTGTTCTTCTGTTATTACGCTGACCATGTTTCCATGGAATATAGCCTCAAAGCTCTAGACAGTTTATCAGCCAAGTATCAACTGTTAAGCACACACATAAAACGTCAGGGTGGGTTGATTCTCGAATGATCCTTGAAAAGTTGTAAATTACATGAGTATTTACAAACATAAAATAACAATAACAATCTCAAACGCTTAACATAATACTGCAAGGCCTTGATTTGTGAACTGTCCTAAGAACTTTTATGACCAGGATAGGAGAAAATCCATCTGGTCCATATGTAATGTCAGTCTCCCTCCCTCCCTTAAAACCTATCCTATATGTCCTGGCAATTCAGAGCTGGGCTAGCCCATAAAACAAATCAGCCTCACAGATTTCCTCATATTTAACCTTTTGAAAAAGTAACTGTTTAAAACAAATTGCCTTTGGAAAAACCATGGAGGTTCTGCTTCCAAACACATTGGTTGAGGGATTATTATGACTGTGAAGTCTCAAGGTCTTTGAGGCATTATCTGTGAGGTTGGTTGATAGGCTGATGATAGGCTGATGGAGAAGTCTGCTGTACTGCCACAAATCTCAGTGTTAGCAGCCAGTGTCACACTTGAAAGACAAAAAGCAACATCATGATTCCTCCAGTGCCTGGACAACTGGAGACCTAGAGACCTGAAGGCAAAAGTGACCAAAGCCAAAAGCACTCAGGTTGAGTTGTGTTTTGACTTGTGTTTTGTGTTGTGTTATGACTTGTGTTTTGACTTGTGTTTTGTGTTGTGTTTTGAGTTGTGTTTTGACATGCAGCATTTGTTTCTAAACCAGTTTGTTTACCACATCATTTACTTGCTGGGTTTCAAAGTCTATACAAGTGCAGAATCCTAAAGGACAGACCTTTTGTTAATTTTTTATTGTGTTATTTCATCAATCATTCAGATATCATTATTTGTTTTTGAGGCATAACCCTTGGGAGTTGTTTTTCAAATCATGTTCAATTTGTTCTATCTGCATCTGTACCGAATACAGTGGCTCAAAACAACACAAACTGATCCCAAAAGGAAAATAAACATTTTTTTAAAGTAAGTCAAACAGTTACTTTGAGCTAGGAAGTGTTCAGGACAGTTACATTTTAGGTACATTGCATTTGTTCATCTCAATGGGGCATTTTATTCAGTTTCTCTAACGGGAAGTGTCTACTCTCTGGAGGTATGGGGTTCTGCACCAGAGGTATGTTTGATCCATCAAAGCCTTGATTTGTGTGTGTGTGTGTGTGTGTGTGTGTGTGTGTGTATTTGTGTCGGTGTCTCTCTCTGTGTGTGTGTGTGTGTGTGGTGTGTTGTTTCTAGTCATAATTTTAAACCAATTCAATGGAATAACATCTATCACAACCTTTATTTATGAGACTTTATTGAAAATCCAGTTGGGAGGTTTCTGTGTTCCCGTATGGAATCTTCAGCCTTGAACGGTTTGAATAGAATTAAAAAACACTCATACCTGCATTGGTACCAACTTCTTTTTAAATGTATCAACTTAAATGTCCCTGTATATACTGCATTAAGGAACAACTAACTTTACAAGACTCACACTACTCCTTTCAACAACAGCAGCAATTGTAAATCCCAAGGGTACATCATGAGGTTGGAGTAAAACCTTTCAGACAAAGGCCCAACTGACTGGAATCATTTACCTATAGAAATCAACGCATTCAAATCACACAGTCAATTTAAGAAAGCCCTTTCCAAAATGTTAAGAACAAACTAATTGAAACATCACCATGTGAAGATATTTGTAAAAATGTATGTTTATATAATAGGTACTTAGTTTTATTAGCCATATTAATATTTGTAGTAGCAGCTATTAGTAGTTGTACAACAACTTTTTTATGCTGTAAAACTCTTTTATTTTTGGGACACTCTTGAAAACAAGATGGTGCATCTCAAGAGATTTCATCCTCAAATTAATCTAAATGACTACTGCCTCTGGAGCAGACCTTCTGAGTGTTTGGTTTGCTTGAGCCTGCCTAGACAGTCAAATAGGCGGGTTTGTACTTTGGGGACTATTCCATTGGTTTAATTGCACTAGGAAAGCTCAATCAATCTGTGAACTATCCCATTAACAAACTGGTTCCAGGAGAGGGCTTAATTTGAATATTAATGTAACATTTAGCCAAAACAGGGATCTGTGGAAAATGTATTTACATTTTTTATGAATTATATTTTCAAAAGTAGGTATCAATATATCCTCTCACTTTTGCCTGGACAACCAATGTCACAACATTTGTCTTTCTCCCTTTTATCAATGGTAGATTATACTGTAAATCAGTATTCTGAGATCTGATCACTTGGAATTTCAGATTATTCTAGCTAGACTTGCCCAAGTTTCAGTCTGAACCAAACATGTTCACCGAAGCTGGAAGCTGAGCTCCTTATACAGAAGCCTGTCGCCACATTATTAAGTGTTTTTTTAACATGGTCGCAGTTTCCAAGCAACTTGGCCTTGCTTTCGAAACCGAGCCATTGCCAACTGTTAGGGAGCGGAGGGAAAAAAGGCATCTCAAGTTAAATTTAAAGATGTGTTGCTCTTGGAAGGTTGTCTGTGCTGCCATAAACCAAGGGAGACATTTTCATACTCCACATTTTTCATGGTTTCTCTCAGAGTTTTCTCCCTTCCTTTCTCACTCCACCTTGGCTCCAGAGTTACCTACTGCTGCAATGACAGGGAGACCACAGCCAGCAGGGCACCATGGGGCAGTGAACACCCCGTTGTGACTCCCCCTTTCCACCCCACCACACCCTCCTCTTTCTCTGGCTGAGCAAAAGCTCTCCCACTGGACTAGGCTTAGTTGTCCTTGGACGGCCGACAGAAAGGAGAAAGCTTGCGACCTGGATACGACTACTTAAGAGCTCTTTCACCACCTCTCGCTACCCTCAGCCCTCAGCACACGCACACACAGACACAGCTGATTGCCAACGGTCATTAGTTCTAATCTAAAGGCCTTCTGATCCCCCCCACACCCTTTTTTTCTAAATGTAACCTTATAAAGGAAACGTTTTTAAAACAGATACGAGACCCAGTTGTCCTGAGACAACCTTGTGGAATAAAGTAAATTGTTAGGAGTGGTGGGGCTTGCTATTCCTCCTCCCTTTCCATTCACACAGTGATGGAGATGCAAGGTGGAGGATTATGGCTATGCCCTGACCGGACTGCCTGCTGAGACACAAACACAAAAGGGTGGGTGTAGAAAATCTCTTTCATTTCACATGACTGTCATCAAACATAAAGACAACCAAAACGTTCATTCCCTGTTTCTAAAATGGAGCCGAACTGAGGCTGCGGCTTGGAGATTTATGTTGAGTTTCAGACAGTCCAAGCTTGGTGGTGGGCGGCTATGGCAGACCAAATATATGTGAGAGAGTTGTTCTTTGATTCAACTCGCCTTTCGCAGCAGGAATTCCAAGGGTAATTTGTTGGTTGGAGGAGTGTTTGGTTCTTATGTTTCACTTGGTGATGGCAAGGGCTCAAGCTAATTGTACACTGGGTAATATTGTAGGGCTTTTCCCAGCCTGATCTATGAGATATTCAAACCTTACTGATTCATCTGAACTACAGTAGACTATGTGATTATATTTAATACGTGTATTTATTATAGATATTTTGTAAATATATATTTTTTTAAAGAACAAAGGCTGAGACACAAACATTTCCTCCCAGGCATGCCTCAATAAAAATGTCAGAATGCTGAAATTTAACAGTGACATATAAGTAATATGTCAGTATAGGTGACATAAAAGTACAATGGTTAAATGTCACTATTTTTACATATTCTAATGAGACCATGTTGTCATTCTAGGGCATATACTGTAATATCTGTCAACACCCCAATGTGTTAAAGAATCACACATAATCTCATACTGCATACCAAAGTGAATTATACCCGAGGGGGAGGGGCATAATAGTAAATACATGGAGTAAAGATAGTAAAGACTGATTGTCAAACAAGTCACTTGGAAAAGAAGGCTACCTTTGCATGTTTGTCCACTCCAAAATAACTCCAGCATCTAAACAGTGCACTGTGCACCTGCCATTGGATGAGTGGAAAGGAACATCTGTCACAAACGCCATAAGTGTAACGACATTCAGAGAATGTCATTAGGCCTACACAGTATTCATGGATGCCAAGAGAAGCCATGCTTACTCAACATTTTTGAACAACAAAAATAAATTGATCTTAAGAAATAATGACTATCTTGTCTCTCCGTTTTTTAATAATCTTCCTTCAATTTGCAAGTGGCTGAAGCTATCTCACTGGAGAAATTATTAGAGTGAGAGAAACAGCGGCAATTGTTTTCAGTATGTGTAGCCCATGTATCTGATGACGTCAAACTCATTTTGTCCAGACAGCATCAGATACATGGGCTACACATACTGAGACAGAGGGGCGCTGTTTCGCCCATTTTCTCCGGTGAGATTGATGCATCTTGCTGTCGGAGAGCGTCTCGGTGAAATTATCAATATTTAGAGACCCCTCAAAGTTTGACTTTTGTTGCATTTAGGGGAGCCCATGTCTCACTGTATACATCATTGATGCTGCATACATCATTGAGGTTACCTGGTGTTGAGGAGAGAAATGTTGAGTGTCCTCTGCATAGTCTGAGGTTTACTCATTTCCCCTTTCCAGGCTTATCAAGGCTCACAGATGGTCTTTTATTTGAAGAAGAGCAGCTGAAATGAAACACCAAACTGTGAATAACAAGAAATAATCTATTTCTCACACTTCTCCAACAGCAACAAAGGTTTTCTTTGTGCAATCATTAATAGATCACAAAAAAATGTGTTCACACTCGAATAACAGAGGGTGTATTTGATTACTATTAGGCAAATGTGGCCAACTATAGGCGTCATTGTAAAATCCATAGTCCAATTACATTTTTCTCCCCGCTCTGCTGACAGGTATCTTTCTCTACTCATACAGGAGTAATAAAGGCCTAGTGCACAAATTTGGTGAATTTGAATATTTTTTTCATTTAAATGTTTTAATTTTTTTTCAGCACCCCTGCTTCCCGTGGCTAAGCCCATGGATTGATGTATCAGCCTTGTTTTTTATTCATGAAAAAAATTATAATCTCTTAGTTATATATATATATATATATATATATATATATATATATATATATATATATAGTCAGCATTGTCTCAATTAAGAATTTGACATTTGACTAGCCATGTACGACACGCACGGGCAGTTACATGCCTGCTAGAGTTAGCGGCAGGCAGAAGAGCAATATCCACTATTGTAGTATGGATGACATTTGAGCTGGAATGTGAAGCTAACTGAAGCTGGTTAGCTTTAGAAAACCCTGAGTAGATCTAGCTTGCTTCATAGGATACCCCTCTGGCCCTGTGTTGTAGCACCAGTCTTGGTCAAGCTCCATTGACCGTGTGTGTGTGTTTTATGTTCTTGTGTGTGTGTGTGTGTGTGTGTGTGTGTGTGTGCGTGTGCGTGTGTGTGGGAGCCGCACTGTGTCAACACACTCCTGAGCACACACTTTGCCTTCACTGATACTGAGGGATTATCGAGGGCTTGTTAGAAAGAGAGGGCAAAGAGAGAGAAAATAAATAAAGCATCACTTTAATTAGTCTTGCTCTTGTTCCAAAATAAACAGAGCAGACTTAGTGGGTACCAGGAGCAACAGAACCGCTGGCTGGTGTTGGTGTGATGATGCCTTGGACCAAACTAATCAGCTGAGTAGGACCGTGTGTACGCACGACTGAGCGTGTGCGCGACTGTGCATGTCTTGGCATGCATATTTGTGTCAGAGTGTAGTCACACACAGCAACCAGAGTGTAGTCACACACAGCAACCAGAGTGTAGTCACACACAGCAGCCAGAGTGTAGTCCCACACAGCAGCCAGAGTGTAGTCACACATAGCAACCAGAGTGTAGTCACACAGCAGCCAGAGTGTAGTCACACACAGCAGAGAGAACACAGGCGATTTATAGAAAGCACTGCTTGGTTTCACATCCTATATTCATGTTTCCTTCCAACAGACACGGTTGAGAGAGCCAGACACGGGTGAGAGACCATTATTGCTTTCCTTATTTGCATCCACAGAGCTGTAACACACAACAATGCTCTGGGATAGAAAGGGCAATATGTTTTACACCCGTGTAAGAGACAGAGCCTCTGGATGAATGGCTGTGTATGTGTGTGTTCTACACAACCTGCATGAATTTGAGTGTGTGTCTGTGTGTGTGTGGCTGTGTGTATGTCTGTGTGTGTGTGTACGTGTGCTTGCGTGTGTGTGTGTGTACGTGTGTGTACGTGTGTGTGTGTGTGTGTGTGTGTGTGCGCGCTCCTGAGCTCTGTAACCTATGTGTGTGAGAGGTGAAAGTTCAGGCCCCCAGGGTTTGTTTGGGAATATATGACACCGCACAGCTGGCCTGATCATCTGTGCATATCTGACTATAAAACTTTACGGAGTGTCGCCAGAGCCAGCTGCTTTTATCAGCTGAGATAGAGTTGTTCCCACTGTTATTCCCAGTTACTCCAGACAGAGCCGTCAGCATCAGGCCTGGCGCTCTTTGCCTTTCTCTTTGGCCTTCTGCCTGAAATGGCCTGGGCTTTCATATGGACTACATATCTATCTACAGTATACAGTTGAAGTCGGAAGTTTACATAGACCTTAGCCAAATACATTTAAACTCAGTTTTTCACAATTCCTGACATTTAATCCTAGTAAAAATTCCCTGTTTTAGGTCAGTTCGTATCACCACTTTATTTTAAGATTGTGAAATGTCAGAATAATAGTAGAGAGAATGATTTATTTCAGCTTTTATTTCTTTCATCACATTCCCAGTGGGTCAGAAGTTTGCATACACTCAATTAGTATTTGGTAGCATTGCCTTTAGATTGTTTAACTTGAGTCAAACATTTCAGGAAGCCTTCCACAAGCTTACAACAATACGCTGGGTGAATTTTGGCCAATTCATCCTGCCAGAGCTGTTGTAACTGAGTCAGGTTTGTAGGCCTCCTTGCTCGCACATGCTTTTTCAGTTCTTCCAACAAATTTTCTTTGGGATTGAGGTCAGGGCTTTGTGATGGCCACTCCAATACCTTGACTTTGTTGTCCTTAAGCCATTTTGCCACAACATTGGAAGTATGCTTGGGGTCATTGTCCATTTGGAAGACCCATTTACGACCAAGCTTTAACATTCTGACTGACGTCTTGAGATGTTGCTTCAATATATCCACATCATTTTACTTCCTCATGATGCCATTGATTTTGTGAAGTGCACCAGTCTCTCCTGCAGCAAAGCACCCTCACAACATGATGCTGCCACCCCCATGCTTCACGGTTGGGATGGTGTTCTTCGGCTAGCAAGCATTCCTCTTTTTCCTCCAAACCAATTGATGGTCATCATGGTAAAACAGTTCTATTGTTGTTTCATCAGACCAGATGACATTTCTCCAAAAAGTAGGATCTTAGTCCCCATGTGCAGTTGCTGTTGTTCTGGGATTGATTTGCACTTTCACACCAAAGCATGTTAATCTCTAGGAGACAGAACGCGCCTCCTTCCTGAGCGGTATGACGGAAGTGTGGTCCCATGGTGTTTATATTTGCGTACTATTGTTTGTACAGATGAACCTTCAGGCGTTTGGAAATTGCTCCCAGGGATGAACCAGACTTGTGGAGGTCTACAATTTTTTTTCTGAGGTCTTGGTTGATTTCTTTTGATTTTCCTATGATGTCAAGCAAATAGGCACTGAGTTTGAAGGTAGGCCTTGAAATACATCCACAGGTACACCTCTAATTGACTTAAATTATGTAAATTAGCCTATCAGTAGCTTCTAAAGCCATGACATCATTTGCTGGAATTTTCCAAAATGGTTAAAGGCACAGTCAACTTAGTGTATGTAAACTTCTGACCTACTGGAATTGTGATACAGGATACATAAGCGAAATAATCTGTCTATAAACAATTGTTGGAAAAATTACTTGTGTCATGCACAAAGTAGATGTCCAAACCGACTTGCCAAAACTATAGTTTGTTAACAAGAAATTTGTGGAGTGGTTGAAAAACTAGTTTTAGTGACTCCAACCTAAGTGTGTGTAAACTTCCGACTTCAACTGTATATGCACTTACGATGGCAGCATTCCTAGAGTTTGATGATAGCATTCCTAGAGTTTGATGATAGCCTTCCTAGAGTTTGTTGATAGCATTCCTAGAGTATGATGATAGCCTTCCTAGAGTTTGATGACAGCCTTCCTAGAGTATGATGATAGTCTTCCTAGAGTTTGATGACAGCCTTCCTAGAGTATGATGATAGCCTTCCTAGAGTTTGTTGATAGCATTCCTAGAGTATGATGATAGCCTTCCTTGAGTTTGATGATAGCCTTCCTAGAGTTTGATGATAGCCTTCCTAGAGTTTGTTGATAGCCTTCCTAGAGTTTGATGATAGCCTTCCTAGAGTATGATGATAGCCTTCCTAGAGTTTGATGATAGCCTTCCTAGAGTATGATGATAGCCTTCCTAGAGTTTGTTGATAGCATTCCTAGAGTATGATGATAGCCTTCCTAGAGTTTGATGACAGCCGTCCTAGAGTATGATGATAGTCTTCCTAGAGTTTGATGACAGCCTTCCTAGAGTATGATGATAGCCTTCCTAGAGTTTGTTGATAGCATTCCTAGAGTATGATGATAGCCTTCCTTGAGTTTGATGATAGCCTTCCTAGAGTATGATGATAGCCTTCCTAGAGTTTGCTGATAGCCTTCCTTGAGTTTGATGATAGCATTCCTAGAGTTTGATGATAGCCTTCCTAGAGTTTGCTGATAGCCTTCCTTGAGTTTGATGATAGCCTTCCTAGAGTTTGATGATAGCCTTCCTAGAGTATGATGATAGCCTTCCTAGAGTTTGCTGATAGCCTTCCTTGAGTTTGATGATAGCATTCCTAGAGTTTGATGATAGCCTTCCTAGAGTTTGATGATAGCCTTCCTAGAGTTTGATGATAGCATTCCTAGAGTTTGTTGATAGCATTCCTAGAGTTTGATGATAGTCTTCCTAGAGTTTGATGATAGCATTCCTAGAGTTTGATGATAACCTTCCTAGAGTTTGCTGATAGCCTTCCTAGAGTTTGCTGATAGCCTTCCTTGAGTTTGATGATAGCATTCCTAGAGTTTGATGATAGCCTTCCTAGAGTTTGCTGATAGCCTTCCTTGAGTTTGCTGATAGCCTTCCTAGAGTTTGATGATAGCATTCCTAGAGTTTGTTGATAGCCTTCCTAGAGTTTGATGATAGCCTTCCTAGAGTTTGATGATAGCATTCCTAGAGTTTGTTGATAGCCTTCCTAGAGTTTGATGATAGCCTTCCTAGAGTTTGATGATAGCCTTCCTAGAGTTTGTTGATAGCCTTCCTAGAGTTTGTTGATAGCCTTCCTAGAGTTTGTTGATAGCCTTCCTAGAGTTTGATGATAGCATTCCTAGAGTTTGCTGATAGCCTTCCTTGAGTTTGATGATAGCATTCCTAGAGTTTGATGATAGCATTCCTAGAGTTTGCTGATAGCCTTCCTTGAGTTTGATGATAGCATTCCTAGAGTTTGCTGATAGCCTTCCTTGAGTTTGATGATAGCATTCCTAGAGTTTGTTGATAGCCTTCCTAGAGTTTGTTGATAGCCTTCCTAGAGTTTGATGATAGCATTCCTAGAGTTTGTTGATATTTTTTTATAAATACTAGATTGGCAAACAAAGTGTGATTCATTTCTTCTCTCTATAATGATTTCATTAGTAATAACAGCCTATAAAGCTTAACAGATTAATCAATTAATCAATCATGTGTGGTTTACATCTTTTTTGACCTCTTTCTCTCCTTCCACCCTCTCCCCCTTCTCTCTCCTTCCACCCTCTCTCCCTTCTCTCTCCCCCTCTCCTCTCCTTCCACCATCTTTCCCTTCTCTCTCCCCCTCTCCTCTCCTTCCATCCTCTCCCTCTCCTCTGACACATGTTTGAACTCAGGCATCAGGTGATCACTACAAGCTCGGGGTCGTGACCTCTACACACTCCTCTCCTGAATTCTACCTCTGCCTCTCTGGCTGGGAGCAGTGTGCTCAGTGCTTTTCCCAGGGAACAATGTATATGGAATGTTTCCCCACCATGAGCTAGTTGATTGAGATATAAAACAATCTCTGTGACTGCAGGAAACAGTCACAGGAAATGGAGATGCACTGAATCGCTTCGAGTGCCACTTCAGCTTATTTATTTGGACAGGGAAAAAACTTTTCTGTAAGATTCCTCCATCTCCCAAAATTCCCTGAGAGAGCAAGGAACAGACCTGGAGATGTCATGTAGCTTGTTGAGGCCATAGAGAGGGATCACTTCCCTGACCCAGCACACACACACAAATGCACACACACACAAACGCACACACACACACACGCCACCCCCTAAACCACATATCCCAACACGAATCCCACCTAACAAAACTAATGTCCAGAATCCAATTAGTTTATCTCACTCTTGACACACTTCCAATTGTTTGCTCTACAAGACACGACATTCAGATACTCTCCTAACAAATTGTTAGTACGAGTCGGGCTGGGGCTGCGATGAGCGGGGCTATTGATTAGGAGCCTTAAACAGACAGGCAGCCACCTGGCTTTCATTAAGGGGTATATGAGGGGATGCAGTGCTCTAAGACTTACACACAGCCAGCAGCTGCAGGTCGGGCCACACTGCCGCACCACTGTAAAGACATGTTACACAGCCTTGTAATTACAGCCTGTGGAGGGGGGGGGGGGGGGGGGGTTAGAACCAGCCGAGGTTCATTCACAACTGAAGCATGCTTATTGTAACCATGTCGTATTTATCCAGGAGCTGTCAGACTGATTTTTGCCTTACTCTCCTCGTTTGAACCTGTCAAATAATTGAGATGGTCCAAATGGAGAACTCAGCTATTTTGGTGATAACAACATTAAACGATATCCTATACTGAGATCATGTAGCTATACACAAAACAGAAGTATTGGGTGTATTGGGTGTGTGAGTGGCTTTTGGGATTCCCACTTCCAAATAATCTTTCACATGCAGTATATTGCACTGTGATCAAGCAAGAAAGGATATTAATGTGGTGGTGAGGGGCTTTCCTAACAGTACTATGTGTCTGAACACTTCACATTGTGCAATGTTTTCTAACCATATAATTGTGTAATTGACCAAAGTGTCTGATTACCCTTAGTGTTGTAAGCAGCAGCAGCAAGATATCACCAGCAGCAAGATAGCACCAGCAGCAAGATATCACCAGCAGCAAGATAGCACCAGCAGCAAGATATCACCAGCAGCAAGATATCACCAGCAGCAAGATAGCACCAGCAGCAAGATATCACCAGCAGCAAGATAGCACCAGCAGCAAGATATCACCAGCAGCAAGATAGCACCAGCAGCAAGATAGAACCAGAAGCGCGAACCTCCCTCTTTTGCATGAGTGAAGTGAGTTCAGAAAAACTGAAAGTATGCATTTTAGAAATAGTTTTCACTTACAAACTTTATATGTCGGAGCTAAGAATAACAGGTTTCCCAAAAACAACATGGTCGCTTTAATATAGCATGCAGTGGCGATTTTAGCATGTAAATCTTGGTGGGGCAAACTTCCATTTTTTTTTAGATGCATGCCAACAAAGCCACTACACAACACATCGCAACACTAAACAATACATTAATTGCACTATAACGGTGCCCACAAACTGTTAGGACCTACATAAAGCTGTCCCAACAGCAGAGATTTCTTTTCAGCACCATGGAGTGAATCCTTATCATTGCTACGCCTGGATATCAGCAGAGCCTTGTCCGGCAGCGAAACAGTTCATTCAGCCTCATTTACTGCCTTTAAAAAAACATAGCTGAAATGGCTGACTTGCTTAAACAAATGTGGTTTCTACTGACAAATGAGATGTACAAACTATGACATAAGGGAACAATGAGCGGAATAGAGGCAATCCGTAATTTCAATTAAGACATTAATGAGCGAGCTAAGACGGACGTAGTCAATATAACTATTTGTTAAGCACTTGGAAATGTACAGTGACAGAATTCAGAACATGGGCCATTCTTAGAGTATTCTCCCCATTGACACCAAGTCAGAACCGTAGGTAAAGGGGGTGAGGGTGAGGCACATAAGCTACTAACTGCTTACTACACAACATACACTTAGTATTACTTTCTTAGCTACAGCATACTCCCTTGCATATTACATAATTTATGCAGCAGAATACAATACATTTTTGGAATCATCGTTGTGCTGTGCTCACTTGAACAGGAAGGTAGCACAGCGGTCCTTCTTGTGGGCAAATTTTGTCATCAAACTTTGTCATAAAAGTCTGCCATTCTCTGGATTTATGGTGCTTTCAAGACAACAGGGAACTGAAAACTGAAAACTGAAAAAAAACACAAGGTTGAATCATTATATCAGTGATCTTTAGGTCGGAGCTCTAGAAAGAGGCCAGAGTTCCCGACTTGGAATTCAGAGTTGGATGTCCGGTATAAAATGTATTTTCTCAATCGGAGCTCATTTTTTTAGAGTTTTTAGAGTTTTTTTAAGAGTTCCCAGTTGTCACGAACTCACTGAAGTCAGAGATTCCCAGTTGTTTTGAAAGCGGCAGAAGTCATGCTGGATTGACAGCATGGCCAATGTATTCAATATTTTCTGGCCCATGGTGTTGCATGTGAATGTTTATCCTTTTAAGCTTGGAAAAGAGACTGGCAGCTTCATTAAATCATACCCGCAAAACACCAGTCTAAATGCCAAGAGTGAAGATGCGACTCCAGGATGCTAGCCTTCTAGGCAGAGTTGCAAAGAAAAAGCCATATCTCAGACTGGCCAATAAAAAGAGAAGATTAAAATGGGCAAAAAAAACACAGATACTGGACAGAGGAACTCTGCCTAGAAGTACACAGCGTTGTACGAGATTTTCAGTTTCTTGGCAAGTTCTCGCATGGAATAGCCTTTATTTCTCAGAACAAGAATAGACTGACGAGTTTCAGAAGAAAGTCCTTTGTTTCTGGTCATTTTGAGCCTGTAGTTGAACCCACAAATGCTGATGCTCCAGATACTCAACTAGTCTAAAGAAGGCCAGTTTTATTGCTCCAGTCCTCAACTAATCAGGATAACAATTTTCAGCTGTGCTAACATAATTGCAAAAGGGTTTTCTAATGATCAATTAGCCATTTAAATTATAAACTTGGATTAGCTAACACAACGTGCCATTGGAACACAGGAGTGATGGTTGCTGATTATATGTATGAATATGTAGATATTCGTAAAAAATCAGCCATTTCCAGCTACAATAGTCATTTACAACATTAACAATGTCTACACTGTATTTCTGGTCAATTTGATGTTATTTTAATGGACAAAAAAACAGCTTTTCTTTCAAAAATGAGGACATTTCTAAGTGACCCCAAACTTTTGAAAGGTAGTGTATGTTATTTAATCGTTCTGATGTCTGATGTCTACGATGTAGAAAATAGTAAAAATAAAGAAAAACCCTGGAATGAGTAGGTGTGTCCAAACTGGTAGTGTATATATTTTTTTCTGCTAAACAGGTGGTGCTCAAACTACGTTGAATGACAGGTCATCGCTGACAGCATGTAAACATTTTTATCAAACTATTATATTATCCTGATTATTCACAATAATCGTAGTATTGTGTGCAATAATAGTATTCTTGTGAGCATGTAAATATACCCACTGACAAACTATTGTAACTCTTTAGACCTAAATCACTGACTAAACATTTTGGCCAGGATTCCGTAAAATCGCGCTTTGCTGTTTAAAAGGAATTTCCGATTAAGCCGACATGCAGCGTTTACGTGAATGCGGTCTCTGCAAACAAGGAAATATTGCCTTTAAATGGTGCCGACAAATCGTGATCTGATTCATTCCACTTTAACACTATCTATCTATAACACTGACTAAACATTCTACTTATAACACTGACTAAACATTCTACTTATAACACTGACTAAACATTCTACTTATAACACTGACTAAACATTCTACTTATAACACTGACTAAACATTCTACTTAGAACACTGACTAAACATTCTACTTAGAACACTGACTATTTCTTTTTTACATTACATCTTTAAAGCCGCAATATGTAACTTTTTGGGCGACCTGACCAAATGTATATAGAAATGTTCGTTATAGATCTGTTATTCTCATTGAACGCAAGTCTAAGAAGCAGCATATCTGTTCTATACGCGCTATTTCTGTGCTTCCTGTTCTTAAGTTTTGTTTTTGTGTCTTTTACTTTTGATTTTGTACACCAGCTTCAAACAGCTGAAAATACAATATTTTTGGTTATGTAAAATATATTTCACAGTGGTTTAGATGGTACAAAGATTCTTGTTTTGTCCCATAAACTATAATCAGGCAAACTATTAACGTTTTAGCAAACATGAATGGGTGGAGCAATTTCTGTATAGTGCACCTTTAACAATGAGAAAAACTTTACACTTAAAACACTGAGTAATAACTTTTACACTTTGCATCTGACTAAACACTTAAACACTTCCAATCAATCCTTTCAAGTTCTTGAAAATAGTTGTGGTCGAGGTGCTTTCACTACCAAGACAGATTACCAACATCCATGGCCTGTTTCTTTGCTATGCTCACACTCAGTCGGTCAACAGAGGCAGAAATGATGGGTTAGTCTTCCTGCAATTTCACTAAAATAGAGATTGTTTACAAAACTGGTCCGCACATAGACAATGAGAGACAGTTGAACATGGAAGATGCCTTGTCAAGCTCTGAGAGTTGATTTACATAGGCAATGAGAGACGGTTGAACATGGAAGATACCTTGTCAAGCTCTGAGAGTTGATTTACTTCTTTAGATGAGGAGATTACAAAAACATAAAATACCCTATACTTCACATAAATAGCAATAAGTCTGGTATTATTCTCAAAATACAAGTAGTCAAACTCTATCCTTTAAAATATATATGTGCTGTAACTGGAGCACCATTTTTCCCCAGACACACTTCTCTAAATTTTCATGTCATCATGAAAAGACTAAATATTCACTGGGCACAGACATTAGTTCAAAGTCTAGTTTTGATTTACATTTGGTTGAATTTTCAACTAACGTGAATTGAATGTGAAATCAGCAAAAAAAGGTCACCATGTCATTGGGTTTAGGTTAAAAGTTTGATGGAGAAAACCTCCCGAAATATTCTTACATTGATGGCTTTTGCAAATCCAATACGTTTTCCACATTGATTCAACTTCGTCACAGATTTTGGGGTTAAAATAAAGTGGAAACAACGTTGATTCAACCAGTGGAAGGGCTTTATTCCTGCAAGAGGGGGGAAAGAACCCAGACTCTGTCATTTAGTGTGAGTGATGTTGTTTTAACACCAGCAACACTAAATCACCTTAAAACTTAAATTAATCAGAAGACAGACAGTCCAGACACACATATAAAGAGTGTGACAGAGCAGTGCCCAGGAGATAAGTGTGTGTGTGTGTGTGCGTGCCTTTGTGGGTGTGTGTACGCGCGTGCACGTGAGTGTGTCGAAGACATGACGGACACAGCGGCTAAGCCACCGGGCCATAATTTACTAATGCACTCCAAAGCCGCGCTCCCTGGGCCTGTCTGTGGGGCCTGATGGATGGTGACGGCTCCTGGTGATAGGGAGTGGCCAGCGGTGAGCCTGATTAAAAGTACTGGAGCACGGCAGAGCCTGATAACCCCGATATAGCAGTGATGAATCCACCCTGGACAGGCTGCTGTCTCATTAGCTCCACTCCGACCTAGTCAGAGTGTTTCCAAATAAACTTGGTGTGAAACGGACTAGTCTCTAGCTTTATCGTCAGTCAGGATTATGTTTGTTTTCCTTTCCAGATCTTTCCTTGTGTGGGCCCCATGTTTCTTTAAGAGAAACAATCTCTGTGTCTGTAAACTGGAGGTGTGACTCACTCCACCACCCCAGACTTTCTCATGTTTATTTTACCCAGTGGTGTATCTATTTGAATTAATGAGACCAACAGCACCATTAGACAACTATTTGCCTGGGGCCGGTGAAATAGTGAGACATTTTTTAAATAATCTGCCTTTATTTGTTATTACATAAACAGAGATGTTTTAAGAAGAAGATAACATTAAATATTGGGCCTGGGAGAGGGGAGAGAGAGAGGTAGTTTACATTCTCGCTGGAGTAGTCTTGATAACAGGCCAGCAGGAATATGAGCCGCTTTAAATGTGTGCATTGGTGTAATTTATTGGGCTTCCCACTCGGCTCTGCAGTTCCTTCACCTCCTTTCCCAAACAAAAGACAAGCCCAGGCTTCGAAAATGGATGGGAGTGAAAAATCATTCGCAGTTGATAATCGCATAAAAAAACACCCTATTTGCAGACTAATAAGCACCAAACGTTCCTACGGCCGCCTCCCCGCAGATCGGCATTAGAGAACTCCTCCGAAAAGTCTGGATGATTTACGTGGAGAGATTTAGAAATGCTTTTCGTTTGGAATGGGGACGGGATAAAGAGAGAGAGGGAGACAGAGAGGGGGGAAGTAGGGGCAAGAGAGGGGGGGAATGAGGGGTGGGGGGGGGTTGAGATTTCATAACTCTTTGTGTATGTCTGGAAGTCTTCCACGCGTTCCGATTTTTAACCAATTTATGTCCAAATGGAATTAATGAGGCTCTCACTGTGAGTTCCAGCTCAATGAGGTCAAAACCATGCTTTAGAGCTCCACACTCCTCCCCACTCTCTCTCTCCCTCTCGCCCTCCCTCTCCCTGACTCCACATCCTGCGCAACGGACAGACAAGGGGGCCTGAGAAATACCACCTCATCGACACGTTCTGTGTATCCTCTAGAACATATTTTAGGGCGAGCGCGTCAGCTGGCTGTAAAGCCTGCTTTTAGTGGCGTCTGAAGCAGCTGATGAATGGGAGTAGGGGTACAGCAGCGAGGCCAATAAAGGTCACTTTCTTCATTTCACATTTCATTAGCAGATTGTTGATGTTATGCACATTGCTCTCTCCAGAGGGGCCATGTTTCCATTCAGGAACCCAGTTTTATTGGAGTCTTTTTATACATGATTTAGCAGTACCATATCCCTTTGAATTAATATGTGGTGGTTAATTGTTAAATCACTCGGAACACGTTTATAATGTGGAAAAGGATGACATCATAGAAATGAGTACAGAGAAACCTAATGGAGGAACACATAATGACTGCTGCAGATCAATCAAGCCGTCTTTTACACCATAATTTTAAAAAATAGCAATTCAAATTATATATGCCATATTCTGTTTAGTATTTCATATGTAAGAGGAGAAAGGTGCCAACATCCCTCACATGCATGAAATTTAGATACGTCTCATCGGTCAATGGAACGTAGAAGCAAGACGACTGCTTCGGTATTAATTCAAAGGCCTTGCCAAACATTTGGCTGCTTGCTTTAAAGCTGCGCTATGCAGAAATCGCTCCGCCATTTCCTGGTTGCTAAAATTAGAATAGTTAGCCTAATTTCAGTTTAAGTGGCAAAACAAGCATGTATAGTGTGTAGTTTGTAGTTTCCTCATCTAGAAAAGTAAATCAACTCTTAGAGTTTGACAAGTCATCTTCCATGTTCAACCGTCTCTCATTTTATTTGATTTATTTATTTAACCTTTATTTAACTAGGCAAGTCAGTTAAGAACAAAGACTTATTTACAATGACGGCCTCATTGCCAATGTGCGGACCAGTTAAGTCAATAAACTCTATTTTAGTGAAATTGCAGGAAGACTAACCCATCATTTCTGCCTCTGTTGACAGACTGAGTGTGAGCATAGCAAAGAAACAGGCAATGGATGTTCGTAATCAGTCTTGGTAGTGAAAGCACCTCGACCACAACTATTTGCAAGAACTTGAAAGGACTAAGTCAGTGTTATAGATGGGAAGTGTTAAAGTGTTTAGTCAGTGTTACAAATGCAAAGAGTAAAAGTTTTTATTCAGTGTTAAAGGTACACTATGCAGAAATCGCTCCACCATTTCCTGGTTGCCAAAATTCTTAATATTCGCCTAATTTCAGTTTATGTGACAAAATCATTGTACCATCTACACCGCTGCAAAACATATTTTCCATAACAAAAAATATTGTATTTTAAGCTCTTTGTAGCTGGTGTACAAAACCAAAATTCAAAGATACAAAAACAAAACTTAAGGGAGGAAGCATAGAAATAGCGCACATAGGACATATCTATCACTTCTTAGACTTGCTTTCAATGAGAATGACAGCTCTATATCTGACATTTCTATGTGAATTTGGTCAGGTCGCCTAAAAAGGTACTTACTGCAGCTATAAGCCAGGCCAGGGCATACCCCAACAGATAGAATTGCACTGAAAAGTGAAAATATACAGATATGGTAATCTTTCTGTGTCATCGCTGATTGTTTTATGGACTAGGTCCTGTACAAACATGTCAACATTTATCACCCCAATTCAATCCACTCCCTCAATATCAGTGGCATCATCTCAGATACAATTTGCGAGGAGGACTCACTCTTTTTAGCCTCTAGCAATGAATAAGTAGCGCCAGCCGCCAACTCACGATGCATTCCGCATAGAACGTTCCCTCCTCTCTCTCTGGTATGGGTTATACTTTATCTTGTTTATAAGATTATTCACCAAGTAACAGTTAAGTTGATGCATGGATTAGGCTGGGGCGACAGCTCTCGGTATAAATCTGACTTGTCTGCAATTAGACCTCCATTACATACTTCAGGCCCTTTTAAAATAAACGGGAGATGATGTCAAGCGTCCACTGCCGAAAGGCACTGAGGAGAAGCAGTCTCGGCGCTCTTGGCCGATGGCTCCGGCCGAAACACCTTGATGGCTGTAATTACTGTCATGTTCCAAGAGGGATGAGAGATACCAGAGACCCAAATAAAACGTAAAACGGTTTTGATATGATAGATGTCCACTGGCTTTGTTTGGACATTCCTTGAACTGTCTGCCCAGTGTTTTTACAGAATGACTTGTGCGCCGACCTCCCCACCCAGCCACTCTAACCTCTTACCAGTATTTTAGGATTTCTTGCAATAGTAAAAAGCTGATTTTATTTGTGATACAACTAGACTCATCTTTGGGTGACTTGTATGATTGTTGCTTGTTCTTTTGTGTCTGGTTAAGGCCTGTTCCTTTGTGTTTACATAGTAACTAATGCTTTTAGATGACATCGAATCTAAACACATTCACACAGAGACTTGCTGAAGAGCTTAAAGGCACATTCCAAGTAATCTTTATTAGTTTCATGATCTATCCATCCAGAAAATGTAACGACACAGTAGTAACTATACATAAACTCAGCAAAAAAATTAATGTCCTCTCACCGTCAACTGTGTTTATTTTCAGCAAACTTAACATGTGTAAATATTTGTATGAACATAACAATTTTCAACAACTGAGACATGAACTGAACGAGTTCCACAGACATGTGACTAACAGAAATTGAATAATGTGTCCCTGAACAAAGGGGGGGTCAAAATCAAAAGTAACAGTCAGTATCTGGTGTGGCCACCAGCTGAATTAAGTACTGCAGTGCATCCCTCCTCATGGACTGCACCATATTTGCCAGTTCTTGCTGTGAGATGTTGTCCCACTCTTCCACCAAGGCACCTGCAAGTTCCCGCACATTTCTGGGGGGAATGGCCCTAGCCCTCACCCTCCAATCCAACAGGTCCCAGACGTGCTCAATGGGATTGAGATCCGGGCTGTTCGCTGGCCATGGCAGAACACTGATATTCCTGTCTTGCAGGAAATCACGCACAGAACGAGCAGTATGGCTGGTGGCATTGTCATGCTGGAGGGTCATGTCAGGATGAGTCTGCAGGAACGTGCCCATAGGCGACGTTGTTGCTGGTGATGACTGGTGAGGACCTGCCTTACAACAGGCCTACAAGCCCTCAGTCCAGCCTCTTTCAGCCTATAGCGGACAGTCAGAGCACTGATGGAGGGATTGTGCGTTCGTGGTGTAACTCGAGCAGTTGTTGTTGCCATCCTCTACCTGTCCTGCAGGTGTGATGTTCAGATGTACCGATCCTGTGCAGGTGTTGTTACACATGGTCTGCCACTGCGAGAACAATCAGCTGTCCGTCTTGTCTCCCTGTAGCGTTGTCTTAGGCGTCTCACTGTACGGACATTGCAATTAATTGCCCTGGCCACATCTGCAGTCTTCATGTCTCCTTGCAGCATGCTTCAGGGACGTTCACGCAGATGAGCAGTGACCCTGGGCATCTTTCTTTTGGTGTTTTTCAGAGTCAGTAGAAAAGCCTCTTAATGTCCTAAGTTTTCATAACTGTGATCTTAATTGCCTACTGTTAGCGTCAGGTGCATGTTCATTAATTGTTTATGGTTCATTGAACAAGCATGGGAAACAGTGTTTGAACTCTTTACAATGAAGAGCTGTGAAGTTATTTGGATTTTTACTAATATTCTTTGAAAGACAGGGCCCTGAAAAAGGGACATTTATTTTTTTGCTGAGTATATATTATCTGAAATGTGCTGTAAATCTACTAGGGAAACTAGAAATTAAGTCTACTTAATCCTAACATTAGGATTAGGATAGACACTTACACAGTATTTAACACTTTTAATAATTCTAAATAACTAGATATAATAACTTGAGATTTTGATAATAAAATAACAACAATGGTATTTTCTAACCTTTGCCCGAAATTTAAATGTAACAAAAATGTACCAGGTAAAATCTACCACCAGCTGATTGGTGTGCCTCACATTCTTTTACCATAACATATTCAAGGGATGTCAAAGTAAACTATCCATTTTTTATTAATAGCAGTCACAATTTCTTCTTGGAGCATGCCAAAAAAACAATTAGATAAATGGCTTTAGCGATCACTTGAGGTTTCACAGACAGTTTTCTTATACAGTGTTGACCGATTGGAATCGCCAAGGAGATCCAAATCTAATTTTTGCAAATGGGATTAAAGCACCAAGAATAACAAAAAGGAATGAATGGAGTTACTGTATTAAACAAAAGATGTACCTGATAGTCCCTCTGAGGGTTCTGCTTAAAATACTTCTATAAATGGGGAATGGTTTGGCAAGTCCATTAAATAAAAAAACGGATCCATTTAAATCCGGGGTAGGATAAGAGATTAGTCATTTTGTGGGCCCGGCCACTGTTTGATGTTGTCTGTATGAAAAGTACATGCTGTATTTTGAGACCAGAGACTGGGGTTGCCCACAATGGGTACAGTACTTCCCAATGAGGGGCATGTTGATTCGGGAGAAATGTGAGTTTTGTCATGCTCTTCGAAAGCCCATTAGAGTTTGAAGCATATAAAACATTCTTAACATGTTAGTGACATTGAACCATTGTACACTCTTAGAAAAAAGGTTTGTAAAAAGGGTTCTTCGCCAGTCCCCATAGGATAACCCTTTTATGGTTCGAGGTAGACCTTTTTTGGGTTCCATACCCTCTTTGAGAAGGGTTCTACCTGGAACCAAACAGGGTTCTCCAAAATATTATCCTATGGGGATAACCACACTCTTAGAAAAAAAGGTGCTATTTGTCTCTCAAGCTGACATATTAGTTACATGTCACAGGATGCTGACATGATAGTGATGTTACTATAATGACTGGATCAGAATGAATTTCTCTCTCCCCCCCCCCCCACTGACCTCTCTGTGTGCATGTTATTGAGAAAGCAGGCCCATTTATGCTTCTGCTTAAGCTGTAGGGCAGAGGGTGAAACTAGTAGCCAGTATTTACCACCGTTTCTTTACTAAAGTAGCTCTGACACTGCAATAACACAAATGTGCCAGAAACAAGACTATGCCAGAAGTAAAAATATAAAAAAATAGCAACTTGTCCAGACTCCTTTAACTTTACACTATGACTACATCCATGAAACAGACCTGAACTTCACAAACTTTCTATCTCAGTACCAAGGGTTGAGATTTTCAAGATGGGGAGAGAGAGAAAGAGAGAGAGAGAGAGAGAGAGAGAGAGAGAGAGAGAGAGAGAGCGAGAGAGAGAGAGAGAGAGAGAAAAGGAAGGATGAGAGGGAGAGAAGGAGAGAGAGAGCGAGAGAGAAAGAGAGAGAGAGAGAGAGAGAGAGAGAGAGGAGAGAGAGAGGGAGAGACAGAGAGAGAGAGAGAGAGAAAAGGAAGGATGAGAGGGAGAGAAGGAGAGAGAGAGCGAGAGAGAAAGAGAGCGGAGAGAGAGAGAGAGAGAGAGAGAGAGAGAGAGAGAGAGAGCGAGAGCAGAGAGAGAGAGAGAGAGAGAGAGAAAAGGAAGGATGAGAGGGAGAGAAGGAGAGAGAGAGCGAGAGAGAAAGAGAGCGGAGAGAGAGAGAGAGAGAGAGAGAGAGAGAGAGAGAGAGAGAAAAGGAAGGATGAGAGGGAGAGAAGGAGAGAGAGAGCGAGAGAGAAAGAGAGAAAGAGAGCGGAGAGAGAGAGAGAGAGACCCTCCAGACCATTCTAAACCACAGGTATGATTTACGGGGCAGTGCATAAAATGAATAATAGGAAATGCAAGAGTAGCCCAGCGACTTGTCCAAGATACACTTTCCCTGGTTCTCCAGACCCCTGGACAGCCTGGGTGGCCCTTACCCAAACTTCCTTTGGTTTCCAATGTTAATGTCATTGCCTTCGTCCGCATGACAGAGGCCCAGACCACAAGCGTGGTTTGGGTCAGACAAAGGGATGATCGGATTATGATGTTTGCTCATACAAATACAAACAGCAAGCAGCCTTTTGACCCTAAAGACATTTCAGAAATGCATAAAAAATAGATGTAACATTTATTTTGGTCAGTGAAAGTGTTTATTGACATAGAGGGAGACTTGTTTTTTTGCTCTGATTGTTTTAAGTATTTCAGTTTTCCAGAAATCCAAAACCACACAGTGCATTATGGTGAGTGGATGTTTTGAATTACTTGAACTACATAGTGGTTCCTCCTTACCCAGCCCACAGAATTGTTTCACCGTGGTTTGAAACCTTTGCTTAAGTCATGAATTGGACGCTGAGTAATCTCCACCCTCTTTTTTGCAACCCTGTGAATACAGTGAAAATCATGGTCTGCTATTGCAGTTCAACTACTGCATGTTCAACATCTTTATTCGTAATTTCACAAATCTTTTGAGTTATTTCATGTTTTAATATTCTATAACACAAGACTATGCGTGGAAATACTTTAGGTGCATAGAAAAAAACAACTCAAGCAATGTTATCCGGCCTTACTAACATAAACCATCCTGAAGTGAAATCATTTTCAAACCATTCATGAAGAATCCTAACCCCTCTCCATGAGATTGATATGTGTCAGTTATCCCAAAGTCCTGGTTGCCGAGGGTGATGAGGACGCCCCACCGCTATTGGTCCTGAGGTTTTCATTTCACTGAAGTTGGCATCGTTCGGACAATCCCGTTTTCTGAAATAACATAGGAACTAAGGCCCATTACTCTATATTTGGAATATTGTAGAGGTAAGTGGAGGCGGGTGGAACATTTTGTAAATCTTGTGTCACCAAAACCACCACGGAGCAGGATAAATGTGTTCGGTTCCCCAGCAGGATATCCCCTCAGACGTTGCTCGCTGTGTCGGTGATGAGGATAACAGAGGGGGCATTATTTTTCTTCAACAGCTCGGGAAGGTGATAAAGGGCTCCCATATCCTCTCTCTGGGTGTAGCAGTATACACATATTCATTCACGTCCGCGCAACATTTAATCTCCCTGAGTGGAGGGCTTTCTCTGGCTTTAACCCCTAGCAGCAAGGCTAGGGCAAGTACCTGCTGTTGTAGTGGGGTCAGGAGACACCAAAAAAAAGGCTTTTCACACTACTGAGCCGACCTGGGCTGAGCCAAACCAAGCTGTACTGCGCTGGCCTGGTTATGCATCCACCGTAGTGGCTGGAACCATGCTGAAAAGGACAATGTGAAAATAAAATGTCTGAGCCATCACTTTACGGTGTCAGAGTCAGAACGGTAGTGTGAAAGGGGTATAAACTCCCCAACCAGATTGGCACAATGAGAAAATGAAATCACTTCATAGTATGGTAGAGTTCAGAGGAAATACAGACCGGACCTATCATGTACAGTAGGCACATCTCAAAACCCACATGGGTATGTGTATATGGGTGGGTTCTCTGTCTTGATATTTCACACTGTATTTAAAAAATCTGCTTTTTAAAATAAATACGAAAGGATGGGGTGGATTATATTATTTTTGTCCAAACCAGCAGAACAGCAAGCCAAAGGTTACATCGAACCCATTACACTTAATCCCCAAAATCTCAAAAACACCCATACTTTTACTGTCATTAAGTCAGTGGAAACGGAAATAAAGACAACAATATGGTGTTTATAATCTCATTGTTTTACCAATTTCTCTCTCTGTGCAAATCACTGCTGTACTATTGTGCAAAAAAAAAAAAATATCACAGAAGTGAAGAAGCTACATTGTGTTTGATGAACTAAACGTTTAGAAGCAAGGGCTTTTCCTTCATTCTCATTAATTAAATGACTTGCTGAGGGAAAATTGCTCTTATTCTCAGTATAGGCAGTAGAAAATAATGTTTTCTTTAATACTTTGAAATCCTTTTAGAGGCACTGGTAGCCCAAGCATAATTTTAAAAAGCTCAGGTCTGAGGTAGCTAGAGCCCTTTAACAAAACACTCATAAACGTTCATTTTGCCAGTGGGATGTGAGATTGTGTTACCCTCTTGGCAAAAATGTGGATGAAATATGCGGTTTAGAGTCTGCCCGAATTGTTCCAAGACCTTGGTTTCTTTGAAAAAGTATATAATCTACCCCCAAACAGTTTGTCAACCCCAGTGTTAAGAGATTTGACACATCCCAGGCGCCATCTGCCTTGTCACAGTAATCGTGGCCATTGTGACACAGTAACAATGCTGCATAGCTGCCTCTTTTGGTTGCCAACCCAGAAAATGTGCTGAGTTGTTCATACCCCGAGCCTTATATTTGTACAAAGACATAGACAGTTTTATACTTTCCAGAGGTCGGATTCTAAAACAACAACCAGAGGTGACCCCTCTTACTGTCATGTATGGCCCCAAAAAATATATAAAAACAGTAAGAGGAGAATGAAGGCCCATAAACATATGTGCAACCGTATTAATAGTAATCCCATGTGGTGTGATTGGTTTGGAGCATCAGGATTTCTACGGCGCAAAGGGCTAGGCATTCAGGACAAAGGTACACCCTGCCAATGTTCAGCCAATACTACTGAGTCAAATTTAAGGGTAGATATTTAACTTGCCTTCACCACTTCATAGTTAAAGGGCTAGAGAATAACATTGAGCCTCGCCCTTCATTTGCCTATGTGAGTATGGGTGTTTCACATCAAAAGACTGGAGCAGACTAGGTTGGCTATACTTCAGAGGCCTGGTCAGGCTAAATCTACAACATCAAAATCCCCCAGCTTCTGTAAGTTTAAAAACTTTATTCCATGTGGTCTCCTTATTTATTAAGATGTTCTCATTTTAGGTCCACAGACCTGAGTTGGAGCAGGCAACACGAATCTTAGCTGCTGAATTTACAGATCAAGATTCAGCTAACATCTTGCAATTCATCAAACATAAGTTGCATTTAAAGAAATCAACCCTTAGGGTGGGGCATTATTTTATAAACGTTATTTTTGAGACTATTGCGTGACGTATAAGGAATTTTGTGGTCAGGTAAGCCCACTATGTGTATGTTTATCTTTGTGTTTATCAGTAAATTATTATTTTCTTTGTATTGTTTAGACTAAAGTGTAATACTGAGCACCATGACAACAGAACAGGAAGTAGTGACAATGTGTCATTATCAGAATAGGGAAGTAAAGATGCTGCTGTGGTATTAATATAGTTTTCTGAATAAAACTGGAAAAGTCACTGTGGTTTCGCTGACTTTTACTTTGAGCAAAGGGACAGTGTGTATGTTCTCCACAACAAGCTAAAACCTCACCAAATAGCTAGATTTACAGGGGTATTCAGCTCTGACCCTATGATGTCCAGAGCCTGCTGGTTTTCTGTTCTACCTGATCATTAATTGCACCCACCTGGTGTGCCAGGTCTAAATCAGTCCCTGATTAGAGGGGAACAATTAAAACAAGCAGTGCAACTGGCTTCAAGGTCCAGAGTTGAGTTTGAGGGAGCTAGAATAACAACATGGTCTCATTAGAATATGTAAAAATAGTGGCATATGCATATATGTCACGTATTCTGACGCACAGTATTAGTTATATGTCACTATATAACTACAATGATTAAATGTCAACATTTTGACATTTTTCATGAGATATGTCTTAAAATAAAGATGCATAACTTTGAATGTATCATGACACTGCAATGATTTTAGAGAATGATATGATGGTATCTTTGGTGGCATCTTTTTTGTGTAGAGTTTTTTTTCCACTTGAAGCATAGATCAAATTGGAGAAGTAGCTTTTATTGTCCTCTTACTTGAACCTCAGAACATATATTTATATCCAGCTGCCTACCCCCAGAGGTTGCACCCCCAAAAAAGTTTCAGTTCTCTCTGGAAACGCTCATCTTGGTTTTCATTTGCAACACCTTAACAGTAAGTGAGGTGTTCCAAGTCTAAACAACTGACACTGTGAAAGTCATAACTTTCCCTCTGACCACACTGTGTGGATTGTAACTGACTTTTCAAATGACTGAGGTGACATTCCGACTGGCAACATACTTTGTATGTGTTACTATACACACACTCACATTGTAATTCTCCATTTAACACGGTAAGCCACATGACTAAAGACAATGACCCGTTGTCATGTCACGCTCAAATTGATATCACTTTCCACGTGTCAGTTTGCACTTTTTTATTTTATTTTTATTGAACCAGGTAGGCTAGTCCAGTCCTTGGTTTGAAAACATAACCAAAAGCTTTCAATATTTCAAATCTTTGTAAGATCATTATCTGGAATAACAAGTGTAGGAATGGGGAAGGAGGTGCTAGTGGAATGGAGAATGCGGGGGTGAAGAGGCGATGTGTGGGCTCTGGAAACTCTACAGGGCTTTTAAGCAACCCTAGCAGCACATTCGTCAACGTCACAGCGAAAGGGCTAATTTGTACTACAGCTGTTTCCCTATATGATGTGTTGAAATGCTCAATCAGAAACATTGGGCCAGACCAGCTTGTGTCTACTACAGCCCATGATAATGGTCCATTCACAGGACTTGCAGTGTGTAATCAAGTGGGTCCCACTTCTACTGGCCAAGCTGGCCCCCTTTTGAAGTAGCAGTAAATGTCAGCTGTGCTAATTTGTAAACTAGGAAAATAAGAAAAAAAGGAACTCCGGGCAGGGAAGGAGAATGTGTGTGGCACTGAGCATGGTGGTGCTGGTGGGGTTCGTGGGGATGAGAGAGTGGGCAGGCATGCAGGGAACCGCATATGGTACTGATTGACGACGATTGAAATCAAGTGCGGTAGCAGATACGGCTGTATTTTGAGCCGGCGAGAAACTTGTGTGCGCTCAGGCATTGGACAGAGGGACAGGGATATCTCACTTGAGCTCGCACAGGCACAACCAATTGATTAGTGATGTCGCATTACTCTGGAGAGCCAGTGGACCAGCCTCCGCACCTTGTAGCATTCACTTCCTGGGGAATGATTTGAATGACGGTACACTGTATGTCTTGCTATCCAAATCAAATCAAATCAAATGTTATTTGTCACATGCGCCAAATCCAACACGTGTAGACCTTACTGTGAAATGCTTACTTACAAACCCTTAACCAACAATGCAGTTCAAGAAATAGAGTTAAGAAAATATTTATTAAATAAACTAAAGTAAAAAATAACAATAAAATAACAATAAGGCTTTATACAGGGGGTACCGGTCAATGTGAGGGGGTACAGGTTAGTCGAGGTAATTTGTAAAGTGACTACGCATAGATAATAACAGCGAGTAACAGCAGTTTTTTCAATGTTACAAACAACCGTAAAAGTCATTTATTCATATCAATGCCATTAAGGTCTGATGACAAAAAGGTTTTGTGGTGTCTTGAAATAAAATAGTCAGCGAAATCTGGTACATTTAAAAAAGGGAACTTTCAGAGAAAATAGTGTTACATAAATGTTTTCCCCCAAATGCTGCATGCTCCTTCCTTGTGACACGATGGCCTCTAGTGGAGCACTGGCGATTGACACAGACAGCTCAATCATTTCCTTATAGGCGCGCGCTGCCAGCCCCAGCTGGCTTTGACATTAACACCAGGCCCTGACTGACAGAGGCCCTGGCCTTGGGCTGGGCTCCCGGGGCCTCCACAGTACATTCAGCTCTCCTTTTAGCCTGTTGATTTACTGTCCCTGGTGGCCGCTCGTTGATCCGTTTCCCCTCTCAGTTTGCTCACAGGGCACCCCGAAAACCGTCCTCCCTCAATATATTTGCTTTATGATTTCCTGAGGAGCAAACAAAGAAAAATAAGTCAGGCTCACTGCACCTGTTCCAGGGCCGGCCCCACCCCCGGCCCCTCCCCCAGCCCCACCCCAGCTCGGCCCCGGTCTCCTCTGGTCCTGGTGATTGGGGAAAACGGCGAGGGCCGGTGGTGTCACAGGCTCCATGTGGATCTTCAATTTTCCCGGGGTCCCTATCGGGGGTCGAAAAGCAGGAGGAACGAGCAGGGATAGAAGGTGTATTACATGTGTGTCTGTTTAACACGCGGGTCAAATGGGGCCCGCCTGAGTCTTGCTGCGCGTGTATTATGAACATGTGTGTGGGTGTTTGTGTAGTGCAGCACTCAACATGGAGCTGACATTAATAAGGGAAGTGATGGGAACTTACATAGTTTTGGACGACATGCAGATGTGAGCCAATGGAATGTTTAAAACAGATGACTGAAAAGTCCAAACTCCATTTGCACAAAGAGATGTCCAACTTGGTCTTCCCAAAAAAACAACCATTGATTTTATTAGAACAACCTGTCCAGTGAAAACCTTTCTGTCCTCAATGCCTCAATGGCAAGTAATGGTCAAAACATACCATCCTCCAAGTCAGTGATTTGTTGCCAGTCGATTCAGTCCCTGGAATTGGAAAATGTTACAGTAGTACAACACTAGTTATTCCTCTATGTGAAGACCTCCCAGAGAACCTATAGACAACAAGGACAGAGGTTTCCCCCAGTAGCCCAGAGAGGGGAGAGACGTTTTCCCCAGTAGCCCAGAGAGGGGAGAGAGGTTTCCCCCAGTAGCCCAGACAGGGGAGAGACGTTTCCCCCAGTAGCCCAGACAGGGGAGAGAGGTTTTCCCCAGTAGCCCAGACAGGGGAGAGAGGTTTTCCCCAGTAGCCCAGACAGGGGAGAGAGGTTTCCCCCAGTAGCCCAGAGAGGGGAGAGAGGTTTCCCCCAGTAGCCCAGAGAGGGGAGAGAGGTTTCCCCCAGTAGCCCAGAGAGGGGAGAGAGGTTTCCCCCAGTAGCCCAGAGAGGGGAGAGACGTTTCCCCCAGTAGCCCAGAGAGGGGAGAGAGATTTTCGCCAGTAGCCCAGACGGGGGAGAGAGGTTTTCCCCAGTAGTCCAGACAGGGGAGAGAGGTTTCCCCCAGTAGTCCAGATATTTTTTTCATGTTTCCTCAAGTATTAATGGACGATAGAGCTCTTTCACAACCTCACTTTGAGTTAAAGTAAAAAAACATGGATATACATTGTCAGTAATCCCCCCCAAATATTTAGTATATATTTTATACATCTGCCTGAGTTTTCTTGTCATTACATCAACCCCTAAAGTGGAAGAACACAGTCTCTGAAGACTTTTGTCATCCTCTACACTTGCACACCCATTCATTTCATGGTAGGTCATTTCCATTGACAGGAGATGGTGATCGATTTTCTCCAAGTCGAAACCTTCTTTCTTATTTATTTCTCAATTTCACAAAAAGGGAAAAAAGCTCATCCTTCTTGGTATTTTCTCAGAATCTTTTATTCTCTTGGTTACAAAGACAATCGTTATCTTGGATTCCAGGTGCACCCTTTTCCAGAAACTCGAGGATGAGCATTCAGTTTAGTATCAGGAGTAATCTCAGTTCGATCAGGAGCGGGACCAAGTTTCCCTCAGGGTGGGATATAGTGAAGTGGGCCTTTTTGGACATGGTGGAGATCACCAATAGTCCATCTGAAAACTGTTCAGCCACTGACTCTTTGGCCCAGTTCTGTACTGCTCATTTCCTTGGAAGTGGCCCAGTGGATAATGGAAGCCTTAAGGTCAAGAAGAGAGGTGAATTTACAGAATTATGAGAGGAAACATGCATGTGACAATGTCTGTTTTTTCAGTCATGTGTGTTTAAGTAGTAACCTGACAGAGTAAATGTATTTCAGGGGAGCTTTTTTCCAGCTTAACTCAAGTTGTCTTCCTGATGGCCGATGCATTGGGACTCACCCTTGTGTGTCATCGGTGAGTGTGTGTGCATCCTTGTGCTTTTCCTAATGTTGTTTTTTTTGGGGACTTTTTTCTTCTTTCTCTGGGCGTAAACAGTGTGTTAACAACCAGATCCCATTGTTATCAATCTTAATGTTAGTAGGTCAGCGTAAAATGCACAAACGTGTTCATTTTGAAAGCTAGCATCCGCTTAAGAATAATTCCCCTCAAAAAGGTACTGAGCCCATTAACAATATAGGTGCTGAAAAAAAAAAATAGCCACAGTGATTGCTAGTTCCTCAACTTTTCCACTTCATTGATGGTTATGTGAGTTAAAACAACGAGCTTAATGGAGACTCTGGGCTCTCCAGGGACTAATCAAAGCCACGTGACTTCCTCCGGGACTTCCATGAAAATAACTCCATCACAATGGCCTGTGATATTAATATCGGCTTTGGGAAAGTCAGGCCCAGGCTCCACGGGGAGGACTCTGCATGAGCAAACATGGAGGAATGCACGGCATGCGGTGGAGAGAGAGAGAGAGAGAGGGAGAGGGAGAGAGAGAGAGAGAGAGAGAGAGAGAGGGAAAGTGAGAGAGAAAGGGAGGGCAGTGTATATACAAATTATGTACGCCCCTCTAATCTGTAAGCAGTAAAGAAATCGCAAACCCGGAAAAGGCTATGTAGATCTTGGAAAGACAATGGATAAAAAAAATAATAGTTTTTGTCTCTGAGAAAATGTTTACGGTCCATTTTCCTGTTCGCTATATTACATTGAACTACTATGTTATAAATGCATGTATTACTATTTAGTTACATATTAATTAATGTACACTTAAGGAAAAGTGTTACCAAGTTTTGCATTTAGTCTTTGGTTGATCCTTTACACAGAGCAGTAGTTTGTACAGAGATAAAGCGAACTTAACCTTTGGTCTGGCATCTAATAAGGACAAAGAGCAGGTGGCAGAGTATTCAGCTCTGTGCATGTGGTCTGACTTGTCCTAGATACAATGACATTTTAACCAATTTCCCCTTGGGGATTAATAAAATATTTATGTGCTTTCAATATTATTCCCAACTTGCACAGTTTTTATATATTGTTGCCTACTCCAAACAGCAAAGGGAAACAGATTTTTTTTCAAACATTTAAATATACAATACAACCGAAAATACAACAGAAAGTCAAACTAAATACTAAACACAGTGCCTTCGGAAAGTATTCAGACCCCTTGACTTTTTCTACATTTTGTTAAGTTACAGCCTTATTCTAAAATGGATTAAATAAAATACAAATCTGCAATATACACACAATACCCCATAATGACAAAGCAAAAACAGGTTTGTAGAAATGTTTGCAAATGTATTTCAAATTAAAAACAGAAATACATTATTTGCATAAGTATTCAGACCCTTTGATATGAGAATCGAAATTGGCCTCAGGTGCATCCTGTTTCTATTGATCATCCTTGAGATGTTTCTACAACTTGATTGGAGCCCACCTGTGGTAAATTCAATTGATTGGACATTATTTGGAAAGGCACAAACCTGTCTATATAATGTCCCACAGTTGACAGTGCATGCCAGAACAAAGCCACGAGGTTGAAGGAATTGTCCATTGAGCTCGGAGACAGGATTGTGTCGAGGCACCGATCTGGGAAAGGGTACCAAAACATTTCTGCAGCATTGAAGGTCCCCAAGAACACAGTGGCCTCCATCATTCTTACATGGAAGAAGTTTGGAACCACCAAGACTCTTCCTAGAGCTGGCCAAACTGAGAAATCGGGGGAGTAGGGTCTTGGTCAGGGAGGTGACCAAGAACCCGATGGTCACTCTGACAGAGCCAGAAGGACAACCATCTCTGCAGCACTCCACCAATCAGGCCTTTATGGTACAGTGGCCAGACGGAAGCCACTCCTCAGTAAAAGGCATGACAGCCTGCTTGAACTTAAAGACTCTCAGACCATGAGAAACAAGATTCTCTGGTCTGATGAAACCAAGATTGTACTATTTGGCCTGAATTCCAAGCGTCACGTCTGGAGGAAACCTGGCACCATCCCTACAGTGAAGCATGGTGGTGGCAGCAACATGCTGTGGGGATGTTTTTCAGCTGCAGCGACTGGGAGAATAGTCGAAATTGAGGCAAAGATGAACGGTGCAAAGTACAGAGAGATCTTTGATGAAAACCTGCTCCAGAGCTCTTAGGACCTCAGACTGGGGCGAAGATTCACCAACAAACAACTGAGAAAACTGTCTGAATACTTACGTAAATGTAATATTTCAGTTTTTAATAATGTATTTGCTAAAATTTCTAAAAACCCGTTTTTGCTTTGTCATTTTGGGATTTTGCATGTAGTTTGATGGGGAAAATACATTTTGTAATAAGGCTGTAACATAACAAAATGTGGAAAAAGTCAAGGGGTCTGAATACTTTCGGAAGGCACTGTAGATGCCTTGTTTGTATTTACGCATTCTCATCTCTACTTGGTGGGAACACCTTAGGCATCAATACAGCTTTTTTTATTACTAATTTATGTTTGCCATAGCAATGGGGGTGAATTATTTACAATATTTTAAAACATACATTTAGCTGTACTTGTATCAGTAATCAGTAATATCAAATTTGGAGATACAAGGTTTTCTTCCAACATAATAGTTTTTGGGGGTGTCACAGAATTGAAGTGTTAACCACAATGGAGTATGGGTGGCATAAGTGTGCCATAATAATCCATAAAATATGGTTTAATGTTAGTAAAACAGCAGGAGGCAAAGGTTTCAAAAGGTACAGTTGAAGTCAGAAGTTTACATACACTTAGGTTGGAGTCATTAAAACTAGTTTTTCAACCACTCCACAAATTTCTTGTTAACCAACTATAGTTTTGGCAAGTCGGTTAGGACATCTACTTTGTGCATGACGAAAGTAATTTTTCCAACAATTGTTTACAGACAGAGTATTTCACTTATAATTCACTGTATCACAATTCTAGTTGGTCACATACACTAAATTGACTATTCTTTAAGCAGCTTGGAAAATTCCTGAAAATGATGTCATGGTTTCAGAAGCTTCTGATAAGCTAATTGACATAATTTGAGTCAATTGGAGGTGTACCTGTGGATGTATTGCAAGGCCTACCTTCAAACTCAGTGCCTCTTTGCAATTGTACACAAGTATAAACACCATGGGACCACGCAGCCGTCATACCGCTCAGGAAGGAGATGCGTTCTGTCTTCTAGAGATGAACGTACTTTGGTGCGCAAAAGTGCAAAACAATCCCAGAACAACAGCAAAGGACCTTGTGAAGATGCTGGAGGAAACAGGTACAAAATTATCTATATCCACAGTAAAACGAGTCCTATATCGACATAACCTGAAAGGCTCCTCACAGCAAGGAAGAAGCCACTGACTCCACAACCGCTATAAAAAAAGCCAGACTGTGGTTTGCAACTGCACATGGGGACGAAGATCGTACTTTTTGGAGAAATGTCCTCTGGTCTGATGAAACAAAAATATAACTGTTTGACCATAATGACCATTGTTATGTTTGGAGGAAAAAGGGGAGGCTTGCAAGCCGAAGAACACCATCCCAACCATGAAGCACGGTGGTGGCAGCATCATGTTGTGGGGGTGCTTTGCTGCAGGAGGGACTGGTGCACTTCACAAAATAGATGGCATCATGAAGAAGTAAAATGATGTGGCTATATTGAAGCAACATCTCAAGACATCAGTCAGGAAGTTAAAGCTTGGTCGCAAATAGGTCTTCCAAATAGACAATGACCCCAAGAATACTTCCAAAGTTGTGGAAAAATGGCTTAAGGACAACAAAGTCAAGGTATTGGAGTGGCCATCACAAACCTGACTCAGATACACCAGCTGTGTCAGAAGGAATGGGCCAAAATTCACCCAACTTATTGTGGGAAGCTTGTGGAAGACTACATTAAACGTTTGACTCAAGTTAAACAATTGAAAGACAATGCTACCAAATACTAATTGAGTGTATGTAAACTTCTGCCAAACTGGGAATGTGATGAGAGAAATAAAAGCTGAAATAATCATTCTCTCTACTATTATTCTGACACTGATCCTAACTGACCTAAAACTGGGATTTTTTACTAGGGTTAAATCTCAGGAATTGTGAAAAACTGAGTTTAAATGTATTTGTCTAAGGTGTATGTAAACTTCCAACTTCAACTGTATTTTTTTTATGGGTGCAAGGTGATGGTATAGTGGTCCAAAATGCATGCCAGAAACAGTTTAACTAAACCTCTGCTTATCCACAGGTAAGGTTATGCAGTACGCTACCTGTTGGCATTCCCTGCCACCAGACCTATCTCATTAGAAATATGTCAGAATGTTGACTTTTTAACCTTTGCAGTCTTGTCACTTTAGTTTTGACATACAGTGTGTCTCCGTTATGGCTCTAACAACAAGACACGATAAGGCTGCATCCCAAAAATAACACAAGAAATAACACAAGAAACTGACACCTGAGAAAACTTAAACAGGTACTTAAAAAATGATTTTGTCACTGGTAACATTAACTCATCGACATCAATACTCCCTACTTTACATTGTATGTAAAAAGCAAAAAAACAGACTATTTAAAAAAAAAGTATAAAGCATCTCTCAAACACAAGAAACATACATAAGCCGTTGGTAGTAGGTTTGGTATGTCGATCTGAAAGAGATCAGGACTATGGTGCTATAAGTAACGATTCCAAAGCCATTTCAAGAGACTCCTTGCAGATGATCCTTTGGCCAGGATTCCATTTTAACATCCTCTCTCTCCCTATGAAACTGTCATGCTGTCAGTCTGCCGTCCGAAAAGGCCATAATTCAACAGCCGTATCCACCACAATTAAATCTGAAATGATCGTATAGAGAAGTCGCCCACCTCAGAGTTCAATACCCTATTCAATGCTCCCAATACTCTTCCCCTTTCCCGGGACTCTAACAGTCACGTGCAGCAACTCTGCCGACCGAGAGGGACATCTTATGGAACAGCTGAACTCTCGTATAAGTTGTCACTTGTTAAAATACTTGAATTCACTGCATTGTAAGCCAGGCAAGATATTTTCTTCTTCCGTTTGCAGGAAAACTAGAACCTTTACCTTTCACAGTGCTGTAAAATTCCTCCAACATTCCCTTTAAGGTCACAGGCAGGAATCTGAGGTTTCCTTGTACTATTATTATATGTTTTAGAAGTTATAATAAACGGTTTCCTCTGGGTTGAAGCTAGGTCTATTGGAAAGTTCATGTCAGAGAGATCCAGTGTGTCCAAAGGGAAAACGTTGACGAACACATGTGTATAAACGGCCTATTGGATTCAGTTTACTGTAGTTGGAGCTGTTGTCACACATTATGGCCCACCTGTAAAACATCTGCGATGGTAGCATTACTTACATTGAGGAATTCCCCACTGCTCGTTTGAAGAACATGAGTACATGACTCCCGCTTTTTTGCTAATGAAATGTTCGAGGGTAGGAATTGGGCCAAAGTAAAGGTCCTCCTAGATCCAAATAATTACAGTGCCAAACCAGAGAACATTATTTCCCTGACATTGTCTCTAGCCTGAGGAATTGCTGACTGTTTGGTTGAACCCTATAACAGTTATAAAAATTCCCAATCTGCACACTTCTGTCCTCACAAACCTGACTTACATAGCTATATGTTTGCTGAAATACATTCTTTGTTTACCAAATTACTCTCTAAGGGCCAGGTACAATGACCTCTTGGTCAATGTTGGCTCTGAAGTAGTCACAACAGACTTGGCTTAGAGCAGTGGTCCCCAAACGTTTTATAGTCCCGTACCCCTTCAAACATCCAAACTCCAGCTGTGTACCCCCTCTAGCACCAGGGTCAGCACACTCTCAAATGTTGTTTTTTGCGCCATCTTTGTAAGCCTGCCACATACACACTATACGATACATTTATTAAACATAAGAATGAGTGTGAGTTTGTGTCACAACCGGGCTCGTGGGAAGTGACAAAGAGCTCTAATAGGACCTGGGCACAAATAATAATAATAAATAATTTTGCTCTTTATTTAGCCATCTTACACATAAAACTGTGTTTGTTCATCAACAATTGTAAATAACTCATAATGAGAAGGGTATTCTTGAAAGAATGCACAGAACTCTGCAATGTTGGGTTGTATTGGCGAGAGTCTCAGTCCTAAATAATTTCCCATACACAGTCTGTGCCTGTATTTAGTTGTCATGCTAGTGAGGGCAGAGAATCCACTCTCACATAGGTTGTGGTTGCAAAGGGCATCAGTGTCTTAACAGCTCTATTTGCCAAGGCAGGATACTCTGAGCGCAGCCCAATCCAGAAATCTGGCAGTGGCTTCTGTTAAATTCAATTTTCACAAAACCGCTTGATTCAATTTCAATGAGGCCCTCTTGTTCAGATATCGGTAAGTGGACTGGGGGCAGGGCATGAAAGGGATAACGAATCCAGCTGTTTGTGTCGTCCGTTTCGGCAAAGTACCTGCGTAATTGCGCACCCAACTCACTCAGGTGCTTTTCTATATCACATTTGACATGGTCCATAAGCTTGAGTTCATTTGCACACAAAAAATCATACAATGATGGAAAGACCTGTGTGTTATCCTTGTTACTGCAGACAGAAAAGAGCTCCACCTTCTTAATCATAGCCTCAATTTGGTGCAGCACATTGAAAATAGTTGAGGAGAGTCCCTATAATCCTAGATTCTGATCATTCAGGAGAGAAAAAACATCACCCTGATAGGCCAGTCATGTGAGAATCTCGTCATCACGCATCGGTCAGACAAGTGAAAATCATGGTCAGTAAAGAAAACTTTAAGCTCATCCCCTCATTTAAAAAAAGTGTAAATAGTTTGCCCCTTGATAACCAGCGTACTTCTGTATGTTGTAAAAGTGTTACATGGTCGCTGCCCATATCATTGCATATTTCCTGTGTCAACATCCTTAGGCCTTCCTGTCAGGTGTGACCCTCATCAGCAGCTCCCATAGCAGTTTTGACTTAATTTGAGGAAATGTGATTCGTTAAGAAACAAACACTGTTGATCATTCTTTGAAACCCTAAGTCAGTGGTTCCCAAACTAGGGGTCCCTGACGGAAGAATTTCCCAAATGCTGACAAATTTTTTTTATATAGTGCATTCGGAAAGTATTCATATATATATATATATATATATATATTTAAATGTTACCCCCTTTTCTCCCCAATTTCGTGGTATCAAATTGTTAGTAGTTACTGTCTTGTCTCATCGCTACAACTCCCGTACGGGCTCAGGAGAGACGAAGGTCGAAAGCCATGCGAAACACAACCCAACCAAGCCACACTGCTTCTTAACACAGAGCGCATCCAACCCGGAAGTGAGCCGCACCAATGTATCGGAGGAAACACTGTGCACCTGGCGACCTGTTTAGCGTGCACTGCGCCCGGCCCGCCACAGGAGTCGCTAGTGCGCGATGAGACAAGGATATCCCTACCGGCCAAACCCTCCCTAACCCGGACGACGCTAGGCCAATTGTGCGTCGCCCCATGGACCTCCCGGTCGTGTCCGGCAGCAACAGAGCCTGGGTTCGAACCCAGTGTCTCTGGTGGCACAGCCCTAGACCACTACGCCATGGAGGCCCAAGTATTCATAATGTATTTAAAAAAAAATCTAAACACAGTAACCCATAATAGCAAAGAGAAAACAGGATTTTAGAAATGTTTGCAAATTTTTTAAACGAAAAAACCTTATTTACATAAGTATTCAGATCCTTTGTTATGAGACTCAAAAATGAGCTCAGGTGTATCCTGTTTCCATTGATAATCCTTGAGATGTTTCTACAAATTGATTGGAGTCTACCTGTGGTAAATTAAATTGATTGGACATGATTTGGTTAGGCGCACATCCATCTGTATAAGGTCCCACAGTTGACAGTGCATGTCAGAGAAAAAAACAAGCCATGAGGTCAACGGAATTGTCTGTAGAGTTAGGAGACAGGATTGTGTCGAGGCACAGCTCTGGGGAAGGGTACCAAAAAAAAAATATGCAGCAGTGAAGGTCCCAAGAACACAACGGCTTCCATCATTCTTAAATGGAAGAAGTTTGAAACCACCAAGACTCTTCCTAGAGCTGGCCACCCGGCCAAACTGAACAATCGGGGGAGAAGGGCATTGGTCAGGGAGGTGACCAAGACCCTGATGGTCACTCTGACAGAGTTCCTCTGTGGAGATGGGAGAATCTTTCAGATTGACAACCATCTCTGCAGCACTCTACCAATCAGGCCTTTATGGTAGAGTGGCCAGACGGAAGCCACTCCTCAGTAAAAGGCACATGACAGCCCGCTTGGACTTTGCCAAAAGGCACCTAAAGACTCTCAGACCATGAGAAACAAGATTCTCTGGTCTGATGAAACCAAGATTCAACACTTTGGCTTGAATGCCAAGCACCATCCCTACAGTGAAGCATGGTGGTGGCAGCATCATGCTGAGTGGATGTTTTTCAGCGGCAGGGATTGGGAGACGAGTCAGGATCGAGGCAGAGATGAACGGAGCAAAGTACAGAGAGATCCTTGGTGAAAACCTCCTCCAGACCGCTCAGGGCCTCAGACTGGGACGAAGATTCACCTTCCTACAGGACAACGGCACACAGCCAAGAAAAAGAGTGGCTTCGGGACAAATCTCTGAAAGTCCTTGAGTGGTCCAGCCAGAGCCCGTACTTGAACCCGATCAAACATCTCTGGCGAGACCTGAAAATAGCTGTGCTGCAGTGCTCCCCATCCAACCTGACAGAGCTTGAGAGGATCTGCAGAGAAGAATGGGAGAAACTCAAATACAGGTGTGCCAAGCTTGTAGCGTCATACCCAAGAAGACTCAAGGCTGTAATTGCTGCCAAAGGTGCTTCAACAGAGTACAGAGTAAAGGGTCTGAATACTTATGTAAATGTGATATTTAAGTTTTTGATTTTGTATAAATTTGCAAAAAAATCTAAAAAACAGTTTTTGCTTGTAATTATGGGGTATTGTGTATCGATTGATGAGGAAAAAAATACATTTAATCCATTGTAGAATAAGGCTGTAACTTAACAAAATGTGGAAAAAGTTAAGAGGTCTCTAATCTTTCATGAATGCACTGTATATGTCATCTAAGCTGACATAATAGTTATCAGTCAGTGACATAGAGACATTTATCTATTATATGTCATCAAACATGACACATTAGTTACAGTATATGTAATTATGGTGACATATTACTTATGCGTTAATATGGTGACATTTGACTTATTTGGCACTATATATTCGTTTTTTATCACATAGCATACATATGCTGCCTAAATTCAGAAGTAACGTATTATTATTAAGAACCAGAAATGTGGAACAGATTAAGTCGATTTGAGCACCGAAAACCGCCAAAAATGGAAAGGGTAGAGTAAAGTTGTACTCTACAATACTGTGTCACTATACAGTCTCTTGGTCTCTTGAGCCATTGAATGAATTGCAGAGTAAATACTTTTTCTTTCTCTCAGACGGTGTCAACAAATCCATCAGTCCTACTGCCACCTGTTAGCTATCTGACCACCAACAACATCCCTACACCGGTCACAAATAACCCCACATTCACTGGGGATATGACAGATGCACACTTCCATATTAATTCACTTACTAACACACAGTAGCCCTATGCGCCACTCAATGCTCAGTCCCAACAGCATAACCCTCCCAAGAAAGAGTACGAGCACTCAGTGGTGTTACTGTGAAGGATTTAAGATAGAGCTGGGGGTTGTTCCTTTTCTTCTTTTAAAGGAAACCTTTTCTTTTGTGCCACCCTTAAGACTTCAGTTTTAGTTTTCAGGAAGGGGATAGATTTATTGGCATATAAATTACATAGGTTTCTGTGGAAGGGCCTGGTACATAATGTAATTTACATGTGTGCAGATGTGTTTCTGTGTGGGTGAGTGTGAAGTTGATGGTATATGACGATCCCTTATTCCATTTTGCAGTGCTAAGATGTGGTCCCCAAGCCATTTTTGTAAACTCTTCAAGCGTTCTTATGTTAGCCTTTTCACATGGTTAGTGATAAAGAGCATCCATTACCACTGTGCTGCAGAAGTCTGATTGAGCCAAACTGCAATGTACTTGACTTGATCATGTACTTGACTTGATCATGTACTTGACTTGATCACGTACTTGACTTGATCACGTACTTGACTTGATCACGTACTTGACTTGATCATGTACTTGACTTGATCATGTACTTGACTTGATCATGTACTTGACTTGATCATGTACTTGACTTGATCATGTACTTGAGTTGATGATGGACATGAGTTGATGATGTACATGCATTTGTAATTCAGTTGCCTTCCACTGAAACAATAAACTTTATTTGTTTTATAAATAAGAATTGAAAGTTTATAACAGGGCTGCTATCTACTATAATTGAATAGAGCTTTTACCTTTAAATGTTCTAAAGATACTATATTATGGAATCTTTCAACTGTGTCGATATACTGCAGTATGTCCATTTCACTTAACACAGAGAAAGGAACATTTTGATTTTCTCACTGGATCTCCTCAATGAGAGACAGATAACGACCCGATAGAGCACAAGTGACTCATTCTCTCCTGCAACAGAGGAAGCGCTTTATGCATACAAGACAAAATTCACATGAAAATCGGTGCAGAATTTATAACATTTCTCCAGTAATTATAGTAAAGAGAGCACAATAATTGATTGATGTCCCATATGAAACTTGAATTGCGGAAGTTTGCCTGTTTTTTTTTCCCCCTCTCTCTTTTTTCCGGAGTACCATTTATTTCAGCCAAATTGATTTTCCTCCCTGACCTTGCAGAGTCACCGCTAGGTATCATGAGAGCGATACTACTGGGAGCCATAACAGCCGCCGAAGGCCTCTAAATCCTCTATGATGGCTTGAGGATTCAGCAGGAGGATTTGAAATGGATGAAGAGGAGAAGATTGCACATCCTAAAGAAAACACAGAGCACGTCCTTCCCTGTGTCAGGATGAGAAAAAAAATGGGGAAAAAATAAATTGGGAAAAATACATACTAATTCATCACTGGTCCTTTACTGCTCCTCTATGGGCTATAAGTCACCTGGCCTGCGATTCCCTTCTCCCCTCCGTACTGTCGGATTCAGCATCCACTGGGCTGTGTTTTAATGACCTTATTACAGGCAATTCTACACAGTCCAATAAAAGGTTTACACTTTGAACTGTGGCCCATGGTATGAGTAACATATTTTATAATATATTTCATGTAATGGAACCATGGGAAAGGTAGCCCAAAAAGAGATGGTGAGTGTTGCTGTTATAAAGAACTGAGAGGGAAACAGAACAGGACAGCTGAAATATCTCAATCTCCGTCTTTGCTTGCCAGAAAAATACATATTTACAATAGTCACTACAATACAATAATAAATAACAAAACATTCAATCTATGTGCAATATGTAAAGGTTTTGCTAGCTATGAAATGAAAGGTGATAGAGATGATATGTGACATGGATGCTTAACCTCCAGAAATTAGTTGAGCAGCGGTACCACATGGGAACTCAGTATTGGAAGAGCTGCTTCAGTGGATTGTCTGCTACTGTCATTGTTCGTCCTGGCGAAAGGAGAGCGGATCTAGCATTAAAAGTTCCCTATTCCTTTTGAGGAATAATGTTTTGTTGTGTAATTGATTTGAGGAATTTTGGTGGAGGGGAATCCATTCACACGTGTTCCCTATAGATATGCCGTCCCCTACAGGGCATTTCTAGGAGAAGTTTTCTTTCGCTGGCCCCTGGATCTGTAGGTTTTCATAAAATAGTCACTAAAATCAGCAGTGCTGTAAATTCCAAAAACCTAGGTGCCCAGCTTGACAATAATTCATAATGGGCAAACAATGGAAGCATTTACTACTGCATTCACAGTGATGAACTTTACTGGCAGTATCCTTTGGAAACTGGGGCCATAAATTGTATTACTATTAAATGTTTCTAATGGGAGTTGACAAATAGTTGAACAGAGTTGCTTTTCCCCTCCTGCTCTTGGCAAGGCAGAGCAAAGGAAAATTCCCTCACTCAGAAAAAAAAATCAGACTCATGAATAATCCAATCCATTTATCTCAATGCTTTTTGAGTACAATTTAAACCTTTTTAGAAATCGGGTGCTGAAAATACAATGTGCTTAACGGCTTTAAAAAACATTTTTTACGAGTACAATAAAATTGTCATTGCACATGGATTTGATGATGAATTATATTTAGGCATGTACTGTATTAGAGGTGTGTGTGTGTGTGTGTGTGTGTGTGTATATAACTGTGTAATTGTGTCCATGCTAAGCAGTCTACATAGAAAATGACTGATGTTCACTGACATTAAAATGATAATTGCCAAAAAACAATATATGATTGAGGTAGAGACACAGTTTGGATGTTGCACCCCAACAGTCTTTCAGACACCAAGGACCCTTCTCTGAAGCTATGATCCAAACAGTAGTTCTTCATGTGACCATTCAATTCAATGGTGGAAATCTGGGGAGAGAGACAACTGAATGGATTACGTTTAAATTAGGTCAGAGCATCAGTTGTTTTCAAATCCAATGTTTTCTTCCCACTTGTGAGGTCGCGTGGCAAACTGCCGTATTCCCAGCATCCCCTGCACAACATCAGGCCAGCAGGACATCTGGAGGCGCCTAGCTTCCTTGTTTGGGCACCACTGTTTGAGGACAGACTCCCGTAACTCATCCACACTAGCACACTCAGAACTGCCTCTGCCATCTCTGGTGGTTAGCACTATACAGTCGTCCCCACCACAAGACCATTTGGAGAAGAGGGTTTCCTCCCTATCCTCCCATCACGATGGGCTCTGTGTGATTTATGTGTGTGTTTACTGATGTGTTTCAGATGGAGCGGCTTAATGGTCAATGTCTTGCTCTAGTAGTTCCCAGATGAATCAGCACCGGACAAATTGGGGGCCGTCCCAGAGGATCTCAGCAATATTTATTGAGGTTATGCATCGCAGTGGACCTCGCTGTTGGTTTCCCAATGTGCTTGGGGGAAAAACAGATGGTGCACGGTCATGGCACGTTAAGAGATTGAAACAGTTTGGTTTCATGGAGCTTTTTATGCCTTTCCTCACATTCAGATAACATTTCGCTCATTTCTTACACTGATCAAAAATATAAACACAACATGTAAAGTGTTGGTCCCATGTTTCATGAACTGAAATAAAAGATCCCATATATTGTCTATTCACAAATAAGGCTTAATTCTCTCTAATTTTGGGGACAAATTTGTTTACATCCCTGTTAGTGAGCATTTCTCCTTTCCCAAGATAATCCATCCACCTGGCAGGTGTGGCATATCAAGAGGCTGATTAAACAGCATGATCATTACACAGGTACACCTTGTGCTGGGGACTATAAAAGGTCACTCTAACGGAGGGAGTGTGTAACTGTAACTCAGTAAAATCGTTGAAATTGTTGCATGTTGTGTTTATATTTTAGTTCAGTATAGAAATTGTGTAGCAAACTTTTATTTTTTCCGTTTGTTTTTTATAAATAAAAGACAGATAAAAAATGTAAGTGTCCAAGAGAATTACTGATGTTTAAGCCAAATTTGCTTCATCATCTGGTGCCTTAAATTAATGTGGGAAAGTGTTAAGATGAGCAATACAAAGACTCTAGCTACTATCTACTGGTACAGTAACAGTTTGTAACAGTAGTACATGCTATTAATGTTTTTGTTCCTGTTTCTACTTGTTGAACCAACACATTTAGTTTAGTTTTAATAACCTGCAAGTCCATGATTCTCTATTGTCATAATCACACGCCACTGTGATTGAGATGAAACATAGTCCTCAGCTGACGCTCTGTTCCCAGATCCACACAGATGTTGCGGTCAATCCTCAACTCCTCCGTGTAGTCGCTACCCGTCAATTATGTTTGTTTTGAAATGCCTCATGAACAGTGCTGCACCATGGCAACCAACTAACGGTTGCCATGTCATTTGTATGCTCGCTGTTTTTTTTTATGTATTCTATTAGCCAGCTGGTAATACTCTCGTCAGTTTATTTCAATAGTCTTAAAATAAATGAACCACCATGATTAAAGCAGATGTGTAAATATTGTGTCCTGTAAAGTCTGGCCCAGAGAGGAACGTTGATTATCTTTAAGTAAAGAATAACGAGGTTACGGCTTAACAAACCATAGAAAGGTAACAATGAAACTATTCTATGAACGCCATGGCTATGATAAAGTGAAGCCAGAGCCTTTGCAGTACGTTCCATGTTTGGCCTCTTCTTGCACGGTTCCTAGGTTGTGCATATTTCTCTTTGGTTGATAATGATAAGGGGCGGAGCTGACTAAGAGAAACATCACAATGAGGTTAGCAGCCTTAACATTTTATGTCCAGTTGATTTTAGTGGTTGCATTCATTGACAAACATTACTGAAACTAACCAGATATGGCCAGATAGATATTTGTATCGATTTATATGATTAAATTTGAACAATTTGAAGGTTGACACCCTGATAATTGTCCAATAATTATTGTTGGAATAACATGGGGAAGAAAAATGGGGCACGTCCGGGATCGTTTGTTTCCTGTGTTTTATCTATTTATTGTACTGCAAGATGAAGTGTCTGATGAACCCATAAAGCACTCAGTGGTGTTTGGGATACCATTGACAAGCCAGTACACTTCTATTAATCTTACAACGACAAGCACTTGTAGTTACCAGATGGTGGGTGTCTTCACTTCCCCACAACACGACACACCCCTGACCGTGGTAACCATCTAAAAGTTATACGTTTACAAAATGCAACATGAACAGATTTCGGAGTGGCAGAGACACATTAGAGCAAATGAAGATAAGAGAGGATGGGAATGAAACAAACAGACAGAAAAAAAAGCGTCAACAACAAGGCGCTATTTAAATGGCAATATCTCAGTCTCATTTCAAATCTCGAAAACATATGGAAGGTCCTTTGAAGCGCGTGGGGAGCAGTTGAGGCGTCTGCAGACCTTCTCATTGTTTACTTTTCAACCCCCTACCTCCTTCCTCCAATAAAAAAGGGAACATGTTAAACCTTACAGCAGTGCACATCGGCTCACTTCATTACGCCAGGCTAAGTGAAGACTTCCTAATTCGTCCCCCTCTAGAGCATCTCCTGTGTGGTTTCAAACGCTCCCACTTCCGGCAAGGAGATCCCCGAAGCGGGACCTAGTCTATTAAACAGTTAAACACTGCAATTGGGGCCTAAAAACCAAAATCAGATATCTCCTCACATGAAATCACACGTATCAACAAAAAAACACAACGGACACCTGTAATTACGGTTTCAAAGGTGAGTGGATATTATTTTATCATTGTAACTTCCTCTCTGGCTAAATGTAAACCTCGGGCCTGAGCCATTACGTTGAGGCACTGGGAGATGATGACTGTCTAGAGAGGGAAAAGCTACAGGCGAGAGGGGCTGGGTGTATTTTTCTTTCTGTTTTTCACCTGTCTTCAGATAGCGTTTCCTTTTAAAGTCGAGCAGTAGGGACTTACTGGGCAGCTTTTTTCCGGGACCCAGTGGAATACAACATTAAACCACGGGGAGGAGAGAAAACCAGTAGTGCACTAAAATAAAGTTATGTCAAAACCATTCTGCTCTTCCTGCAGTCTTTCCTCAACCTTGCAAGTATCCTCCAAGGAACTGAGAACATTACAAGCCATTCAGTTTATATGAATGGGCACTAACAGACTTTTTCGCCATTTTGATATGACTAAATTTGCAGGCATATCCTGTGGTCCATCAAGCACAGCCTTAGCTTCAATTTAGTGTCTCCCCGAAGACTCTAGCTTCCTATTTCAAGTGGAAATTGTATAATGTTTTTACCCCCATTCACATGGGCCTATAAATGCTTCAAAAGCTGGGGATCACTCTTTTACTTGGGGAGATGAACGAGCTGACATTTTGATGTTTCGAGCAGGCTGGCAAATCATTTCAAATCATTAAAAAATACTTACCTTGATAACGAAAGCTGGAGGGAGGGGATATTCTGCTCATGTCTGGTTCATTCATTCATTCATTCAGCTCGTTGTATTGTCTCATCCTAAAACAAAGCAAAGAGATCATCAGTCAAATAAAGAGGAGAGGATGTCTTATTTATTTATTTGATTTTATTGATTGAACAAGCGTTTCTAAAAGTTTGTGAAAAACTTTTATATTTTTATTGGGGCAGGCTTGCATTAAACTACACTCAAAAGGTCTTGTAGAATTTTGAACAGCAGCGCTGCGCTCCTCCTTTGTTCATACAAATCTGGCCATTTATCCAGAAACAGATGTGTTGAGAATGATGTCATGTGGGAGGACATGATATTTGGTATTAACTGGAATTGTTTTGTTTCACTGTGTGGTCATTATCCATGCTGTAACTCTGGATGTGTGGATTCATTTTGACAGTCAGCAGCAGTAATATCCTTATCATGGTGGTCATCGTCCTTAATCATTTCAAACTCTCTCTAGAATTCCTGAATGTAGCTATTTTGTAGGCAACTAACTTAAATCAATCAAATGAATTCCTATAAACACAGGCCTCCTAATTATCACGTAAATATGTGTTGCAAAAACACAATCTAACCCTATCAAATATATTTGCTCAGTATGGCTGTTGTATTTCAATTGACTCAGTGCACTTGAATTGTTGTGAATGAATGGCATTTGTACTTGTTTATGTTCACAGATGTTAGGCCTATTGCAGCCATATTTAGTGATGAATGGGGAAAATATGTAGCACAGACTACACATTGGCTTGCTACAGTAGGCTGCGTATGTTTTTCTAATTTGTTATTGCTTTTTGGACACTTGGGATGAGGTAGCTACACGATTTGGAACACCCCTGTTTTTGTCGCCCGGAAACCCGATGTTGAACTGCATTGAATTCTATGTCGGGCACAATTGCCCGTTTGAATCAGGAAAGTCTCCTCTCAGGTCCTCTACAAGCCAGAATGTTGAATACATTTTTTTTTAAATGTACTTTGGCGGTTGTCTTGCGGTTGGTCCTTTTGGCGGTATGAATGCGAGACGAACACTATTTGTGCACAAGATGCATGCATACTTGCCGAGCTCGTGCACGTGTTTACATGGTTATGTTCGTGCTTCAGGTGATATAAATCTGAACACACTACCAGCGCTTTGAAAAGTGGATGTAATTATACATTCCCGTGGAATTGGCTCACATTCCTACCGCCAAAAGGACCAACCGCACCGGACAACCAGTAATTTTATTAAACATTCTGGCTTGTCGAGATCTTGAGGAAACTTTCCTGATTTAAACGCTCATTTCTGCCAGAAGTAGAATCCGATGCAATTCAAAGTCGGGTTTCCAGGTGATGTGCCGTAAAGCTCCCCCTGACAGAATTCAAATTTCGGTTACGTGAAGTTTGTTCTATAGAAAGTATATAACTCTGATGTGTGTCACAGAAAGTATTTGACTCTAGCCACAAAATTAAGGAAATTAGAAGGGGGGGGGCAAGGCTATTTTCTTGCCTGACGAAATTCTACCCCCCCCCCCCCTTCTATTTTGGGACTGTAAGGCCTTGCACACTTCTGAATCATTTTGGTAGCTCATGTTGACCAGTAGTGTGTGCCACAAAAAGTATTTGACTCTAGCCTTAAAATTACTTAATTAAATTAGCAGGGGGGGATCGGCAAGACTATTTTCTTGCCTGGCGAAATCCCCCCCCCCCCCCTCCCCATATGTAAGTCAACATGAGTGCATATCCATAATCACAGTAAACTGTTATAATAATAGATTAAAAAAAATAAGAAAAAATGTATAAATGTATAATAAACAAAACTATGATATATATATATATATATACATACACACATATGTACAGTACATATACATAAACATATTCACAGGACAGTCAACTTATCTCTTATCTCTTTTCCTACATCCGATATGCGGGTGACATTTCCACCTGGATGACAACAAATAATCAGCAAGACGGAGATGCTCTTCATCCGAGGGAATGCCTGCCCATTCTCAGATGTTAGATCATCCGAGATGATCACATGTCATTCCAGCCCTTGTCAGCTCCAGATTTGACTACTTCAACTCACACCCTGCTGGCATCCCTGCATTCTCAGATTCTCCTCTGTTATTAATATCTATATTGTAATCAATAAAGTGTTTCAAAATGCTGTACTTTTATTAACATATATGCTCAGATCATTCCTGAGAGAGAAGGGGTGTAATATCTCCAGATGGGCGTGTGGTACCCTTCCTCACCCATGCCAACAAGATGTTACTTCTTGTGGGGTCTTTGCCTTGAAAGTAAGTACATTTATTGATGAAAGTATACTGACTAAAAGGCAAAACAGAACTGTCAAATTATATTATAGCTGTGTCGTTGTATACTTGCGAATTGGAATCTTAAGTGTAACATCATTTTGTTGGGGAAAACTGAAATGCCCATCACATTGTTCCCCAGTTTGCTGAATGTGTTCTGAAGGAGGAGTCGATTGTCTTTTCAAATACAGACAAAGATGTTAACATCATGAGAGAAAAAATAGCAGTCACTCTCCTCCAAAACACTGCTATGTTAAATGTATAATTTAATATAATTGCAGATAAAAAAAAACATTTATATGGATCTTTCAAGGTTATCTTTGATTCAACTTCTGACTAGATGGCCACTAAAACACGTGTTTAAATAATTATATTACAAGAAACCTATACTATTCCCTTGTTCCCTGTTCCCTGTTTGCTCAGAAAAATACATGAAAAGATGTATAGACTACTTGACATTGTGTTTTGCTAGATGACCTGAGCCAACTGTGCCACTTCTGTGGGGAGGTGGACAATAATGAGGAAGACACTAACTGGGTAATTGCTTGTTCACTTCTAAAGGCACATTTTTAGGAGTACAAATTTGTATAAGCACGAATTTGTATATTTCTAGACGCAGTATCATAATAGTAATAGTAACCACCTACGGTAATGTATATGTTTTGGCTATTTTGATATGAAGAATGAACTTCAAATTACATATTTAGTCTGGTAAATGAGCCTCCTATTAGAGTTAATGGTCTGGAGATGTACTTTATAAACCTTGTCTGTATAATGAGTTAGAATTCTAAATTAGCCCAGAAATCGTATTTAGAAATGGCCTCACATCAATGACTTATTACATGCTTCCCCTGTCTCCCAGTACCTCTTAGAGTCAGATCCCTTTCAGCAATTAGCCATGAACTGAGGAAGACGATCGGCTCAGGTTTCCAATTGGAGCACTTTGAATCTTTCCCCTTGCGTCCTAATTAAGACCTTAATAGCCCATCCCGGGTGTGGGGGTTGGGGGGGCTAGGCAACTGTTTGTCCTGGTTTACTGGTGGACACACTTCATAATTCCCTGAGAAAACAGTTGCAGTGAGTCCAGTCAACCGATAAATGGGACAGGGATACAGAGGCATAAAGGTTAGGCTACTGGACGGTTAGATGCCCTATTCATTGTAAAGGTACTATGTTGTGTTTTGGCTTTTAACTGGAAAGTATTTTCCCCATGACTAATCCTACCTAAAACTGTTATGGTTTTACGGTTCACTAAAATGTCTGCATAGGTGCAAATTATTCACATTTTTCTGACATTTGCTCTTTAGTAATGACCAACCAAGACAGGTCATCAATGTCAAACTTTTCCCAACCAAAGACTTTCCTTGCAGATGGCCAATTAACTCAGAAGTTAGTCACATGCAAAGTAGAATTAGACTCACTCAAAGAATGCCAAACACTCCCACGCAACTGACCACTGACAATTTTCTATGAGTCCTATCAGTGTCACAAGTAATCCTTGAAGAAGTGCACAGACACTTGACACCATGTATTTTCACCTCGCCCATAGTACGTCATCCTGAGATCCCGAGATCCACCACTTGTTTGGATCGAGACATCACTAACGTAACACAAGCCCTCACCATTTGTAAATAATCCGGCCATTTTTATTTAGGTCCCACATACATTGTAATGTTCCAGTAAACCTCTGCTTGACCCTCCTTACAACTGACTTGGACGAGCGCCCACAGACCGTCTGTAAGCTACACTGGGCAATTATACAGCCTGGGGATTGAAAGAGAGCTGTCATTAAGATGTGTTTAGACTGCTTACAGACACCAGCCTGCAGTGTCGGCCCCGGGCCAAGCTGGCAAATGGGGCTGGATCAGTGAGGAGAGAGGGGGCCTGAGGTGGCCTGGGGGCCAGAGCTTGGGGGCCGTTGGGGATAATTAGACAGTTTTGTCCAGGTTTGGTGATATAAATGTGGCTGGCTTAGCCCCCTCCTTAGCTCCACAGCTCCTTGGTAATGATCATGTCCAACAGGTGGCAGGGTAAATGGAAGGGGGTATGAAATGGATAGTGTGCTTCCTGCTTCCAATTTCTCCTTTTTTGTTTTGTTTTGCTTCCTTTCCTTATTCAAGCTACCCTCGTATCGGTCATGGACCCCCATTCAGGACTCTAAGGTAGAGGACTGTTGGGTATTTGTCACCATCTCATCACAAACTAGCTAATCTAGCCTTCTCCAGGGACTGGAACCCCCGGGTTAGAAGGCTGGGCTTGTAGACTACAAGACAGGAGGATTTAGTAAAGTTACAATGAGTATATTGCATGAGAAATATGGACCAACCACATTTATTTTCATCGAGAAAAAGAGTAAGCAGAAATGATACGTACACCACCACAAACAATCAACATTCTCACTTGAAAGAGATTTTTTTAACCTAGCAGGGACCAAAAACTCTAACTTACATCGCAAATTTAGTTACCTCGCCTGTTGGTCCATTTTAAATCCTCTGCACTATATGATAAATCATAAGGAGAATATTTGAGGAAGTGTGGAGAAACATACCACTGGGGGGTAAAAATTACAATTTGATCGCTCCCTCCTTTATTTTTCTCTCTCCATTCAGCATCTCCAAGCTGTGTTTAGGGCCTGTTGTAACCTTCTGGATGAAGTCATCACTGACATCAGGGACTGAGTAGAGCTCTGCACATCCAAATCTCTCTTATTCTGCTGAAAGGAGGTGCATGGGGAGGGAACACACTGTCTTCTGAAGAGTCACCCGAGTCCACTCAACTCCAGGTCCACGATTCCCTGTCATATAATGGACCATTGGGGGAATAGAGAGACAGAAGAAAAAAAACTGCACATACTGTAATTTACTGACTTCCCAGAATTCTCTGGGATAGTGGAAAGGCACTAAGGCCATTCCATGGACAATTTATTTTACCTTTATTTAACTAGGCAAGTCAGTCAAGAACAAATTCTTATTTTCAATGACGGCCTAGGAACAGTGGGTTAACTGCCTGTTCAGCGGAAGAACAACAGATTTGTACCTTGTCAGGGGTTTGAACTTGCAACCTTCCGGTTACTAGTCCAACGCTCTAACCACTACGCTACACTATACATTTTGTTAATTTTTTATATCTATTTATTTCTCCCACAAATCCCTTTTTTTAATTCGAATGGTCAGTCAACCAGAAATGTGTGATGTCAGAAGTCCGGGAAGTTAATTTGTTGATGATTTGGCCTCTGGGCACGAAGGGCGCACAATAAAGAAAAGTCCACAAGGGCTTTTAGCGAGTAGCGACCAGAGTAGCGACCAGAGTAGCGACCTATATCTGGTGTTGCTAGCAATTGGTTCGGTCGGTTGTGTACGGCTTATGTGGAGGCGAGGCTCCATATTTAAAGTCTGTGGAGAAAGAGAGAGGGAGTCAGTCGGGCTTCTGAAGGGCCATGTCTGACATAGAGTCCTCAGACCTCGGGGTCAGGTCCATCACTCCCGCCCAGTGTTTGGGGGTTTTGTTTGGTATTTTTGCGAGAAGGAGGATGTTCATCAACTAAAGCTTTGCGTAGGATGGGCTGAAGGTTGGAGTGATATACTGCGAGGCCGGAGAGGCCAGGCTTGGCCTGTGGACACTCACCACAGCCAGAGGAGGAGGGAACCATGGCAGCAGAGCAGGGTAGCAGACACCAGACTTCCGGTTGGACTGGTAGAGACAGGCTCCCCTCTCTCAAGGCTAGGAGCTCAAGACTCAACTAAACAAAATCAGGACAATCCAATAATAAGGTCTCATAAAGATTACACGGAGAGGAGGCCATCTACTTTACATTGTTTTCTCAGGTCTGCTTCACCTCACAACTTGGCTGTCTTTCTCTCAAACGACAAAATGAAGATAAATGTTTTTAGTGTTAGGTCATGAAAATGGCAAGAAATATCTCCTTTATGACACAAATGTTATTGCTATCACTGGACCCACCATGGAATCCCACTTCAGAATTTATTGAAGTCAATGATTTTTTTATATACTCTTTGTTCCCCTCTTTTCCACAGAGTTTAAACTCTGAAAGAACATGGGAAGATAGTCTGAGTGGTGGGTGGTGCTGGTTCACGGGCAGCAGGTCACAGGGACTGAAACATTGCCGGGGTGAGGCTCCATTGAACACTACATTGAGCGTCCACTCTAACATTTGTGTTTTGAAGCATTGAGCTCAAGTGGTGCGAGCAAGGTCTCAGGATCGCATTGAGGGCCTTTGTAGTATGAAACACACATACCGAGCCTGGGTTCAAATATTATTTAAAATCTTTCAGATACTTTAAGCGTTAGCTGTAGCCTTCCTGGAGTTCCAGGTGGGCGGAGCTTGTATTTTTGGGACCTTTCATCTGGCAAGCTCAATCAGGCAGCTTAAGTTTTTGACAATATTTCAAATCGTATTTGAACCCAGAATTGATGCATACCTTATTAGATGACCGTGTAGTCGAATACAGCAAATGATCATGTAAATGTGTTACTGAAACTGACCATTTACATACCTTCTTACTATTCTCCTGTTCTTATTTTTATTTAATATTTTGATCTACCTTATGTTGTTTTTTGTGCTACATTGTTATTACATCGATGGGTTTGGAGTTTGCAAGATCGGTATTTCACTGCATGTGACATTAAAACTCGAAACTTGACTAAAGCAAGTGCTGTCTTTTACTGAGAAAAAACAAGGCCAAAGTCTTGGCTATATTTTGTATTGCCTGGTCCCTAGGATTGTATGCCGTGATGACTTTCTGACCCAGAGTTGACACTACCCACACAACCTGGGGATCTAAATTTGGTGCTGTTTTTTTTTAAGAACAATGAGTGCCTGAATCCTGTCCAACGGCTCTGACGTCTTAAACATCCAGAGATTATTTCCCTGTCGTTGTCCCAGTCTATTGACCATTTATTTATTTTTAGAAGACCTCCAACCCCACCGACACAGACACACACACAAACACACACATGCATGTACGTGCACGCAAACAAATACCACACAGTTGCTTTACTTCCTCAAACCGGGAATACAGATAAGATGCCATGGCCCATACCAGGCAGCTGTTAAAATGCTCAGTGCTCTCCTCTTCAGCGATACCTCGCCTTGTGCGTCAACATAATAAGTGTAGTTGACTAACGTGCCTAAAATGCAGCCTGGAACATTCCAAACATCCTATGCGGGGAGGGATAGGGCCTTGTGAAGAGAACTATTAACACAACCGTTATTATACTTAATTAATCCACTACCTCAATCTAGCAGGTAGTGATGTGCCCCACATCGAGAGAGAGAGGACTCACCTCCAATCGGCCTCAAGGAGGTTAACAAAGACAGGAAGATCAAATAATGCATTTATCACATTGTGGAGGGCCCGAGGCCAAGTTCGTGTCAAATCCATAATAAGGAAAGTATCCCTGGGCCAGAGCTGGCTTCCCCACACGCACGTCACACTCTGCTGGAAATGTACGCAGAGGATGTATTGATCTTCCTGGTGTTTCCTTTCTCACAAGGCTCCAAACAGAGCAGGCTACATCACAGGCCACCGCAAGCCACCGCGCAAAACAACAGCACAAACCACCCTCCTCCTCGCCCGCCTGCCCCCTCTTGGCTCCATAAGATGATAATAAACTAGCAAGCTGCCAAAAAACACTGAGTGTCGACCCTTTATGTGTGTGTGTGTGTGTGTGTGTGTGTGTGTGTGTGTGTGTGTGTGTGTGTGTGTGTGTGTGTGTGTGTGTGTGTGTGTGTAAGAGCTATTGCCCAATGAGCACACTGTTTTCCTTTACATTTCAAAACAAATAATATAAAAATAGGTTTATGACAGCCAAACGTCAAGATCTTCACAATTAGCTGACACGTGTCAACAGATATATTACACTGTTTTTTTTCTCATGCATAAGTCTATCTTAGTAATAATCAGGTCTCCTTTCTCACAAATATTTAAAAAGTAAAGCTTCAAGTGATAATTCTGACTAAGTACAGTTCTTGCATGTCTAGTTCAAAAGAACTAACTCATAATCAGACTTCATCAAACAAAGAGTGATGAAAACCAGAAAGGGAGGGGGCATCCTCATCATACTATCCTATCCTACATAAACTCAAGGCATTAAGATACTATCCTATATATACTCAAGGCATTAAGGTAATATCCTATATATACTCAAGGCATTAAGGTAATATCCTACAGACATGCTACAGGTGTAGGATCTTAATTGGATCACCCTTTTGTTGCTGAGAAATGCAAACTTGTAGTGTATTTGAGTTTTAAAAAGGCTTCTAAAGTTTGTAATTTTCACTTTTAAATTTCAGACTTGATTTGCCCTCACAAAAAAATGTATCAACCCCTACAAAAATTAGATGATCTACTGGTATGTTTAGGTACTCAATGAATGCTATCCTGAGTTTACTCACTCAGCCCGTAGCACGTCATCACTGCTTAGGACAGGAACACAGAGGGCAGTTTACCAACCTTGATTATTAGCCTTTGTCCAGCTAAGCCCAACACTGATCAAAAGACAAAGGGGAGAGCGACAACAACTTACTTTAAGATCATGGACAATTAGCCTGGAGATGAGTCAACAGGATGCTACTGATAGCACAGCGCTACCGACAAAAGCAATGGGTCATATCCTATGTATAACCACTTCATGGTAAGTGGTGATTAATTACACTCGTGGGAAAACATTAACGGTCAATGTATTTTCAGAGCACATACAGACATTATTCGTTTGGAGAGATATCCTTATGCTTTTTTATTTTTTAACTAGGCAAGTCAGTTAAGAACAAATTCTTATTTGCAATGACTGCCTACATTGGGTTAACTGCCTTGTTCTTTGGCAGAACGACAGATTTTTACCTTGTCAGCTTGGGGATTCAATCTAGCAATTTTTTGGTTACTGGCCCAGCGCTCTAACCACTAGGCTACCTGCCGCTATAGTGTGTTGTGATCTGTTTCTAGCTCAGATATATGATATAACTGATTATCAAATTATGTGACAACCTATTTTCAGTAAACTATGAAAACAACTAGATAAATCTCAATACAATATTCTGGTCATATATTGTCATTTCTCTGTTGTGACGCAAGTTTATGAATCAAAGAGACATGAAAAAAGCTGAAATGGAGCCATACTGCAGCTGTTATTTGGACTCAGCTACTCAACTGGCCACTGAAAACTGAGCATGAGGTCTTACTAATGGCATGTTAATTCCCACTGGGCAAAAACTAGTTAAATCAATGTTGTTTCAGCATCATTTCAACCCCCAAAAATATATGTGATGACATTGAATCAACGTGCAAAACTGATTGGATTTAAAACTAGACGCTGAACTGAAATCTCTGCCCAGTGGGTTGCTGCTATGTATGGTCTTGGGAGGCCCACAGACTTAGAACTATGCCTTGCGGAGTCTGTATATTTTATATTTACAGTGTTCTCATAAACAACTCCTTTAACATATTGGACTGGAGGTTCAGATTGTAAAGAAAGGTCAACTGACCCATATTTTACCGGATTGTCATATGGATTGGATGGCATTTTTGAGTGGGTGGGTCTCAGGGGTGAGCAGTGAAGACTGAGAAGGGTCACTCACTCCACCAACAGGAGCGGTCCCATATGAGCTACAGGTGTGGAACAGATCATGTTTCACCGACAACAATTAGTGTGATGTTATCAGCATTCTCTGGAAATAAAAAGAGAAAAACTCACTCTAATGAGTGAGTGAAGCGAGACATCAAGACACCGCCTGAGACCGATTGAGAGACAAATAAAGACATTTAGAGAGTGAGTTAAGGGAACTGAGTAAGTGAGTGGACGTCTCTTGGCTCTGTCTCTCTCGCCCAGTGTCTCAGGCCACCTGAGCATAGCGCCTTAGAGGCATTTAGCGTTTGACTGTTTAACAGCGGTCGGTTCAGCTGCTCTGACTCAACCATTCCTTCCTCATTCTCTGACCTCACCCGGAGTCAGGAGAGGGAAACCGAGTAGAGAAGGAGATTGGCTCCAGGGTGAAGGTCTTCGGGCGGAAGAGAAATGTGAGCGTGTGTGGCCCCCTCTGTCGTTGACGATGACGATTCCATCGGCTTAATTAGCATGCCTTGGCAAAGGGGCGGGTGAGGAGAGAGTGGTGGGAGAGAGTGGTGGGCTAACCGCTAATGATTCCAGAGTATTGAGTTATTCGGTCACCTAATGAGGTCTAATAAAAAGTGTTCGTTTAGCGGGGGTTACTTCCCCCCTCCTCCTCCCCTCCTCTCCTCTCTACCTCTGCGTCTGTCCGGGCCAAATTCTGTCCCATTTAGCTATCGAGTTACAGCCCAGCGCAGCCAAGTAACGCTATACATTAGCGGCATAAGAGACCTGTGAAAGGGGAGTATCATATGATGTAATATGGAAATGCAGAGGTCTGCGGTATTATGGAATTGCTTAATTCATTTAGCTGAGTAAATGTTACCCTTTTGCCAGGACGCAGAGAAAGGGGGAATGGGGGCTGGGGGGAGGGGGTTACTGGTGGGACAAGAACGGGGTAACTTGTGGGCGGCTGTAACATTGGTCCATACAGGGTTGGACCAGTGGAAACAGTTTCACCCGTTCGGGGAATAAACCATTACCAGTGACCGCTGTGGGCCCCAGGCCCCAACACAGAGGCTCCCGGTGAGGTGGAACAGTATGAGTATAAAGGCTCCACGTCTCTATCTCTCTCTCTCTCTCCATCCTGACCTATCCCACCACTGTGATTTGTGACTCCTGACACTTTAATTCATTGGGAAACATAAGTCAGGACCCCGGAGCTTAAGTAAGTCCATTAACACTATGCCGGAGTAATGCTCTGTAATGTGGTGCCAGGACAGCCACCCAGCTTGATCAGGAGTGGGGCTTCTAGTCATTTTTTTCATGGAGAATTATGCACTGTGAAATAGAGGAGAGTGAATCACCATCAATATCATGGCTGATTTGATGAGAATGAACACACATTGATTTTTCATGTAATGCTCATTACTGTCATTGTCTAATTTGTCTGGTCACTTCAAATGTACGAACGTATCCGTAAGGATAAGCATCGCTAATAGATTCTGATTCTTAAGCCTGAAATATACAGTACCAGTCAAGGGTTTTTCTTTATTTTTGCTATTTTCTACGTTGTAAAATAATAGTAAAGACATCAAAACTATGAAATAACACATAAGGAAACATGTAGTAACCAAAAAAGTGTTTTATATATTATATTAAGTGTTTAATATTTAATATTTGAGATTCTTCAAAGTAGCCACCCTTTGCCTTGATGGCAGATTTGCACACTCTTGGCATTCTCTCAACCAGCTTCATGAAGTAGTCAACTGGAATGCATTTCAATTAACAGGTGTGACTTGCTGAAAGTTAATTCATGGAATTTCTTTCTTTCTTAATGTGTTTGAGTCAATCAGTTGTGTTGTGACAAGGTAAGTGTGGTATACAGAAGATAGCCCTATTTGGTAAAAGACCAAGTCCATATTATGGCAAGAACAGCTCAAATAAGCAAAGAGAAACGACAGTCCATCATTACTTTAAGACATGTAGGTCAGTCAATGTGGAAAATTTCAAGAACTTTGAAAGTTTCTTCAAGTGCAGTCACAAAAACAGTCAAGCGCTATGATGACACTGGCTCTCATAAGGACCACCACAGGAAAGGAAGACCCAGAGTTACCTCTGCTGCATAGGATAAGTTCATTAGAGTTGCCAGCCTCAGAAAATGCAGCCCAAATACATGCTTCACAGAGTTCAAGTAACAGACACATCTCAACATGAACTGTTCAGAGGAGACTAAGAAAAAACAAAAGATACACTTGATTGGGCCAAGAAACATGAGCAATGGACATTAGACTGGTGGAAATCTGCCCTTTGGTCTGATGAATGCAAATTTGCAATTTTTGGTTCAAACCACCGTATCTTTGTGAGACGCAAAGTAGGTGAACGGATTATCTCTGCATGTGTGGTTCCCACCGTGAAGCATGGAGGAGGAGGTGTAAGGGTGCTTTGCTGGTGACACTGTCTATGATTTATTTAGAATTCTTGGCACACTTAACCAGCATGGCTACCACAGCATTCTGCAGCAATACAGTGCCTTGCGAAAGTATTCGGCCCCCTTGAACTTTGCGACCTTTTGCCACATTTCAAGCTTCAAACATAAAGATATAAAACTGTATTTTTTTGTGAAGAATCAACAACAAGTGGGACACAATCATGAAGTGGAAAGACATTTATTGGATATTTCAAACTTTTTTAACAAATCAAAAACTGAAAAATTGGGCGTGCAAAATTATTCAGCCCCCTTAAGTTAATACTTTGTAGCGCCACCTTTTGCTGCGATTACAGCTGTAAGTCGCTTGGGGTATGTCTCTATCAGTTTTGCACATTGAGAGACTGACATTTTTTCCCATTCCTCCTTGCAAAACAGCTCGAGCTCAGTGAGGTTGGATGGAGAGCATTTGTGAACATCAGTTTTCAGTTCTTTCCACAGATTCTCAATTGGATTCAGGTCTGGACTTTGACTTGGCCATTCTAACACCTGGATATGTTTATTTTTGAACCATTCCATTGTAGATTTTGCTTTATGTTTTGGATCATTGTCTTGTTGGAAGACAAATCTCCGTCCCAGTCTCAGGTCTTTTGCAGACTCCATCAGGTTTTCTTCCAGAATGGTCCTGTATTTGGCTCCATCCATCTTCCCATCAATTTTAACCATCTTCCCTGTCCCTGCTGAAGAAAAGCAGGCCCAAACCATGATGCTGCCACCACCATGTTTGACAGTGGGGATGGTGTGTTCAGCTGTGTTGCTTTTACGCCAAACATAACGTTTTGCATTGTTGCCAAAAAGTTCAATTTTGGTTTCATCTGACCAGAGCACCTTCTTCCACATGTTTGGTGTGTCTCCCAGGTGGCTTGTGGCAAACTTTAAACAACACTTTTTATGGATATCTTTAAGAAATGGCTTTCTTCTTGCCACTCTTCCATAAAGGCCAGATTTGTGCAATATACGACTGATTGTTGTCATATGGACAGAGTCTCCCACCTCAGCTGTAGATCTCTGCAGTTCATCCAGAGTGATCATGGGCCTCTTGGCTGCATCTCTGATCAGTCTTCTCCTTGTATGAGTTGAAAGTTTAGAGGGACAGCCAGGTCTTGGTAGATTTGCAGTGGTCTGATACTCCTTCTATTTCAATATTATCGCTTGCACAGTGCTCCTTGGGATGTTTAAAGCTTGGGAAATATTTTTGTATCCAAATCCGGCTTTAAACTTCTTCACAACAGTGTCTCGGACCTGCCTGGTGTGTTCCTTGTTCTTCATGATGCTCTCTGCGCTTTTAACGGACCTCTGAGACTATCACAGTGCAGGTGCATTTATACAGAGACTTGATTACACACAGGTGGATTGTATTTATCATCATTTGTCATTTAGGTCAACATTGGATCATTCAGAGATCCTCACTGAACTTCTGGAGAGAGTTTGCTGCACTGAAAGTAAAGGGGCTGAATAATTTTGCACGCCCAATTTTTCAGTTTTTGATTTCTTAAAAAACTTTAGAATATCCAATAAATGTCATTCCACTTCATGATTGTGTCCCACTTGTTGTTGATTCTTCACAAAAAAATACAGTTTTATATCTTTATGTTTGAAGCCTGAAATGTGGCAAAAGGTCGCAAAGTTCAAGGGGGCCGAATACTTTCGCAAGGCACTGTATGCCATCCCATCTGGTTTGCTCTTTGTGGGACTATCATTTGTTTTTCAACAGGACACCTCCAGGCTGTGTAAGGGCTATTTGACCAAGGAGAGGGATGGAGTTTTACATCAGATAACCTGGCTTCCACAATCACCCGAACTCAACCCAATTGAGATGGTTTGGGATGAGTTGGACTCTTGTCGCCAAGAGTTTGCAAATCTGTCATCAAGGCAAAGGGTGGCTACTTTGAAGAATCTAAAATCTTGAATACATTTTGATTTGTTTAACACTTTTTTGTTTACTACATGATTCCATATGTGTTATTTCATAGTTTTGATGTCTTCACTATTATTCAACAACATTTTAAAAAATTAACAAAAACCCTCAGGAGACTGAAAAAATTTGACATGGGTCCTCAGATCCTCAAAATTTTCTACAGCTGCAGCATCGAGAGCATACTGATTGTATCACTGCCTAGTATGGCAACTGCTCGGTCTCCGACCGCAAGGCACTACAGAAGGTAGTGCGTACATCACTGGGGCCAAGCTTCCTGCCATCCAGGACCTCTATACCAGGCGGTGTCAGAGGAAGGCCCTAAAAATTGACAAAGACCTCCAGCCACCCTAGTCATAGACTGTTCACTCTGCTACCGCACAGCAAGCAGTACAGGAGCGCCAAGTCTAGGTTCAAAAGTCTTCTTAATAGCTTTTTGCGCTGCTGCTACTTCTCTCAGTTATTATCTACTCATAGTCATTAACTCTACTTACATGTACATATTGTCACGAATCCCGCCGAAGATGGTGCCTCTTCCTGTTCGGGCCTACTAGCTGCCACCGATCCCCTTTTCTGTTTCAGTTAGTTTTGTCTGATTCGTTTCACCTGTTTCTTGTTTGGGTTTTGTTTTGGGCTATTTAAACCCGGTAGGCCCGCCTGCTTTTGTGCTGGCTTGTTTTTCTGTTCCTGGTGTGTGGATTATTGTGGATTCCTTTTTTCCGGACAGTTTCGTCCTGTTTGTTGGACTTGGTATTTATGCGCCCTTGTGTTTGGCGTGACCGTTACTCTTTTCTTGGAATAAAGATCCTCGTTTTGAACTACCCTGCTCTCTGCTCCTGACTCCTCTACCCACTACTCCTAGAAGCCTTTACACATATTACCTCAATTACCTTGACTAACCTGTGCCCCTGCACATTGACTCTGTACCGGTACCCCCTGTATATAGCCTCTACTGTTATTTTACTGGTGCTCTTTAATTAGTTTATTTTTATTTTTTACTTATCTATTTTTTACTTAACAATTGTTTTTCTTTAAACTGCATTGTTGGTTAAGGGCTTGTAAGTAAGCATTTCACCGTAAGGTCTACTACACCTGTTGCATTCTGCGCATGTCACAAATACCATTTGATTTGAATGTGTGTAGTATCTTATTTGTTTCAACAGATGAAATAGGAGATCCATCACGTGTCTTTCAAGCTTGTAAATGTATTGTACATTTGATATAGGCCTATTCTTGTTACAGCCTCTATCTATAGAGATTTGTTCTCCAATCATTTTAATTTGTGCCCTACAACGTGTCCATTGGAACAACTGTAAATGAATCACGCAGCTGCGGAGGTATGGAAAATAGGGAACCGACTTCAACACGTTCGAAATGGAAAAAATATGGGGAGGGAAAGCTGCTAAAACCATCTCTCCAATGTGATATGTCGGGGGGTATGTCGGACAGAATTATTCATTTGGGAAGGGGGTCTGCTAAATCTATCATTCCGTTATTCTAAGAGGAATTGAAAGAACATTTGCAGCCTGCAATTCGGGAGTGAGGCCAACCTGTTGTTTTAACGGTTAAACGTAAGTTTATCATCCATTTCGAGAAGGGGAAGTGTTACTGGGTGTGTGTGTGTGTGTAGTAGAGTGTATCTCAACTGGAACCTTTACACTGCCACCGCATGGACACTCAAAAAACAACAAGCACTGTGGATTTGGGGAAAAAAATATGAGTGATTGCGTGCATTGCAATAGAGCAAAACGTCATGGTATCCAACTGTCCTCAGAGGAATTTGTTAAATCGTAATTTTAGATTGGAAATAATTCTGCAATAATTATACAATATTGGCATGATGGGAGTAATAACTTTTTTCATATTTTTGTAATAACAGTTCTTAAGATGGTTTAATGTGGAAGCTATGATGAGTGTAATCCGTTCCATGTGCCCAGGGCCACACCTCAGAGTTGTGGGTAATTTCAGACACACTTTCCCAAATGGCTCTTCAATCTTCACCATGGCTCCACACAGAGTGGGCCCATTGTAGACGCTCAGTTGTAGAACTTGTCTGGAAAAGACAGTGGCAGATGCCCTTGTAGAGTCAAGAGAATAGCTTGTTGTATGTATCACACAGTGTCTGTGGTAAGAGATACCAGGCTGACTTTTTGGGAGGCAGTTTGAGTCAGGGTCTTTTGTAGATTGTCACGTCACAGATCCACAACCACCCTTTGTAGAGACTGTTCAAATAAAGCTTTGGTGCGGTTCCATTCCAGACATACTGTGATGTCTAGTGGTCTACTCTGTGAGGTCTAGTGGTCTACTATGTGAGGTCTAGTGGTCTACTCTGTGAGGTCTAGTGGTCTACTCTGTGAGGTCTAGTGGTCTACTCTGTGAGGTCTAGTGGTCTACTCTGTGAGGTCTAGTGGTCTACTCTGTGAGGTCTAGTGGTCTACTATGTGAGGTCTAGTGGTCTACTCTGTGAGGTCTAGTGGTCTACTCTGTGAGGTCTAGTGGTCTACTATGTGAGGTCTAGTGGTCTACTCTGTGAGGTCTAGTGGTCTACTCCGTGAGCTCTTGTGGTCTACTCTGTGAGGTCTAGTGGTCTACTCTGTGAGGTCTAGTGGTCTACTATGTGAGGTCTAGTGGTCTACTCTGTGAGGTCTAGTGGTCTACTCTGTGAGGTCTAGTGGTCTACTATGTGAGGTCTAGTGGTCTACTCTGTGAGGTCTAGTGGTCTACTCCGTGAGCTCTTGTGGTCTACTCTGTGAGGTCTAGTGGTCTACTCTGTGAGGTCTAGTGGTCTACTCCGTGAGGTCTAGTGGTCTACTATGTGAGGTCTAGTGGTCTACTCTGTGAGGTCTAGTGGTCTACTATGTGAGGTCTAGTGGTCTACTCCGTGAGGTCTAGTGGTCTACTCCGTGAGGTCTAGTGGTCTACTCCGTGAGGTCTAGTGGTCTACTCCGTGAGGTCTAGTGGTCTACTCTGTGAGGTCTATTGGTCTACTCTGTGAGGTCTAGTGGTCTACTCTGTGAGGTCTAGTGGTCTACTCTGTGAGGTCTAGTGGTCTACTCCGTGAGGTCTAGTGGTCTACTCTGTGAGGTCTAGTGGTCTACTCTGTGAGGTCTAGTGGTCTACTCTGTGAGGTCTAGTGGTCTACTCTGTGAGGTCTAGTGGTCTAATCTATTGGGACTAGCCAGTGGGCAGTGTCAGCAGGAGAGCGTCACAGGAGATCCAGAAGCCTTGGAGGTCCTGCTTTTTACTGCCCAGCGGTGCAGCGTGTGCTTTTTGGCCCCCGCGGTGGCGCTCCCTGCTACGACTGGAGTTTGTCACTCGCAGATTTATATTCATTTCTATTAAACCTCCTTTACAAGCCTGCCAAGGAGCGCCGAGAGGGCGAGAGAGGGGGGAGACAGAGAAAGAAAGAAAGAAAGACACAGACTAAAGTAAGGCTTTGGCATTACTGGGCTAAAAGGTAGAAGTGTGCCCAATGCCCATGCCAAACCACACAAAGCCTGCTGGTTCATAGGGTCTGGAGAGTCTGTAGCGTAACAGCCAGTGGAGGTTATAGGATAAGAACCAGTGGTGGGACCACAACACACAAAGAAACTGTATATCTCAGGATCCTAACTCTGTCCCCATCATGTACTGCTGCATTTATACACTAGAGGGCATCCTGCCTCCTACGCTGAGACTGGACATGAGGCCTGGTATTCAGTCCCTCGCCTCCCTCCTGCTCTCGCACTCTCTAACCTTTGCTCTCTCTTTCTCTCTATATATATATATATCTCTCTCTTCATCTCTCTTCATCTCTCGCTCTCTATCTCTCGCTTTCTCTCTATCTCTCGCTTTCGCTCTCTCTCTCTGTCTTTCTCTCTCTTCCTATCTCTCTTCCTCTCTCTCTCTCTTCCTCTTTCTCTCTCTGTCTCTCTCTGTCTCTGTCTCTGTCTCTCTCTCTCTTCCTCCCTTCTTCTCTCTCTCTATCCCGCTCCCTCTCTCGCTCTCTCTCTGTGTGTTTAATGAATGGTGTATGGATTCAGGACACGTTGCCATCGTCCATTCCCCCGGGCCGCCTCCTTAACGGGTCGAACAGAAACAGGGTGGCCATGAGGCACAGGCATATGGAGGAGAGGTGTCTTTTCTGTACCCTCCTCCTCCTTATTTGTCTGTCTCTTTCCCTCCCTTTTCCCTCCTGGCCACCTGCATTATGATACAAAAATCTGTGAGACCTGTGGGTGTGTGCTCCCTATGAGTCACCTCGGTTTAATCGACAGGACCAGGGAGATAGGCTCGGGCTGTTACCAGCCCGTAAAACAGCATTAGAAACGTCTGGGATGTGTAGGAGCAGCATGGGGGGACACATTTCACTGGCGCACACCACAGAAATACTGTCATGTGAATCATATCAGACACCTTACACAGGCATCCTGCAGCCTGCGTCTCTGGGTCCCCGCAGTGACCTCGCCATGAATCATCTGACTGTGTGATAAATATTAATTTGGAGTGTCAGCGGGTGTGCCAACACCAGACAACGTCCAGAAAAGGAGGATCTATAGTCACAAGGAGGAGTAGAGGTAAAGGCTTCACTTTCCATTGGCCGGTTGCAGAGAGCCTAACAGGGGGGCATAGCTTAACATTGGGGCATATGGTTGTTTTGTCTCTTGTTCGCCCTTGATAAATGGTATTATACACAGTCATAAAACTGTCCCATAACCCTTGGGATATTCATGGGTCCGTCCTTGGCCTGAGTGTAAAGTTTGGGTCTCACCAGACAGCGAGATAAGTGAGAAGTCTGGTCCCAGGCCTCAACCATAACAATCACATTGTCTATCCTACACTAACACTGTGTGTTACCATGGAACGAGTTAGTGCAGACCCCCATCAGCTTCAGGACACTGCTCTGTTGAAACAACACCGTGGATTGGCCAGGAAGCAATCTTAGAGCTTTATTTCTCTATTTACTGATGCCATGCTACAGAGGGGAGTCTACAATAGGCAATGGCTCATCTCAACGATATAACGTGTTTAAAACAGTATGACGTGTTTAGAACACAATGACGTGTTTAGAACACAATGACGTGTTTAGAACACAATGACGTGTTTAGAACACAATGACGTGTTAAGAACGTTGTGACGTGTTTAGAACACAATGACGTGTTTAGAACACTATGACGTGTTTAGAGCACTATGACGTGTTTAGAGCACTACGACGTGTTTAGAGCACTACGACGTGTTTAGAGCACTACGACGTGTTTAGAGCACTACGACGTGTTTAGAACACTACGACGTGTTTAGAACACTATGACGTGTTTAGAACACAATGACGTGTTTAGAACACTACGACGTGTTTAGAACACAATGACGTGTTTAGAACACAATGACGTGTTTAGAACACAATGACGTGTTTAGAACACAATGACGTGTTTAGAACGTTGTGACGTGTTTAGAACACTATGACGTGTTTAGAACACAATGACGTGTTTAGAACACTATGACGTGTTTAGAGCACTATGACGTGTTTAGAGCACTACGACGTGTTTAGAGCACTACGACGTGTTTAGAGCACTACGACGTGTTTAGAGCACTACGACGTGTTTAGAACACTATGACGTGTTTAGAACACAATGACGTGTTTAGAACACTACGACGTGTTTAGAACACAATGACGTGTTTAGAACACAATGACGTGTTTAGAACACAATGACGTGTTTAAAACAGTATGACGTGTTTAGAACACAATGTCGTGTTTAAAACACTATGACGTGTTTAGAACACAATGACGTGTTTAGAACACAATGACGTGTTTAGAACGTCGTGACGTGTTTAGAACACTATGACGTGTTTAGAACACTATGACGTGTTTAGAACACAATGACATGTTTAGAACACTATGACGTGTTTAGAGCACTATGACGTGTTTAGAGCACTACGACGTGTTTAGAGCACTACGACGTGTTTAGAGCACTACGACGTGTTTAGAACACTATGACGTGTTTAGAGCACTACGACGTGTTTAGAACACAATGACGTGTTTAAAACACAATGACGTGTTTAAAACACAATGACGTGTTTAGAACACAATGACGTGTTTAAAACACAATGACGTGTTTAGAAAACAATGACGTGTTTAAAACAGTATGACGTGTTTAGAACACAATGACGTGTTTAAAACACAATGACGTGTTTAGAACGCAATGACGTGTTTAGAACACTATGACATGTTTATAACACTATAACGTGTTTAGAACACTATGACGTGTTTAGAACACTATGACGTGTTTAGAACGTTATGACGTGTTTAGAACACTATGACGTGTTTAGAACACAATGACGTGTTTAGAACACTATGACATGTTTATAACACTATGATATGTTTATAACACTATGACGTGTTTAGAACACCATTACGTGTTTAGAACACTATGACGTGTTTAGAACGTTATGACGTGTTTAGAACACTATGACGTGTATAGAGCACTACGACGTGTTTAGAGCACTACGACGTGTTTAGAGCACAACGACGTGTTTAGAACACTATGACGTGTTTAGAACGTTATGATGTGTATAGAACACTATGACGTGTTTAGAACACAATGACGTGTTTAGAACGTTATGACGTGTTTAGAACACAATGATGTGTTTAAAACACAATGACGTGTTTAGAACACAATGACGTGTTTAAAAGACAATGACATGTTTATAACACTATGACGTGTTTAGAACACTATGACGTGTTAAGAACGTTATGATGTGTTTAGAACACTATGACGTGTTTAGAACAGTATGACGTGTTTAGAACACAATGACGTGTTTAGAACACAGTGACGTGTTTAAAACACAATGACGTGTTTAGAACACAATGACGTGTTTAGAACACTATGACATGTTTATAACACTATGACGTGTTTAGAACACTATGACGTGTTTAGAACACTATGACGTGTTTAGAACGTTATGACGTGTTTAGAACACTATGACGTGTTTAGAACACAATGACGTGTTTAGAACACTATGACATGTTTATAACACTATGACATGTTTATAACACTATGACGTGTTTAGAACACCATTACGTGTTTAGAACACAATGACGTGTTTAGAACGTTATGACGTGTTTGGAACACAATGACGTGTTTAGAACGTTATGACGTGTTTGGAACACAATGACGTGTTTAGAACACTATGACATGTTTATAACACTATGACATGTTTATAACACTACGACGTGTTTAGAGCACAATGACGTGTTTAGAACACTATGACATGTTTAGAGCACTACGACGTGTTTAGAGCACAATGACGTGTTTAGAGCACTACGACGTGTTTAGAGCACAATGACATGTTTAGAGCACTACGACGTGTTTAGAGCACTACGACGTGTTTAGAGCACTACGACGTGTTTAGAGCACTACTTCGTGTTTAGAACGTTGTGACGTGTTTAGAAAACTATGACAAGTTTATAACACTACGACGTGTTTAGAGCACTACGACGTGTTTAGAGCACTTCGACGTGTTTAGAGCACAACGACGTGTTTAGAGCACTACAACGTGTTTAGAGCACTACGACGTGTTTAGAACACTACGACGTGTTTAGAACACTATGACGTGTTTAGAACACAATGACGTGTTTAGAACACTACGACGTGTTTAGAACACAATGACGTGTTTAGAACACAATGACGTGTTTAGAACACAATGACGTGTTTAAAACAGTATGACGTGTTTAGAACACAATGTCGTGTTTAAAACACTATGACGTGTTTAGAACACAATGACGTGTTTAGAACACAATGACGTGTTTAGAACGTCGTGACGTGTTTATAACACTATGACGTGTTTAGAACACTATGACGTGTTTAGAACACAATGACGTGTTTAGAACACTATGACGTGTTTAGAGCACTATGACGTGTTTAGAGCACTACGACGTGTTTAGAGCACTACGACGTGTTTAGAGCACTACGACGTGTTTAGAGCACTACGACGTGTTTAGAACACAATGACGTGTTTAAAACACAATGACGTGTTTAAAACACAATGACGTGTTTAGAACACAATGACGTGTTTAAAACACAATGACGTGTTTAGAAAACAATGACGTGTTTAAAACAGTATGACGTGTTTAGAACACAATGACGTGTTTAAAACACAATGACGTGTTTAGAACGCAATGACATGTTTAGAACACTATAACGTGTTTAGAACACTATGACGTGTTTAGAACACTATGACGTGTTTAGAACGTTATGACGTGTTTAGAACACTATGACGTGTTTAGAACACAATGACGTGTTTAGAACACTATGACATGTTTATAACACTATGATATGTTTATAACACTATGACGTGTTTAGAACACCATTACGTGTTTAGAACACTATGACGTGTTTAGAACGTTATGACGTGTTTAGAACACTATGACGTGTATAGAGCACTACGACGTGTTTAGAGCACTACGACGTGTTTAGAGCACAACGACGTGTTTAGAACACTATGACGTGTTTAGAACGTTATGATGTGTATAGAACACTATGACGTGTTTAGAACACAATGACGTGTTTAGAAAGTTATGACGTGTTTAGAACACAATGATGTGTTTAAAACACAATGACGTGTTTAGAACACAATGACGTGTTTAAAAGACAATGACATGTTTATAACACTATGACGTGTTTAGAACACTATGACGTGTTTAGAACGTTATGATGTGTTTAGAACACTATGACGTGTTTAGAACAGTATGACGTGTTTAGAACACAATGACGTGTTTAGAACACAATGACGTGTTTAAAACACAATGACGTGTTTAGAACACAATGACGTGTTTAGAACACTATGACATGTTTATAACACTATGACGTGTTTAGAACACTATGACGTGTTTAGAACACTATGACGTGTTTAGAACGTTATGACGTGTTTAGAACACTATGACGTGTTTAGAACACAATGACGTGTTTAGAACACTATGACATGTTTATAACACTATGACATGTTTATAACACTATGACGTGTTTAGAACACAATGTCGTGTTTAAAACACTATGACGTGTTTAGAACACAATGACGTGTTTAGAACACAATGACGTGTTTAGAACGTCGTGACGTGTTTATAACACTATGACGTGTTTAGAACACTATGACGTGTTTAGAACACAATGACGTGTTTAGAACACTATGACGTGTTTAGAGCACTATGACGTGTTTAGAGCACTACGACGTGTTTAGAGCACTACGACGTGTTTAGAGCACTACGACGTGTTTAGAGCACTACGACGTGTTTAGAACACAATGACGTGTTTAAAACACAATGACGTGTTTAAAACACAATGACGTGTTTAGAACACAATGACGTGTTTAAAACACAATGACGTGTTTAGAAAACAATGACGTGTTTAAAACAGTATGACGTGTTTAGAACACAATGACGTGTTTAAAACACAATGACGTGTTTAGAACGCAATGACATGTTTAGAACACTATAACGTGTTTAGAACACTATGACGTGTTTAGAACACTATGACGTGTTTAGAACGTTATGACGTGTTTAGAACACTATGACGTGTTTAGAACACAATGACGTGTTTAGAACACTATGACATGTTTATAACACTATGATATGTTTATAACACTATGACGTGTTTAGAACACCATTACGTGTTTAGAACACTATGACGTGTTTAGAACGTTATGACGTGTTTAGAACACTATGACGTGTATAGAGCACTACGACGTGTTTAGAGCACTACGACGTGTTTAGAGCACAACGACGTGTTTAGAACACTATGACGTGTTTAGAACGTTATGATGTGTATAGAACACTATGACGTGTTTAGAACACAATGACGTGTTTAGAAAGTTATGACGTGTTTAGAACACAATGATGTGTTTAAAACACAATGACGTGTTTAGAACACAATGACGTGTTTAAAAGACAATGACATGTTTATAACACTATGACGTGTTTAGAACACTATGACGTGTTTAGAACGTTATGATGTGTTTAGAACACTATGACGTGTTTAGAACAGTATGACGTGTTTAGAACACAATGACGTGTTTAGAACACAATGACGTGTTTAAAACACAATGACGTGTTTAGAACACAATGACGTGTTTAGAACACTATGACATGTTTATAACACTATGACGTGTTTAGAACACTATGACGTGTTTAGAACACTATGACGTGTTTAGAACGTTATGACGTGTTTAGAACACTATGACGTGTTTAGAACACAATGACGTGTTTAGAACACTATGACATGTTTATAACACTATGACATGTTTATAACACTATGACGTGTTTAGAACACCATTACGTGTTTAGAACACAATGACGTGTTTAGAACGTTATGACGTGTTTGGAACACAATGACGTGTTTAGAACGTTATGACGTGTTTGGAACACAATGACGTGTTTAGAACACTATGACATGTTTATAACACTACGACGTGTTTAGAGCACAATGACGTGTTTAGAACACTATGACATGTTTAGAGCACTACGACGTGTTTAGAGCACAATGACATGTTTAGAGCACTACGACGTGTTTAGAGCACTACGACGTGTTTAGAGCACTACTTCGTGTTTAGAACGTTGTGACGTGTTTAGAAAACTATGACAAGTTTATAACACTACGACGTGTTTAGAGCACTACGACGTGTTTAGAGCACTTCGACGTGTTTAGAGCACAACGACGTGTTTAGAACACTATGACGTGTTTAGAACACTACAAAGTGTTTAGAACGTTATGACGTGTTTAGAACATAATGACGTGTTTAGAACACTATGACGTGTTTAGAACGTTATGACGTGTTTAGAACACTATGACATGTATAGAGCACTACGACGTGTTTAGAGCACTACGACGTGTTTAGAGCACAATGACGTGTTTAGAACACTATGACATGTTTAGAGCACTACGACGTGTTTAGAGCACAATGACGTGTTTAGAGCACTACGACGTGTTTAGAGCACAATGACATGTTTAGAGCACTACGACGTGTTTAGAGCACTACGACGTGTTTAGAGCACTACTTCGTGTTTAGAACGTTGTGACGTGTTTAGAAAAGTATGACAAGTTTATAACACTACGACGTGTTTAGAGCACTACGACGTGTTTAGAGCACTTCGACGTGTTTAGAGCACAACGACGTGTTTAGAACACTATGACGTGTTTAGAACACTACAAAGTGTTTAGAACGTTATGACGTGTTTAGAACATAATGACGTGTTTAGAAAACTATGACGTGTTTAGAACGTTATGACGTGTTTAGAACACTATGAAGTGTTTAGAACACTATGACGTGTTTAGAACACTATGACGTGTTTAGAACACTATGACGTGTTTAGAACGTTATGACGTGTTTAGAACACTATGACGTGTTTAGAACGTTAGGACGTGTTTAGAACACTGACGTGTTTAGAACACTATGACGTGTTTAGAACACTATGACGCGTTTAGAAAACTATGATGTGTTTAGAACGTTATGACGTGTTTAGAACGTTATGACGTGTTTAGAACACTATGACGTGTTTAGAACGTTATGACGTGTTTAGAACACTATGACGTGTTTAGAGCACTACGACGTGTTTAGAACGTTAGGACATGTTTAGAACACTGACGTGTTTAGAACACAATGACGTGTTTAGAACACTATGACGTGTTTAGAACACTATGACGTGTTTAGAACACTATGACGTGTTTAGAACACAATGACGTGTTTAGAACACTATGACGTGTTTAGAACGTTATGACGTGTTTAGAACACTATGACGTGTTTAGAACGTTATGACGTGTTTAGAACACTATGACGTGTTTAGAACGTTAGGACGTGTTTAGAACACTGACGTGTTTAGAACACTATGACGTGTTTAGAACACTATGACGTGTTTAGAACACTACGACGTGTTTAGAACGTTAGGACGTGTTTAGAACACTGACGTGTTTAGAACACAATGACGTGTTTAGGACACTATGACGTGTTTAGAACGTTATGACATGTTTAGAACGTTATGACGTGTTTAGAACACTATGACGTGTTTAGAACGTTATGACGTGTTTAGAACACTATGACGTGTTTAGAACACTATGACGTGTTTAGAACACAATGACGTGTTTAGAACACTATGACGTGTTTAGAACGTTATGACGTGTTTAGAACACTATGACGTGTTTAGAACGTTATGACGTGTTTAGAACACTATGACGTGTTTAGAACACTATGACGTGTTTATAACGTTATGACGTGTTTAGAACACTATGACGTGTTTAGAACACTACGACGTGTTTAGAACGTTAGGACGTGTTTAGAACACTGACGTGTTTAGAACACAATGACGTGTTTAGAACACTATGACGTGTTTAGAACATTATGACATGTTTAGAACGTTATGACGTGTTTAGAACACTATGACGTGTTTAGAACATTATGACGTGTTTAGAACACTATGACGTGTTTAGAGCACTACGACGTGTTTAGAACGTTAGGACGTGTTTAGAACACTGACGTGTTTAGAACACAATGACGTGTTTAGAACACTATGACGTGTTTAGAACACTATGACGTGTTTAGAACACAATGACGTGTTCAGAACACTATGACGTGTTTAGAACGTTATGACGTGTTTAGAACACTATGACGTGTTTAGAACACTATGACGTGTTTATAACGTTATGACGTGTTTAGAACACTATGACGTGTTTAGAACACTATGACGTGTTTAGAACACTACGACGTGTTTAGAACGTTAGGACGTGTTTAGAACACTGACGTGTTTTGAACACAATGACGTGTTTAGAACACTATGACGTGTTTAGAACGTTATGACATGTTTAGAACGTTATGACGTGTTTAGAACACTATGACGTGTTTAGAGCACTACGACGTGTTTAGAACGTTAGGACGTGTTTAGAACACTGACGTGTTTAGAACACAATGACGTGTTTAGAACACTATGACGTGTTTAGAACACTATGACGTGTTTAGAACACAATGACGTGTTTAGAACACTATGACGTGTATAGAACGTTATGACGTGTTTAGAACACTATGACGTGTTTAGAACGTTATGACGTGTTTAGAACGTTATGACGTGTTTAGAACACTATGACGTGTTTAGAACACTTTGACGTGTTTAGAACACTATGACGTGTTTAGAACACTACAAAGTGTTTAGAACGTTATGACGTCTTTAGAACGTTATGACGTGTTTAGAGCACTACAAAGTGTTTAGAACGTTATGACGTGTTTAGAACATTACGACGTGTTTAGAACGTTATGACGTGTTTAGAACGTTATGATGTGTTTAGAACACTATGACGTGTTTAGAACGTTATGACGTGTTTAGAACGTTAAGACGTGTTTAGAACACTATGACGTGTTTAGAACACTTTGACGTGTTTAGAACACTATGACGTGTTTAGAACACTACAAAGTGTTTAGAACGTTATGACGTCTTTAGAACGTTATGACGTGTTTAGAGCACTACAAAGTGTTTAGAACGTTATGACGTGTTTAGAACATTACGACGTGTTTAGAACGTTATGACGTGTTTAGAACGTTATGATGTGTTTAGAACCGAGGTGAAAAATGACACTTTTATTGCCCCTCACATTTTCTCTCTCTTCGTCCTGCCCTGCCCTTCCCTGGTCTGCCCTATCCTGTCCTAACAATGTCCTTCCCAGTCTGGAGTTCACTAATGGAATAGAAAAAGAGAACGCGAGAGACAGAGAGAGAATGGTAAGAGAAAGAACGAGAGACAACGAGAGAGAGAAGAAGAGAGAGAAAGGATAGAGGGAAAGAAGAGAGTGAGAGAGAAAGAAAGGGGAGAGAATATGTTAACAAGGGTATTTGGGATTGTAGTGGGGGCTCGGAGTTGAATTGAAATGGGTGGGTGGGGGGGCTTAATCTTGACAGTTTAAATGCAGCGGGGCAGCTGTGCCTGGTAAACACACATTCATCATTTGGGGTTGGGGAGAGGGGGGGAGGAACCAACATTACCGCAGTGACAGTCAAGGAGGGATGGAGGGAGGGACAAGGGGAGGGAGGGAGAGCAGAGAGGGGGGTTAAAGAACAAGATCCTTCTTGTTCTTTATTAGATATAAATGGGTGTGTATTTACAGTGGCCATGAGAGTCAGACAGAAAGACATCACAGACTAGAGTTACATACAGACAGGCTGTTAGAGTTACATACAGACAGGCTGTTAGAGTTACATACAGACAGGCTGTTAGAGTTACATACAGACAGGCTGTTAGAGTTACATACAGACAGGCTGTTAGAGTTACTTACCTTTTAGAAGACATCAGGGGCTGTATGTATCAAGTGTCTCAGAGTAGGAGTGCTAATCTAGGATCAGGTCCCCCTGTCCATATGTAATATTATTAATTGTGATCTAAAAAGGCAAAACAGACCCTGTCTCCTACTCTGAGAAGATTGAAACAAACCGCCCCAGGTCCTGTAGCATAGGCTACTTGTGCCTTTCTGACGACAGGAGGGATATGGAGTGAACAGGACAGATATGGAGTGAACAGGAGATATATGGAGTAAACAGGGGGAATATGGAGTGAACAGGAGGGATATGGAGTGAACAGGAGGGATATGGAGTGAACAGAAGGGCTATGGAGTGAACAGAAGGGCTATGGAGTGAACAGGAGGGATATGGAGTGAACAGGAGGGATATGGAGTGAACAGGAGGGATATGGAGGGAACAGGAGAGATATGGAGTGAACAGGGGGATATGGATTGAACAGGAGGGATATGGAGTGAACATTAGTGGTATGGAGTGAACAGGGGGGATATGGAGTGAAGAGGAGGGATATGCAGTGAACAGGAGGGATATGGAGTGGACAGGAGGGATATTGAGTGAACAGAAGGGATATGGAGTGAACAGAAGGGATATAGAGTGAACAGGAGGGATATGGAGTGAACATTAGTGGTATGGAGTGAACAGGGGGGATATGGAGTGAAGAGGAGGGATATGCAGTGAACAGGAGGGATATGGAGTGGACAGGAGGGATAATGAGTGAACAGAAGGGATATGGAGTGAACAGAAGGGATATAGAGTGAACAGGAGGGATATGGAGTGAACAGGGGGGATATGGAGTAAACAGGAGTGATTGGAGTGAACAGGAGGGATATGGAGTGAACAGGAGGGATATGGAGTGAACAGGGGGGATATGGAGTGAAGAGGAGGGATATGGAGTGAAGAGGAGGGATATGGAGTGAAGAGGGGGGATATGGAGTGAACAGGGGGCATATGGAGTGAAGAGGAGGGATATGCAGTGAACAGGAGGGATATGGAGTGGACAGGAGGGATATGGAGTGAACAGGAAGGATATGGAGTGAACAGAAGGGATATGGAGTGAACAGAATGGATATGGAGTGACCAGGAGGGATACGGAGTGAAGAGGAGGGATATGGAGTGAACAGGGGGGATATGGAGTGACCAGGAGGTATATGGAGTGAAGGAGGGATATGGAGTGGACAGGAGGGATATGCAGTGAACAGGAGGGATATGGAGTGAACAGGAAGGATATGGAGTGAACAGAAGGGATATAGAGTGAACAGAAGGGATATGGATTGAACAGGAGGGATATGGAGTGAACATTAGTCGTATGGAGTGAACAGAAGGGCTATGGAGTGAAGAGGAGGGATATGGAGTGAACAGGGGGATATGGAGTGAAGAGGAGGGATATGCAGTGAACAGGAGGGATATGGAGTGAACAGGAAGGATATGGAGTGAACCAAAGGGATACGGCGTGAACAGAAGGAATATGGAGTAAACAGAAGGGCTATGGAGTGAAGAGGAGGGATATGGAGTGAACAGGGGGGATATGGAGTGAAGAGGAGGGATATGCATTGAACAGGAGAGATATGAAGTGGACAAGAGGGATATGGAGTGAACAGGAGGGATATGGAGTGAACAGAAGGGCTATGGAGTAAACAGAAGGGGTATGGAGTGAACGGGAGGGATATGGAGTGAACAGAATGGCTATGGAGTGAAGAGGATGGATATGGAGTTAACAGGAGGGATATGGAGTGAACAGAAGGGGTAGGGAGTGACCAGAAGGGCTATGGAGTGAACAGAATGGCTATGGAGTGAAGAGGAGGGATATGGAGTGAAGAGGAGGGATATGCAGTGAACAGGAGGAATATGGAGTGAACAGTAGGGATATGGAGTGATCAGGAGGGATGTGGAGTGAACAGGAGGGATATGGCGTAAACAGGAGGGATGTGGAGTGAACAGAATGGATATGGAATGAATAGGATGGATATGGAGTGAACAGGAGAGATATGTAGTGAACAGGAGGGATATGGAGTGAACAGGACGGATATGAAGTGAAGAGGAGGGATATGGAGTGAACATTAGTCGTATGGAGTGAACAGAAGGGCTATGGAGTGAAGAGGAGGGATATGGAGTGAACAGGGGGGATATGGAGTGAAGAGGAGGGATATGGAGTCGACAGGAGGGATATGGAGTGAACAGGAAGGATATGGAGTGGAGAGGAGGGATATGGAGTGGACAGGAGGGATATGCAGTGAACAGGAGGGATATGGAGTGAACATTAGTCGTTTGAGGGAACAGAAGGGCTATGGAGTTAAGAGCAGGGATATGGAGTGAACAGGGGGGATATGGAGTGAAGAGGAGGGATATGCATTGAACAGGAGGGATATGAAGTGGACAAGAGGGATATGGAGTGAACAGGAGGGATATGGAGTGAACAGAAGGGCTATGGAGTAAACAGAAGGGGTATGGAGTGAACGGGAGGGATATGGAGTGAACAGAATGGCTATGGAGTGAAGAGGATGGATATGGAGTTAACAGGAGGGATATGGAGTGAACAGAAGGGGTAGGGAGTGACCAGAAGGGCTATGGAGTGAACAGAATGGCTATGGAGTGAAGAGGAGGGATATGGAGTGAAGAGGAGGGATATGCAGTGAACAGGAGGGATATGGAGTGAAGAGGAGGGATATACAGTGAACAGGAGGGATATGGAGTGAACAGGAGGGATATGGAGTGAAGAGGAGGGATATGGAGTCGACAGGAGGGATATGGAGTGAACAGGAAGGATATGGAGTGGAGAGGAGGGATATGGAGTGGACAGGAGGGATATGCAGTGAACAGGAGGGATATGGAGTGAACAGGAAGGATATGGAGTGAACAGGGGGGATATGGAGTGAAGAGGAGGGATATGGAGTCGACAGGAGGGATATGGAGTGAACAGGAAGGATATGGAGTGGAGAGGAGGGATATGGAGTGGACAGGAGGGATATGCAGTGAACAGGAGGGATATGGAGTGAACAGGAAGGATATGGAGTGAACAGAAGGGATATAGAGTGAACAGGAAGGATATGGAGTGAACAGAAGGGATATAGAGTGAACAGAAGGGATATGGATTGAACAGGAGGGATATGGAGTGAACATTAGTCGTATGGAGTGAACAGAAGGGCTATGGAGTGAAGAGGAGGGATATGGAGTGAACAGGGGGATATGGAGTGAAGAGGAGGGATATGCAGTGAACAGGAGGGATATGGAGTGAACAGGAAGGATATGGAGTGAACCAAAGGGATACGGCGTGAACAGAAGGGATATGGATGAACAGGAGGGATATGGAGTGAACATTAGTCGTGTGGAGTGAACAGAAGGGCTATGGAGTGAAGAGGAGGGATATGGAGTGAACAGGGGGGATATGGAGTGAAGAGGAGGGATATGCATTGAACAGGAGGGATATGAAGTGGACAAGAGGGATATGGAGTGAACAGGAGGGATATGGAGTGAACAGAAGGGCTATGGAGTAAACAGAAGGGGTATGGAGTGAACGGGAGGGATATGGAGTGAACAGAATGGCTATGGAGTGAAGAGGATGGATATGGAGTTAACAGGAGGGATATGGAGTGAACAGAAGGGGTAGGGAGTGACCAGAAGGGCTATGGAGTGAACAGAATGGCTATGGAGTGAAGAGGAGGGATATGGAGTGAAGAGGAGGGATATGCAGTGAACAGGAGGAATATGGAGTGAACAGTAGGGATATGGAGTGATCAGGAGGGATGTGGAGTGAACAGGAGGGATATGGAGTAAACAGGAGGGATGTGGAGTGAACAGAATGGATATGGAATGAATAGGATGGATATGGAGTGAACAGGAAAGACATGTAGTGAACAGGAGGGATATGGAGTGAACAGGAGAGATATGTAGTGAACAGGAGGGATATGGAGTGAACAGGAGAGATATGTAGTGAACAGGAGGGATATGGAGTGAACAGGAGGGATATGGAGTGAATAGAAGGGATATGGAGTTACAAGAAGGGATATGAATTGAACAGGAGGGATATGGAGTGAACAGGAGAGATATGGAGTGAACAGGGGGATATGGAGTGAAGAGGAGGGATATGCAGTGAACAGGGGGGATATGGAGTGAACAGGATGGATATGGAGCGAACAGGGTGGATATGGAGTGAAGAGGAGGGATATACAGTGAACAGGAGGGATATGGAGTGAACAGGAGGGATATGGAGTGAACAGGAGGGATATGGATTGAATAGGAGGGATATGGAGTGAACGGGAGGGATATGGAGTGAAGAGGAGGGATATGGAGTGAAGAGGAGGGATATGGAGTGAACAGGAGGGCTATGGAGTAAACAGGAGGGATATGGAGCGGATTGAACAGGAGGGATATGGAGTGGATTGAACAGGATGGATATGGAGTAAACAGGAGGGATATGGAGTGGATTGAACAGGAGGGATATGGAGTGGATTGAACATGATGGATATGGAGTGAACAGGAGTGATATGGAGTAAACATGAGGGATATGGAGTAAACATGAGGGATGTGGAGTGAACAGGAGAGTTATGGAGTAAACAGGATTGATATGGAGTAAACAGGAGGGATGTGGAGTGAACAGAAGGGATATGGAATGAACAGGATGGATATGGAGTGAACAGGAGGGATATGTAGTGATCAGAAGGGATTTGGAGTGACCAGAAGGGAAATGGAGTGAACAGAATGGCTATGGAGTGAAGAGGAGGGATATGGAGTGAAGAGGAGGGATATGCAGTGAACAGGAGGAATATGGAGTGAACAGTAGGGATATGGAGTGATCAGGAGGGATGTGGAGTGAACAGGAGGGATATGGAGTAAACAGGAGGGATGTGGAGTGAACAGAATGGATATGGAATGAATAGGATGGATATGGAGTGAACAGGAAAGACATGTAGTGAACAGGAGGGATATGGAGTGAACAGGAGAGATATGTAGTGAACAGGAGGGATATGGAGTGAACAGGAGAGATATGTAGTGAACAGGAGGGATATGGAGTGAACAGGAGGGATATGGAGTGAATTGAAGGGATATGGAGTTACAAGAAGGGATATGAATTGAACAGGAGGGATATGGAGTGAACAGGAGAGATATGGAGTGAACAGGGGGATATGGAGTGAAGAGGAGGGATATGCAGTGAACAGGGGGGATATGGAGTGAACAGGATGGATATGGAGCGAACAGGGTGGATATGGAGTGAAGAGGAGGGATATACAGTGAACAGGAGGGATATGGAGTGAACAGGAGGGATATGGAGTGAACAGGAGGGATATGGATTGAATAGGAGGGATATGGAGTGAACGGGAGGGATATGGAGTGAAGAGGAGGGATATGGAGTGAAGAGGAGGGATATGGAGTGAACAGGAGGGCTATGGAGTAAACAGGAGGGATATGGAGCGGATTGAACAGGAGGGATATGGAGTGGATTGAACAGGAGGGATATGGAGTGGATTGAACAGGAGGGATATGGAGTGGATTGAACAGGATGGATATGGAGTAAACAGGAGGGATATGGAGTGGATTGAACAGGAGGGATATGGAGTGGATTGAACATGATGGATATGGAGTAAACAGGAGGGATATGGAGCGGATTGAACAGGAGGGATATGGAGTGGATTGAACAGGATGGATATGGAGTAAACAGGAGGGATATGGAGTGGATTGAACAGGAGGGATATGGAGTGGATTGAACATGATGGATATGGAGTGAACAGGAGTGATATGGAGTAAACATGAGGGATATGGAGTAAACATGAGGGATGTGGAGTGAACAGGAGAGTTATGGAGTAAACAGGATTGATATGGAGTAAACAGGAGGGATGTGGAGTGAACAGAAGGGATATGGAATGAACAGGATGGATATGGAGTGAACAGGAGGGATATGTAGTGAACAGAAGGGATTTGGAGTGACCAGAAGGGAAATGGAGTGAACAGGAGGGATATGGAGTGAACAGAAGGTGTATGGAGTGAACAGGAGGGATATGGAGTGAACAGAAGGTGTATGGAGTGAACAGAAGGGAAATGGAGTGAACAAAAGGAGTGTGGAGTGAACAGGAGGGATATGGAGTGAACAGAAGGGATTTGGAGTGAACAGAGGGGATATAGAGTGAACAGGAGGGATAAGGAGTGAACAGGAGGGATATGGAGTGAATAGAAGGGATATGGAGTTACAAGAAGGGATATGAATTGAACAGGAGGGATATGGAGTTAACAGGAGAGATATGGAGTGAACAGGGGGATATGGAGTGAAGAGGAGGGATATGCAGTGAACAGGGGGGATATGGAGTGAACAGGATGGATATGGAGCGAACAGGGTGGATATGGAGTGAAGAGGAGGGATATGGAGTGAACAGGAGGGATATGGAGTGAACAGAAGGGGTATGGAGTGACCAGAAGGGAAATGGAGTGAACAGAAGGGGTATGGAGTGAACAGAAGGTGTATGGAGTGAACAGAAGGTGTATGGAGTGAACAGGAGGGATATGGAGTGAACAGAAGGTGTATGGAGTGAACAGAAGGGAAATGGAGTGAACAAAAGGAGTGTGGAGTGAACAGGAGGGATATGGAGTGAACAGAAGGGATTTGGAGTGAACAGAGGGGATATAGAGTGAACAGGAGGGATAAGGAGTGAACAGGAGGGATATGGAGTGAACAGAAGGGGTATGGAGTGACCAGAAGGGAAATGGAGTGAACAGAAGGGGTATGGAGTGACCAGAAGGTGTATGGAGTGAACAGAAGGTGTATGGAGTGAACAAAAGGAGTGTGGAGTGAACAGGAGGGATATGGAGTGAACAGAGGGGATATAGAGTGAACAGGAGGGATAAGGAGTGAACAGGAGGGATATGGAGTGAACAGAAGGGGTATGGAGTGACCAGAAGGGAAATGGAGTGAACAGGAGGGATAAGGAGTGAACAGGAGGGATATGGAGTGAAGAGGAGGGATGAGTGAACAGGAGGGATATGGAGTGAAGAGGAGGGATGAGTGAACAGGAGGGATATGGAGTGAACAGGAGGGATATGGAGTGAAGAGGAGGGATGAGTGAACAGGAGGGATATGGAGTGAAGAGGAGGGATGAGTGAACAGGAGGGATATGGAGTGAACAGGAGGGATATGGAGTGAAGGGGAGGGATGAGTGAACAGGAGGGATATGGAGTGAACAGGAGGGATATGGAGTGAACCGGAGGGATATGAAGTGAACAGGAGGGATGAGTGAACAGGAGGGATATGGAGTGAAGAGGAGGGATGAGTGAACAGGAGGGATATGGAGTGAACAGGAGGGATAAGGAGTGAACAGGAAAGACATGTAGTGAACAGGAGGGATATGGAGTGAACAGTAGAGATATGTAGTGAACAGGAGGGATATGGAGTGAACAGGAGGGATGAGTGAACAGGAGGGATATGGAGTGAAGAGGAGGGATGAGTGAACAGGAGGGATATGGAGTGAACAGGAGGGATAAGGAGTGAACAGGAGGGATATGGAGTGAAGAGGAGGGATATGGAGTGAAGAGGAGGGATGAGTGAACAGGAGGGATATGGAGTGAACAGGAGGGATATGGAGTGAACAGGAGGGATATGGAGTGAAGAGGAGGGATGAGTGAACAGGAGGGATATGGAGTGAACAGGAGGGCTATGGAGTGAAATGGAAGGATATGGAACAAACACATTGGAGTAGGTCAAAGGTGTAAGAGATGTAAGAGAAGGGATGAAGTATGTATGAGGGAGAGAGATTACATAAGCGACATGCTGAGAAAATTGAAGAACGTAGTTTACTGTAGAAGACTTGCATTTGGTGGTTTTGTATTTTTCAGCAAACCTTGTGAAATCCCCCACAAATCCCCAATCTCAAACTCAGCTCAGTGATTCAGATCTCAAGCCTGAAGCCTAGACAGCGAAAATACATTAGGTCTCGTGTGCTGCTACTGACCAAGAAAGCCTATGTACGTTTGAGTAACCACTAAGACTTCTAAAAGCGAAAAACCTAATCATGCTGTAAGGTTATGCTGTGTTGTCATTGTAGCATAGACCATGGTCATAGATACGTTGGCACATTTACTACACATAGAGGTGTGAGCGATGCAAGCCTTAAAGCAGTGTGTGACAACATGAATCACTCATAACAACCATATGACGTTGACTGTAAGCTTGTGAGATTATATAGTTGTTTATTCTTGCACTCACCCTTGAATTCACTCCCTGATGTTTCAAACACTTGCTTCGTTCAGAAAACAGGGCCCTCTTTACTAAATCGTTTTATGGGCATGGTTTTGAACAATGTTGTATGTAATTCGTTTGCTAGTACATAATCTGTCCACCAGAGGGGAGCAACGAACTCCTTTATTTCTCTATGGGACTGACTGTTTTGCCATGCTGTAGACCAAAGCCAGGTTCCCCGAGCTACAGTAGGCTATCACCCACACTGAGAGTCACTGTATTGTTGTCACAGCCAGTGCTATTTATAAAAACCCTGATTCAGCTCCAGCAATGTTTCCATTCTGGAAGAAAAAAAAGTGTGTAGTGAGCCAGGTAATGAGGACCTGAGGAAAAGAGGGATGTCAGGGAGAGTGTTCCATTTTTTAGGTACTAGGACTACTGGGACAGAAAAATGTTACCGTCCTACAGGCCAATATACAGCAGGCTTCTATGGGGATGTAGTGGTCAAATCATAATAATGTCGATGATGACGTTATGCATTATCATTATGATGATGTGATCTGTTTTCTAAAATAATAATATATGCCATTTAGCATACACTTCTATTTAAAGCAACTTAGAGTAGTGCGTGCCTTTTCGTGTGGGTGGCCCCAGCGAGAATCCAACCCACTATCCTTGGCGTTGCAAGTGCCATGCTATACCAACAGAGCCAAACAGGAGAGTTATGGCCATCTGAAGATTATGTTTCACGCACTATATAGGAATAGCTGCTTTATTGTGATTGTTTCAAATGACACCCTAAAAATATGAGTTGCGTTGGGCACATGGTTACTGAGCTAAAGATGCTCGGTCCATGTATTCAAATTACATCCAGTAGTGATTTTAGCATGTAATTCTTGGTGGGGCAAACGCAAAAACATTTTTGGGGATTCATGCCAGCAAAGCTACTACACAACACTAAACAATACATTAATTGCACTATAATGGTGACAAATGGTGCTCACAAACTGTTAGGACCTACATAAAGCTGTCCCAACAGCAGAGCTTACTTTCAGCACCATGGAGTGTATCCTTACCACTGCTACACCTGGATATCAGCAGAGCCTTGTCTGGCAGCGAAACAGTTCATTCAGCCTCATTTACTGCCTTTAAAAAAACATAGCTGATATGGCTGACTTGCTTAAACAAATGTGGTTTCTACTGACAATTGAGATGTACAAACTATGGCATAAGGGGACAACAAGCGGATAAGAGGCAATCCACAATTTAGATAAAGACAATGAGCGAGCTAGGACGGACGTAGTCAATATAATTATTTGTTCAGCACTTTTGAAATGTACAGCGTCAGAAATCAGAACATGGGCCGTTCTAGAGTATTCTCTACAGTATTCTCCCTGTACACCAAGTCAAAACCGTAGGATAAATAAAGTGGGCATATAAGCAGACAATGAAAGATCTTAAAATATTAAATGATTACATTTCTCTAAAACAGGCTATAGGCTACATATGCACCACCAAGTCAGCAGGTTAAGTTATCAGGGCAAACGGGACCACATTATCAGGGTGAGGCACATAAGCTACTAACAGCTTACTACACAACATACACTTAGTTTTACTTTCTTAGCTACAGTATACATATCTCCCTGACATATTACATAATTTATGGAGCAGCATACAATACATTTTTGGACTCACCTTGTTGTGCGCTGCTCACTTGAACAGGAAGGTGGCGCAGCGGTCCTCGTGAGAGAATTTTGTCATCAAACTTTGTTATCAAAGTCTGGCATTCTCTTGATTTATAGTTCTTTCAATACAAATGGGAACTCTGAAAAAAACAAGGTTGAAACATGGAAGTCTGCGATCTTCAGGTCGGAGCTCTAGAAAGAGGCCAGAATTCCCAACTTGGAATTCCCGAGTTGGATGACCATTTAAAACGTATTTTCCCAATCGGACCTAGTGTTTTTCTGAGTTCCCAGTTGTCTTAAACTCACTGAAGTGATTTCCCAGTTCCGAGTTTTCAGTTGTTTTGAACGCGGCAGAAGTCATGCTGGATTGATAGCATGGTGAATGTTTTCAATCTTTTCTGGTCCATAGCATGTGAATGTTTATCCTTTTAAGCTTGGAAAATAGACCCTCAAACCCAGACTTGGACCACACATCCACTCCACTGAATAGCAGGCTAGTGATTGCTTTGTAATGCTTGCAGTTAGCCACTGATTCCTTCCAAACCACCCATTGTTAAATTTGTGATGTCCAACTTGTTGTGTAATGTTTATGTCCAATGTCCGATGAGCACTGTTATCTATAATTTCTCTTCATATGACAAGCATTGAAAATAATTTGCCAGTTGATTGTCAACGCGATTCACGAAGATGACTGCTTGTCTAGCTCGCTAGCTAAGATTTTATAAGTCTGATGTTGATATGATCAGTCCAATCAAAGCTACGGTAGCTATAACGTGATTTGATGTTATTTATCTGTGGCCAATGACCTTGAGGCTTCTTGGATGGACACTTCTAATGTAACTCTATGGCAGCACTCAAGGGGCTTGAATTTTTTAGCTCTACCCGTAAATTTTACAGTAACGTAGTGTCCCCATGAGTGACAGAATGCTCGTTATGGCGCACACCTGTCACCATCGTTACTCGCACCTGAGCATCATTAGACTCACCTGGACTCCATCACCTCCTTGATTACCTGCCCTATATATGTCACTCCCTTTGGTTCCTTCCCCATGCACCGTTGTTTCTGTTTCATGGCTGTGCTTTGTTCATGTTTCTTGTTTTGTATTATTTTTTCATTTATTTATTAAATGACTCACTCCCTGAACTTGCTTCCCGACTCCCAGCACACATTATAAGAACATTACAAACCCCTGGCTGCCCCACCACCACAGAAAGCACTGAGCTAGGCTGAAACACCTGCATTTTGGAGCTGCCTTACTCAAAAAAGCAAAAAAAAGACTGTTTGTATGCGGCTTTATTAACTCGATTATTTTTTACATTGTTTGCAAACTGATATGTGACACGTATTAATAATGCCAA